>NC_136482.1:140927087-141024587 GCF_053919585.1 Euprymna scolopes
TTTGGTTTATCTAAACATTTAATGCAATTTTATGTTTTATTTATCCACCAGAAGTGTATTTTTTTTACTTAGTGATTCACCACTTATCAAGGTCCAGAGGCCACTCAGGGATAAGGATAGAGTGTTAGGTAGCTGGTTAGATAAGATCAGACACAGTGAAGCTTGGATAGGGCTAGGCTATCTAAATGGATGGCTCAATAGGAATTTATTCACATTAGACTTTATGACAACCATGTTATAGTCATTCAGGAAGTAGACAAACTGTATTAAGTTCCACAGACGGACAGCTCTAGGAAGGAAACTGCTCAAGGAATTTTCGTTTAGTTTTGGGCACAGTTAGGGAGTGAAGAAAGTTGTTGGTTGTTTTAACTAAGCAAGTATTTGTTGTGAACTTTATATGGGGAGAGACTATAAAATGGAGCTCTGTCGATAACCTACCATAAAAGGTATCAACAGAGCAGAGATAGACTTGCAACATCTCTTTTGTGATAAAGATGGCATAGAGAGATGAAAAGGTTATCAGCCACTACATTTCGAAGACAGTTCTGTACCCTGTCAAGGCCGAAAAGTGTGCTTTTTGGGCGCCACCTCAGATGTGACAACAGTGCTCCATCTTTGGATGTATTTGACTCGTGTACAGGTTGAGGATTATGTTGGGAGTGAGATACTTTCTAGGGTCGTAGAATGATCCAACCATTTTTTTCAAGGATTTTATCAACGGATCTGATGTAGGTCTTGCATTTCAGGTCAGAGGTAAAGATCAGTCCCAGAGATTTGTCAAATCTGGGTGTTTCCTCAATGCAAGAACCATTCAGTTCAACGGGGACAAAGTGGGCATCTGAGCGTTGGTAGTAAAAAGACAGAAGTTTGGTTTTAGATATATTAAACATTACTAGCTATTTTTTTACCACATTGTACTGTACACTTCAGGTCGGCGGAGAGAGAATCTGTAAAATCCTGATCTTTATTAGCCGTTGAAATGTAACGGTAGATGATAGTATCATGGATGTCGAAGAATAAATGAAGAGTGTGATTTAAGAAGTCATTGATGGAAATTAGTATTATTATACACTAATAAAAAGTTGTGTTTTGAAAGTTTGTCTTGCTCAACTACAAACTGTTGACTGATTGATAAACTAGGTTGGTTGGTTGTTTTTGTTTTACGGCATATCAACCCTTTTCGGGTTATTTAATGCCGAATCCAAAGATTTTAAAGAAAAATTTTTTTAATAGAATATATTTGTTGTTTTCACGCCGGTTTCTATTCAACCCATAGTTGGGATCCTGACAGGTACTACCACTCCGGGTCAGAGTGGACCTGGGAGCAATGGTAATTAAAGGGTGGCTCCACACTCCCCAAAGCCCACAAGCTGGGACCTCACCACTGGATATAGTTTAAGGTCATATCCAGGACCCCCCGTTGAGGGACTTTTACCCTCTGCAGGGGGGCAGTCGGCATATTCTAATGCCCCACCAACAGGGCCCGATAAACTAGGAATGAGCTATTCACCAAAATGCTGGGGTTCGAGATTTTTACACTTGCCAGACCAGAGTATGAATCTCCCTTAAGATATTTTTAACTTGATACGTGTTTTATAAATTTAAAGAAACTAGCATGTTGATCGGCATTGTCCAGTCGTAAAATGCACCTAAATAATATATTTTAATTCATGCAGATTTATTATCATACAGCCAATAATTGATTATTATCCAATATACAGTAATTATTTCAAAAGTTATAAAAATATGACTTGGGTATCATCCACTATAATTGAAATCAGAACGTCATAACTTTTGTGAGCTGCGACGTTGCTTGACTATGGAAATAATTATAGCATCTCTCAGTTTCAGAAAATTCTATCAATTACTCGTTGGTTTGCATGTTGGATGACATCATTCTAGCAAGTGTACCTATTTACTATGCCTCCCCACGGGACAGAGTTAGACATCAGGGTCGTTTTTTAACGTGGAGAAAAGGTACAAAAATAAAAATTGTCTCAGTCGTGAAGGATTTCTCCTCCACCGAAAGAGAACAAGAAATAGAAGTGCAGCATCTGAAGAACAGATGGTATTTATTTGCTCCCCCACCGAGCAAATTAGGCACAAGGCCGATTTTTAATGTGAGGAGTGAAGGGGAAATGGGGACCAGCTCCCCGGGGAGTAGGGGAGCTTGATAGTGACAATTGGTATGAAGGGTTGCCCCTACATTGACCAAGGTCTTATATGTGGGGTCGCCCCCACATATGGTCTTTGCTTGCAGTATCTGCCGGAACAGATGGTATTTATTTGCTTCCCCACTGAGCAAATTAGGCACAAGGTCGTTTTTAATGTGAGGTAAAAACCAGCTCCCCTAAAAGTAGGCAAAAAGGGGGCACTCTGGTTACCAAAAATAATAATTGTCCCAGTATAGAGGGTTTCCCCTCCATTGACTGGTACAAATTATCTTAAGTGCAGCATCTGCCGGAACAGATGGTATTTATTTGCTCCCCCACCGAGCTAATTAGGCACAAGGCCAATTTTTAATGTGAGGAGTGAAGGGAGGGGGAAGGGAAAAAGGGGACCAGCTCCCGAGAGGTGGGAAATGGGAGCTGGTTAAAGGTCAGGCATGTGGGGTTGCCCCCACATCTGGTCTTTGCTAGTCATAGCTAGTCATAGATTGCAGTATCTGCCGGAACAGATGGTATTTATTTGCTCCCCCACTGAGCAAATTAGGCACAAGGCCGTTTTTAATGTGAGGTAAAAACCAGCTCCCCTAAAAGTAGGCAAAAAGGGGGCACTCTGGTTACCAAAAATAATAATTGTCCCAGTATAGAGGGTTTCCCCTCCATTGACTGGTACAAATTATCTTAAGTGCAGCATCTGCCGGAACAGATGGTATTTATTTGCTCCCCCACTGAGCAAATTAGGCACAAGGCCGTTTTTAATGTGAGGTAAAAACCAGCTCCCCTAAAAGTAGGCAAAAAGGGGGCACTCTGGTTACCAAAAATAATAATTGTCCCAGTATAGAGGGTTTCCCCTCCATTGACTGGTACAAATTATCTTAAGTGCAGCATCTGCCAGAACAGATGGTATTTATTTGCTCCCCCACTGAGCAAATTAGGCACAAGGCCGTTTTTAATGTGAGGTAAAAACCAGCTCCCCTAAAAGTAGGCAAAAAGGGGGCACTCTGGTTACCAAAAATAATAATTGTCCCAGTATAGAGGGTTTCCCCTCCATTGACTGGTACAAATATCTTAAGTGCAGCATCTGCCGGAACAGATGGTGTTTATTTGCTCCCCCACTGAGCAAATTAGGCACAAGGCCGTTTTTAATGTGAGGTAAAAACCAGCTCCCCTAAAAGGGGTCACTCTGGTTACCAAAAATAATAATTGTCCCAGTATAGAGGGTTTCCCCTCCATTGACTGGTATAAATTATCTTAAGTGCAGTATCTGCCGGTACAGATGGTATTTATTTGCTCCCCCACCGAGCTAATTAGGCACAAGGCCAATTTTTAATGTGAGGAGTGAAGGGAGGGGGAAGGGAAAAAGGGGACCAGCTCCCGAGAGGTGGGAAATGGGAGCTGGTTAAAGGTCAGGCATGTGGGGTTGCCCCCACATCTGGTCTTTGCTAGTCATAGCTAGTCATAGATTGCAGTATCTGCCGGAACAGATGGTATTTATTTGCTCCCCCACTGAGCAAATTAGGCACAAGGCCGTTTTTAATGTGAGGTAAAAACCAGCTCCCCTAAAAGTAGGCAAAAAGGGGGCACTCTGGTTACCAAAAATAATAATTGTCCCAGTATAGAGGGTTTCCCCTCCATTGACTGGTACAAATTATCTTAAGTGCAGCATCTGCCGGAACAGATGGTATTTATTTGCTCCCCCACTGAGCAAATTAGGCACAAGGCCGTTTTTAATGTGAGGTAAAAACCAGCTCCCCTAAAAGTAGGCAAAAAGGGGGCACTCTGGTTACCAAAAATAATAATTGTCCCAGTATAGAGGGTTTCCCCTCCATTGACTGGTACAAATTATCTTAAGTGCAGCATCTGCCAGAACAGATGGTATTTATTTGCTCCCCCACTGAGCAAATTAGGCACAAGGCCGTTTTTAATGTGAGGTAAAAACCAGCTCCCCTAAAAGTAGGCAAAAAGGGGGCACTCTGGTTACCAAAAATAATAATTGTCCCAGTATAGAGGGTTTCCCCTCCATTGACTGGTACAAATTATCTTAAGTGCAGCATCTGCCGGAACAGATGGTATTTATTTGCTCCCCCACTGAGCAAATTAGGCACAAGGCCGTTTTTAATGTGAGGTAAAAACCAGCTCCCCTAAAAGTAGGAAAAAAGGGGGCACTCTGGTTACCAAAAATAATAATTGTCCCAGTATAGAGGGTTTCCCCTCCATTGACTGGTACAAATTATCTTAAGTGCAGCATCTGCCGGAACAGATGGTATTTATTTGCTCCCCTACTGAGCAAATTAGGCACAAGGCCGTTTTTAATGTGAGGTAAAAACCAGCTCCCCTAAAAGTAGGCAAGAAGGGGGCACTCTGGTTACCAAAAATAATAATTGTCCCAGTATAGAGGGTTTCCCCTCCATTGACTGGTACAAATATCTTAAGTGCAGCATCTGCCGGAACAGATGGTGTTTATTTGCTCCCCCACTGAGCAAATTAGGCACAAGGCCGTTTTTAATGTGAGGTAAAAACCAGCTCCCCTAAAAGGGGTCACTCTGGTTACCAAAAATAATAATTGTCCCAGTATAGAGGGTTTCCCCTCCATTGACTGGTATAAATTATCTTAAGTGCAGTATCTGCCGGAACAGATGGTATTTATTTGCTCCCCCACCGAGCAAATTAGGCACAAGGCCGATTTTTAATGTGAGGAGTGAAGGGAGGGGGAAGGGAAAAAGGGGACCAGCTCCCGAGAGGTGGGAAATGGGAGCTGGTTAATGGTCAGGCATGTGGGGTTGCCCCCACATCTGGTCTTTGCTAGTCATAGCTAGTCATAGTTTGCAGCATCTGCCGGAACAGATGGTATTTATTTGCTCCCCCACTGAGCAAATTAGGCACAAGGCCGTTTTTAATGTGAGGTAAAAACCAGCTCCCCTAAAAGTAGGCAAAAAGGGGGCACTCTGGTTACCAAAAATAATAATTGTCCCAGTATAGAGGGTTTCCCCTCCATTGACTGGTACAAATTATCTTAAGTGTAGTATCTGCCGGAACAGATGGTATTTATTTGCTCCCCCACTGAGCAAATTAGGCACAAGGCCGTTTTTAATGTGAGGTAAAAACCAGCTCCCCTAAAAGTAGGCAAAAAGGGGGCACTCTGGTTACCAAAAATAATAATTGTCCCAGTATAGAGGGTTTCCCCTCCATTGACTGGTACAAATTATCTTAAGTGCAGCATCTGCCAGAACAGATGGTATTTATTTGCTCCCCCACTGAGCAAATTAGGCACAAGGCCGTTTTTAATGTGAGGTAAAAACCAGCTCCCCTAAAAGTAGGCAAAAAGGGGGCACTCTGGTTACCAAAAATAATAATTGTCCCAGTATAGAGGGTTTCCCCTCCATTGACTGGTACAAATTATCTTAAGTGCAGCATCTGCCGGAACAGATGGTATTTATTTGCTCCCCCACTGAGCAAATTAGGCACAAGGCCGTTTTTAATGTGAGGTAAAAACCAGCTCCCCTAAAAGTAGGCAAAAAGGGGGCACTCTGGTTACTAAAAATAATAATTGTCCCAGTATAGACGGTTTCCCCTCCATTGACTGGTACAAATTATCTTAAGTGCAGCATCTGCCGGAACAGATGGTATTTATTTGCTCCCCTACTGAGCAAATTAGGCACAAGGCCGTTTTTAATGTGAGGTAAAAACCAGCTCCCCTAAAAGTAGGCAAGAAGGGGGCACTCTGGTTACCAAAAATAATAATTGTCCCAGTATAGAGGGTTTCCCCTCCATTGACTGGTACAAATATCTTAAGTGCAGCATCTGCCGGAACAGATGGTGTTTATTTGCTCCCCCACTGAGCAAATTAGGCACAAGGCCGTTTTTAATGTGAGGTAAAAACCAGCTCCCCTAAAAGGGGTCACTCTGGTTACCAAAAATAATAATTGTCCCAGTATAGAGGGTTTCCCCTCCATTGACTGGTATAAATTATCTTAAGTGCAGTATCTGCCGGAACAGATGGTATTTATTTGCTCCCCCACCGAGCAAATTAGGCACAAGGCCGATTTTTAATGTGAGGAGTGAAGGGAGGGGGAAGGGAAAAAGGGGACCAGCTCCCGAGAGGTGGGAAATGGGAGCTGGTTAATGGTCAGGCATGTGGGGTTGCCCCCACATCTGGTCTTTGCTAGTCATAGCTAGTCATAGTTTGCAGCATCTGCCGGAACAGATGGTATTTATTTGCTCCCCCACTGAGCAAATTAGGCACAAGGCCGTTTTTAATGTGAGGTAAAAACCAGCTCCCCTAAAAGTAGGCAAAAAGGGGGCACTCTGGTTACCAAAAATAATAATTGTCCCAGTATAGAGGGTTTCCCCTCCATTGACTGGTACAAATTATCTTAAGTGCAGCATCTGCCAGAACAGATGGTATTTATTTGCTCCCCCACTGAGCAAATTAGGCACAAGGCCGTTTTTAATGTGAGGTAAAAACCAGCTCCCCTAAAAGTAGGCAAAAAGGGGGCACTCTGGTTACCAAAAATAATAATTGTCCCAGTATAGAGGGTTTCCCCTCCATTGACTGGTACAAATTATCTTAAGTGTAGTATCTGCCGGAACAGATACTACACTTTGATCTTGTCCCGAAGACCAGGAAAACTTGTAGATTTAAAATCTAAACTTGTGAGACATCGGCTTAGATTCTCGTTAGTTGGATTCCACACTCCTTGTTCGAGACGAAGCAAGTCCATTCCATTGTCGGATTTCGCCACGGTTTGCTTCATCTGTGTTAGGTAATAGACTTTCTTGTGTGTGGCACGTTTGCTCATGTGGCAAAGTACTCGCCTCGCATGCAAACAACTTGGGTTTCAAATCCCAAGTTTGGATGTGTTTAACTGATGAGCCCAAATGAGGGCGAAAGTCGAGATTTCGACTTTCGGTTTATTGGCTGTCATGGCTCTTGTGAGGTGCGACGTTGCTTGACCATGGAAATATATATAATTATTTCCGTGAGCTAGAACGTTTTCATCTTAAATTCTATGCAATGATACAGAATGAAGAGCCTATGCATAAACAAAATTTAGCGTAATAGTGAAATTGAACCAATCAGCTAATAAGAAACAATAAAAAATGAAGAATAATTAATTGGCGCTCGTTTTTCAAAGGAATATGCAAATTAGTTAACCTTCATGTAGTTGTTTGCATATCCATCACTGTATATTAAGATGTTCATTTTAACGATTTTTGAATAGGAAAAGCAGGCTTTTAATATCGATATCAGTGCAAGTAAAAACGCAACTTTATATGTATACTAGATAGATAGACTAGAAGAAGAAGACTAGACTAGATAGAAGACTATCTGTGACCCGTTGAGTCAGTATATGTTAAGGAATATATATGGAATAGTGAGTATATAAATTATGGCAAAATATGTATGCTTGCGAGTACAACGATGACCACTACTTTCAACATAAAAAAATTACATTGAAAAACTACTTATTTGCGGAAAATTTAAATGCGATAGTCGTTTTCAGCATACCGAAAACCTTTAAAAGTCATCATTGGAAAACAAATAAAACTTTACCAAAACTATTTTTATATTTGCTTAAAAAAAGCTGCATTATATACAGTATTGGTCATCTGAACCTTAAAATTTGTCACTTCCACCGAATGGCTTTTTAAACAAAGTGCGACTCTTAACGAAAGCACTACTCATAAGTCAAGGCCTTTGTTTTTGCAATGTTAAATGTTTTGCGTTTATTTTAGCGTCTCAAATTGTAGCATAAAAAAATGATTTTAAGTTTAAAACTGTATAAAAAATTAAAATGAATGAACTTTTTTCCTTCTTTTTAAATTAAAAGAATCATACTAAAATCTTTTGTGCCATTTCCTTAAGAATCTCGGATTTGATTAGAATTATTGTTTTGTTTTTTTTTTTAATAAAAATTAATTGTTTGAAAACGATTTCAACTTGCAATGAAAGTAAAAGTGGAATACGATCTAAAAATCAAGTTTTAAAAGGCTTTAGTTAATCCTTTGAAGCACTTTTACCTAATGTTATAAACTTTCCTTTTTCTTCTTTTAACTGTTTGATAACAATTCCAACTTGCAACGAAAAATACAAATAAAATTCGTAATGATAAAAAATTGCAAAAGGGATTTAGTTTTGTTTTTATTTGCATATTTTAAACGCGAAAAAGTTGGTGATAAAAAAAAGCTTTCGTGGATTTGTTTTCATGTAATTATGCATGCGCAGAATTTTTCAAACCGGATAGACGGTTTAAACACCCAAGCAAGTAAGCTAACCTTACTTTTATAATTATTTAGATAGACTTTTACCAAAGTTAACACCTTATGCAGCCTAACATCACGAGTGCATTTAAGACGTTTGTTTGTTTTTACCACACAAGCCGAAAGGCCCGGCATATAAAACCAACAGTAGGTTCTTTCATGACTGGGATGCGTTCAAAATTAATGTTCCTGCTTAGAGCACAACTGAAGCTTGATACTTGACTTTTGCATTTAAACTCTTATTCAAGTCATTATATATAAAAATAATTTCACAAAATCAACAGGAGATCCCCTACAGTGCAATATAGATTACAATATATTGTGGACTGCGGGGTGGCTTGCGGAGCTTCTCTCCCGGTGCACCGCAATGTGTCCCTAACTAGAGCAGGCAAATATTTAAGTATAAAGTTGTGATTTTTTCCAATTACCATAAAAATAGATGTTAAATGTGCATATATTTTTCAAACGTAAAAACACACCTGTCGAGGGGGAGGGGTGGAATGATTTTAGTTTAAAAATCTATAAGTATTTATTATTTTATTGTGTTTAACCAGCAGTGGATGATTGTATTTTAAAGAAAATCAAATAAAAAGATAATTAAAGAAATCATTTTTCGCATCAGAAATATGCACACTTTTTTCCGATTCTGATACTGATTCCAATACCCTGATTGGTCGTCCCAACACTAATATGTATGTGTGTGTGTGTGATCACTCTGCTTGGCGGCTGATGAAGGCAAGGTATCGCACATACATGTTATATATATATATATATATATATATATATATATATATATATATATATATATATATATATATATAGCAGAAGTACCCGTCGTTGACTGGGTTCAAAAACAGCCTACAGAAAATGGACAGTGATTGATGAAAGTATGATAGGTTATGAAAAGGAGGGGGTTGTAAAGAGATAGGTTTTGATACTCAAAGATTTTAACCTGAGCAAAATATGATGAAAGTAAAGATAATTTTCGCGAAAATATATTTTTTTATATCAACTTTGTTTCCATTCGTAGCCAAGAGTGACCAACAAAATGATGTTTCCTTACAAAGAGAAAATGTTATATATATAATAATATAAATATATAAGAAATAAATGTTACCATAGTCAATAAAAGTTACTTTTATGGCATAAAAGTTCATTGGTTTGTATTTTTAAGTAGTTTGTAAAAGAAAATTTTTTTTTTTTAATTCACGAACCGGTTTAAAAAAAAATCAATATGGCAGCGACTTTGAAATGGAGAGCCCCGTTTTCAATTTGAATGAGGCGCACCTGAGCATTCTGTGTTAACAATTTAAGAGAGTTCCGTCAACGTAAGGAATATTTATAAACATATTTTAATGTTTTCCATTATTTTGTGCTTTAGGAATATTCGATTATGGCATGTGTAGTTTATATAATAATTCATTTAAGTAGTTATCGCCTCAAATTTCGTTTTAATTTCGGTTCGCTGAAATTATTTCAAGTAAAGAGCATTAAAAACTTTCAAAACAAAGAAAAACATGAACTGAACGTGTATTGACTATGGTAACATTTATTTTTTGTGTATTTATTTTTTCGGGTAGTCGTTTGTTGGCTTTCCTGCTAAACAATCTTACAAAATAATATCGACGAAATATCGAAAAACAAAGAAACAAAAGCAGTTTTGAAAAATAATGAAGCTTTACTTACTTTAATAAAATAATCCGAAACAGCATAATGGGATATTAAAAAAGTAAACACGTAATTACTTTAGCTTTTTAAAGCAAAGAATCGATATAAATATGAATAAGAAGAAAATGGCGCCCTTTTCCAGCAGAACAGCTTCGTTTCAGTTTTACAGTATTGGACGGTGTAGTATTGCGCCGTCGGATTCAGGGTTGTACTATTGTAACGTAAAGAACACGCAGAAAGGGTTGTAATCGACTTAATTCCTTCTAGTACACTGACAAACAAAAAGCTTAAGCAGATATATAAATAAAAATAAAAAGGTTATGTAAATGTTTTTAAAAAGACACGTAATCACGTGAGCAGGATTTTTTCCTTCTTTTAACACAATAACAAGTAACGTTCTTATTTTTTATTATTTATCTATTTATCTATTTTCGAAAGAGTGCCACGTGCAAGTGGAGAAAGAAAAAAACAGAGTTATGCAAAATTTGTGTCGAGAATTGTCTAAAGTTACGACTTTTTTTTTTGGCTTTCACTTTAATAAGAACGTGAATTTATGAGGTAAATTTATTCGACACAATGTGATTCAACTCCAAAAAATAAATAAAAGCTAACGTGAATTAAGATTAAAGTTAAGGTGTTATTGTGGACGCTCATCCCTTTTAAAAAACCTTGTTAAACTTTGTGACATATTTTCCTTCTATGGAGGTCAGGCGCGAACGAACAACCCCTAATTTTATTATACCATATTTCTTCAAACTGAAACATAATTATCAAAGTATACTTACGCAAATAGATATGAAAAGTCTTTGTTAAAGTTTGTGCCATATTTCCATGGAGTACAGGCGCGAACGCACACCCCACAATTTTATTATACCATCCCTATTTAAGTTGAAACATACTTATCAAAGTATTCTTATGTACATCTATATTAAAAACCCTTGTAAACGTTTTTTAAAATTTTTTATTTCCATATTTTGGGGGTCAGGCGCGGATGAAGACCCCACAATCTTTATGAACCACCGTTCTGCCAGATCAAACATACCCATTCCTGATCCACGATACATCTATCATTATATAGAATCAGTTTAAAAAAAAAATAGTCAACCATATAGGAGCCTATTCGTGACCAGACACACACACGTTCAGCTTTATGTTTATATATATATATATATATATATATATATATATATATATATATATATAGTAATTTATAAAATATATATGGCGATTAAGCTACACTGAATATTCCGCGTTTCATCCACTCTAGGACTCTTCAGGCTTATGCGCCTATATATATATATATATATATATATATATATATATATATATATATATATATATACATGCGCATAAGCGTTGATCAGAGGCTAAGAAATGGGAGTGGAGAGTTGTATGTTTTCGTTTAGATTCGAACTGATCGCACTCAAGTCAATCACACACACACACACTATATATATATATATATATATATATATATATATATATATATATATATATATATATATACTAGCAGTTCGGTCCGGCTTGCTCGGGCCCTATGTACTGTTCATAACTTTAGGTGCATAAGTATATATATATTAAAAATTTTGCCTCATGTTCAGGTAACCTACAGCCAAGTTTTTGCCCCCCAAAACTGATTAAACAGCTTGCTGCATGTCTTAATACCTTTTATGTAAAATTTCTAATCTTTAGACCCAACATTGGCTGAATAGTTTGCTAGAGTCCCAAAAGTCAAATCTTTCTTACTTTGACCCCTTGGCAGCCAAAATTTCGGCCAAAAACCGATTAAAAACTTGTCCTATGTCTGAATACACTTTATGCAAAATACCAAATGTTTAGAACAAAAATTGGCTGAGTAATTTGGTAGAGACGAAGAGGTCAATTTTTTAAAAAACTTTGACTCCAATTTTGACTCCTTAACATTTATTGTTTTGGGCTCAAATTAAATTACATAGCTTGATCCATGTCTAAAAAAAACTACATGTAAAATTCTAATTGTTTAGATCCAAAATTGTTGGAGGAGTTTGGTAGAGTTTTCAAAGGTCAAATCGTTGAACTTTGACCCTTTGACAGCCAAATTTCTGGCTGAAAACCGATTAAAGAGATTTCCCCAAATCTCAATACCCCTTATATCAAATCTCGAACCTGTAGAAAATTGGCGGAGTAGTTTGGTAGGGAAATGTACACACACAGACACAGAGAGAGACAATTTTACTTATATATATATATGTTTTGATATCACTACTATAAGTTTTAATATAATAATCGAAAAAGAATTGTCTCTCTAATATTAAATACATACTTTTCATGACTTGTAATATCATCTTTATGCGTATCTGACAACTGAGCACGCTGGGCGGACTTCTAGTATTAATATAAAAATGGGCATCCTTATGTCCATCAATTTATCAATTCGTATTGTAAATATTTGAGGTAAAATATTTTTAACAGGATTGTCAGCATACAAACAGCCACACAATCAAAAGACAAACACGCACATTATTTAAATGTGTCAACGACACTTTAAAATTTGTTATACAGTATTTCTTATTTGTTTTTGTGTCTAGAATAAAAATAAAAAAGATATCTTATCGTTTGAATCAGTGCTGGCTGCCTCAAGAGGCCATGAAGTTTGAAATACTATTGACCCGCGTCCCACTAAAAGTACAATATTCCAACTGGAAAACGTATCGCCTTTGAAGAAAAGGCGTACATGTGTACAGATGTCGTCTTTCACGAAAGAAATGACGTGCATTGCTTGTGGAAGAGTTTATGAAAAATATTAAAAAAAAAATTATATCAGTTTTATTACATGAAACACAGAAGAAAGATTTACCTACTTAATTGTATTTGAGGTCACTTTTTTTTATTTTTATTTTGACAAAAGACAAATTTAAACAGGTGTGAGTTTGTTTTATATATTTCGATGTTGGTAAAGTGTCAAGCAATATTTCACATAAAAAACATGAAGCTAAATATATCTGCACAGATTTAATACACATACACACCTACACACACTATGTATTTTTTTAAAAGATTAATGATAGCATTTCGTCAACATTGCAAATATATTCAAATTTTCACCGTCACGAAATTCACGTTTTTTTTTTTTTTCGTCCGACTCTTTTAAGAAGAATCATTTAAGAATTTCAGTTTCATTTTAATACAACCATGGCGTCTTATAAGCTATGGGGGTGCGTGGGTCCAGAACAAGCAAACATTTCAAGGGAAGGCCATTCTGCCGGAGATATTGCTTCACTGAAGGGCCAAGCACTAAATTCAACCATTCACTAAAGAACTGCCTGCTCATCCACGCTTTTACATTGCCCCTCCACATCACCTGTAGTTTTTCTTTTAAGAATATAAATCTTAAATGCACCAGCAGTAGCTTTGCTTTGCAGTCACCGCTAGCATTAGCACAGTCTGTTAAAGTTAGACGATCTATAATTGGCTTGTGGCCCGACAGCCTTTTCTCCTCAGCGGTAATGAATGTCTTGCGTGGCATTTTTTTTTTCTAAAAAAAGGCCTCCATATCGCAGTTAAACACTTGCTGTGGGGCATAACCTTCTTCCGAAAGTAGTGAAGTGAAGCACTGCACAAACTCGTCCGCAGTTTTGGTATCTGCACCCGTTGCTTCGCCATGCCTTATCACAGAGTGGATGCCAGTTCTCTTCTTGAATTTATCAAACCAGCTATGGCTGCCCTTGAAATCCACTCCATATGTATCCGACGATATATCTCCCCTCGTTGACGCTGCCTTGTAGATAGAGCGCCTTCTTGGAGATGATGCTCTCCGTGATGGTACCTCCCGCCAGCTCCTTTTCGCGTATCCACAATAACAGAAATCTCTCCATCTCGTCATGGGCGTCGGTCCTCAATCTGGAAATAATAGTAACACCCCTGGTCGGTTTCATACCTTTCATGGTATCTTCCTGTTTCAATTTCTTACAGAGCGTTAATGGCCGACAATACTACTTCACGAGATCACTCACACGAACACCACGCTCATGTTTATCGATTGTTTCTTGCTTCATTTTGATCGATACCATCCTGTTCGTTTTTTTCCTCAGATGACACCTTTCCATTTCCTTTTTGCGAACTCATGATCACAAAAGAGAGATGCGATTTGATGAAAACAACGCAACACAAAAACGCGGAATCAGGCCTGTATGGTGGGAAATCCTGCAACGGCAGTTTCAGGGAAATTAATTAAAATAAATAAAACACGTGGCTGGCTATAATGAGAAAAACACGAGAAGGTAGAAAGAGAAAAAGAAAAGTGAATAAAGGAAATTGAGATTAGAAGGCACGAGAAATTCTGCAACGACCGTTTGGCTTAATAGCGGAAATTGAAATTGCAAAAAGAAAAAAAATGTACACGTGGATCCCCACAAATGGGAGAATAATTTTCTAAGTAAAGAACCCAACGAAATAAAATTAAATGAACAGAATGGAAAAAATAAAATATACATATCAACTTATAGCAGACAGGAGAACAAGTAGAAGCACGTTATGGCGGGAGAGAAGGAACTTAGAGACTGAGGTCGTAAATCGCGCTAACGAAAACACGTGTTGTAATTGTCTGTATTTTTTAAATGAGGTGTTTGGCCGAGTGGTCCTAGACGTTGTATCAAAGTTTACAGTTACCCAAAGGTGCTGAGTTCAATCCTGTAGTAGCATTCAAAACAGAGAATCAGCAACTATGTCCCAGAGCCTAGCTGGAGTCCGAACACGGTACCCTCGTAATAATAATAAAGGTTGGGTTCGAGACTCCTAACAAACGGTTCCCCAGTTCGATACAAAACACCTGATGAAGGCCGGAGGGAAAAACGGCCGAAACGTTGTGGCAATAACAACCAAGATGACAATCTCAATCAATGAAAACACGTGTTGTTCGCGAGATCACGTTAGCGAGAAATTAGACTTAGGACTAAAAACTCGCAGAAAACAGCTTATATGAAAGTAGAGAGCATTTGTTAACTAATAGGAATAAAAGAATAAACAATAATAAAGATAGCAGTTAAAAGGTGTCACAATAAGACGGGATGTGAGAGAAAACAGTGTAAGGGCAGATATGTTCCTAATAAAAAATGGCACCGTTCAGGAGATGTAGTGAAATACGACATACTTGACCACCTAGCGGTAGCATCTGAAAACGCGTACTTTTGATTTTCGTTCGTATGTAGGGGAAGATTTTTGCTCTAAATAAATCTCGTATCCTGAATTGCTTGTAACTAGAGCAGCTGTTATGTAGCGAGCCACCGTATTATGTAATAATAATAATAATAATAATAATAATAAATCATGTCGTTTTTTGACATAAAGTTGAACGTCCGAAAACAACATTATTTTTGCACCAGCCTAATACATAATCAGTGTAAGATCACCCAAAGTCATGGAAAAAGCTTATTTAGTGGTTTGGATTCCTCAGAATGAGATTAAAATAGTCGAGCTTTTAGCAGAAAAAAAATGAGGGGGGGGGGAGGTTTAAGCAACTCTAAGTATTAAAACCCAAACGACATGAAAGAGAAAAAAACAATAAAATCCTTACCTTGCGTAGTGTTTCCTTCACGACTTCCTGGGTAAAATTATTTGAGTTGCAACGAATAGCCTCGTTGCTTACAATTCGTCCTTGTAATCGTAATAAAAAGATAGTTTCCTTTTATTCTCGATGACACAGGCGATTGCTTCAGTACACACGATCACAAATTGTCTAAACACAAACCGGCAGTAAAAGGCCACACTAAAAAAGAACCGCCAGTAAAAAAAAAAAAAATGAACTAAACTAAAAACCGGATCGACTATAGGGGTGTTAAGTCGATTCTATGCAAATGCTGTCACATCCGATCTACCTCGATAGACAACAACAAACTAACACTATGAAATCAGTCGATCAATCAGTTACAGATTTCTTGCATGAACGACCGCACGCAAAATTCTATCGCTTCACCCCTCCAGTTCTGGTAAGTAAAAATTACTACAAAACAGCTTTTATCAAGTTATGTATAGTTCTTTCACTTTCTTTTAAGGGAAAGAAGTTCATTTTCCAACTATTCAAGATTCAAATAATTCTAAATAAACGCGTTGTTCTAGTGTTTCCCTGGAAGGTAAATTTTTTTACAAAGAAATCACCACTTATCAAGCCTAGAAGGCCACTCGAGAATAAGGGTGGTAGTGTAGTAATCGTTTATATTGGGTATAATTTTGATTATTTAATATTATATATGTATATATATATTGGAGATTATTTAATATTCAACAAGAAATTGTTTAAATTGGACTTGAAGGCTACCATATTGTAGTCGGTCGTGAAGCAGGCCAGTGGAACATTAAAAATTGCCGTAGGCTCTTGAAAATTCACTATGTTTTTGTTATACATCTTATGAGGTGACTGACCACGTATTATAATTTCAGTTCAAATGAACAGCTACAGCAGGAATTGTAATACCCTCTACTAAAGCCTGAACGTCCCAGCTAGTAAATTTTAATTATGCGATCTGGACTTGAGGACACTTTAGAGGAACGATATGTAATAAAATTCTGTTTTTAATTTGGAAAAAATGCCACAGAAATGTATGGAATGCTTTCGGTTGCTTTTGGACCATCTTACATGAATCAAGCATCCGCTTTTGAGTGGCATAAGAGATTCAACCAAGGCATGGAATCTGTGAGGGATGATAAGAGGTGTGTGTGGGGGGGGTAAGGAAATCAGAACACCAGAGTTGATTGGTCAAATAAAGAATTGCATGGATAAGGACTGTCGTGTGTCTATAGAGACAATAAGTGAACAGTTTCATGTTAGTGTGGCAACTTGTATTGTACACGTAATTATTCGCAAGGAACTGAAGATGTGAAAGATTTGCATGAAGCTTGTCCCAAGGATGCTCAGAGAAGATCAGAAAAAAAAAGACGTTGCCAGGATAGCAGGCAGATGATGGAGCTGGTCAATTCAGATCATGCAGTTCTTGATGAGCTAGTGACCTGCAATAAAAGCTGGGTCCACTGCTATGACCCAGAGACCAAGCTGCAGTATTCTGAGTGGAAGCATGATGGATCTTCCAGATCCGAGAAGGCCAAACAGAGCAAATCCAATCAGAAACTTATAATGATCCCTTTTATTAACAGCACGGGCAAGACCTACATGCACTGGGTTCCCACTAGACAGACAATCAACAAGGAATACTATGGTGATGTTTTAAGAGAGTTCAGGAAGAGATTTCATCGGAAGAGGCCAGCACTCTCCAAATCGGGTGTCATTTCCATCAGGACAATGCACCAATCCTCGTCACAAACTATTTGGCCAAGATGGGCATCCATACAGTTCCTCACCCTCCCTAGTCCAGCATTTGCTTACTGTAAGTTTTGGTTATTCCCTAAGCTAAAGGAAAACTTTAGAGACTGTCGTTTTGATATGACAGACATAAATATTTCTTACTTTTTTATTTTTACTGTTTTAAAAATACAAGATGCGTGCAATATTTCTTTTCACTAAAATAAAATAAAAATAAAAAAAAACATTTCCTAAGTTCAGTCGAACTCGTTCGTAACTCAAAGATCAAAAGAAACAAGACCAAGCTGCAGCAACAGCAGCTTGATAGGTCTCTTCGACTTTTACAGTTTGAGATGTAAAGTTATGGGCAAGTGTGAATAACGAATATAGCTAGTTATAGAGAATCGTAGTTGTATGGAAAAATGTGAAGACGTTTTTGTTTAACAAGTCTGATGTCTTTTAACATAGCTCATAGCTACATTTAACAATAGCAGCTCATAGCTACATTTGACAATAGCAGCTCATAGCTAACATTGAAGTAAAAAAAAAGACAAAACCATAAAATAACCACAAAAGAATTAAAATTCTGATTTCTAAGGGAAACAGCAGGCCCTTTACCACACACTTAAAATGTAATATAAGATCCTATGGTAAAGCTTATTAAATATGTAGAAAACTGAAATGATGAATTACTTAAAGAGTTCCAGTCTTGTTACAAACTGACAACCCATTTTCATATGTTGGATACGCCTTCATGGTTGTCTAGTAGTTTTATATGGGCTACACATGTGTTCACATAGCCATCTTGGATTGGGTTACTAAGAATATGATGAACATTGTATATTTTATGAATAGAATAGGTTGTCAAAGTTATTTAGTTTAAGAAACAAAGCTTGACCCAAATGCTAGGTAATCTCATATGCGACAGTTCATTGGATGATCTAGTCATGTGACTAGACAAATAGTAAGCATAGTCTACATATTAGAGGGGAACAAGTCTTAATATAGTCAAGTTAAATAAAGGGCATTTAGATCTCTGAAGATACTAGACAGATGCAAGTATTAATTAAAACAAAATGAATTCATAGTTAAATAAATATGACCTATAGTTAAAATTGAATGGTCGTTATTGACTATTTTCCATGTGTGGTCAAGAGTTCCAGCAAACTGATGAAACTACATCGTGAACTGCAGGGTCATTGACACGCTCATACAAGGGGACTTCCATGGGGCTTTCTAGAAGTTGTTGGAACGATACAACAAGTGCATTGCAGCCGGAGGAGATTACTTCAAAGGCGACTTGAGTTTCATGTGTATACTATTAATGAATGTGTCTATATATATTAAAAAAAAAGTCTGGAAACTTATTGAAGGCACTTCATGTAATCAAGATATTAAAAAAACTAAAAACCGAAATTAAATAAAAATACTGGGTTTTAACTAAGTTATATATAATATGTAAACTACATTTCATGATGCAAAACTAATTTTGAAGCTTTTAAGAGTTTGTAATAACTTTTTAGTTCCACTCTGACCGGAAGTGGTAGTACCTATCTGTGTCCAATCTAGGCACTAAACAGAATCAATCTATATACACATACATTGACACAATGACTAACTAGTTAAAGTAAATACCATGAATAAATAGTTGAAATTATTAAAAACTTGAAATATGAAAAAAAATTCTTTGAATCAACATTAAATAACTAAAAAAGAGTTGATAGGCTACAAAACAAACAACCTTAGGTTCTGGGTTCTTTCATAGAAACGCTGGTTGAGTTTGAATAAGATAAATACGTATTAGATACGTTTGAAGCCAAAACGACATATTATTACAAAATAAACAGATATTTATTTTGTTTAAAATTTATATTGAAAAATATATATTGAAAATATTTCAATATATATTTCAAACAAAATAAACATCTGTTTATCTTGTAATAATGCGTTGTTTTGGCTTCAAACGTATCTAATACGTATTTATTTTAAATAAACAACCGGTTTAGAATTACAAAATATTTAGTTTACTACACAATATTTCATAATATAAATGATTTGCTACAAGTACGTTTTTACATATATTAACTTCCACAATTAATTAAAGAACAAATGTGTTTGACAAAAGATAAAATGAAAAATAAAAATAGTTCTTATTTGGATCTTTTGAACTACTGTTCTCATGTGGAGTGTTATTTTCAGAATGGTTAGGTTGATGTAACCTCCGATCTTCTTCAGGTTATCTTGTTGATATCTGCACTGAGAATTGAACCTTCAACCTCCAGAAAACTGACTTTTACAACTTAATTTTGCCAAGTATTTTATTCACTACGCCGTGAAGAATTCAAATAGTATGAATAAGCAATCCTCGTCTCAAATTAAAAAAAAAAACATAACAAAAAAAATTACAAAAATCATTATAAAACATTACAAAAAACATTGAAAACACATTACAAAACATTACAAAAAACATTAAAAAACATTAAAACAACATTACAAAAATATATACTAATTAAAAAAATATTAAAAAAAAATTAAGATTTTACCCATTTTAAAACAAACCAGATTTCGGAATTTTAGAGATGAGGATTTACCATTTGCATTATTCCGACTATTATTCTCATCTTTCTCATCTTCGTTATTTTCACAGAATAGTTCCCAACCTTCTTTAAGTGAGTCACGTCAAAGTGAAACAATTAGTGACAGTCTTCTAAAAAATTATCTTTCACTCCTTAATACAAGCGATAATAAACTAAGAATAACATCGCATATGGTCATGGATGACAGAACAAGAATAATCTACCCATGAAGATTAAATAAAGGTTTCGCATTCCCGAAATTCGAAAAGAAACACCTGATGACGGCTGGTGGTTAGACACGGAGTTTGGTTGTTTGTTTTATGGCATGTAAACCGTATTTTAATGCCAAAGTCATTTTTTGAAAAGTTTTTATGTTTCAAGTCCTTTATATCTTCAAATATTTATTCATTGTGTTTGGTTTGGTTGTTTTATAGAGAAAAAATATGTTTTTGTTTTTGTAGAACATGACTGAGTTTTTGCAAAGGGAAAGGAAACACGAATAATAAGGTCAGTGTTTGGTGGATTTTAGGCAGAATACCGATATCGTCAGACAGTCTGATTTGGTAGCATCATATGTAGACGTTGGGAAAAATAACGATTTAAGAATAGTTGGCCAAACAATACAAATAATCCAAATCCAAATAAGTTGTTTCAAATAAAATTCTGTCACAGCCGTCAACTTAAAATATTCAGTTGATTTATTCACAGGTTATTTTGCTAACAATTATTTTTAAGGCAAAAAAAAAAATAGTATTTGTCTTATTACAAAAAATAAATTAAAGCATTAACAAGTGAAGCATGCATGAATGCATGATCCTCAGTGAATAAGGCATAAAAAATGACTAAGTTCAGCCCCCTCCCCCCTCTCATTTAGCCTCCAAAGTCCCCAGTGGATGTCAAATCCTGGTAAAAAAATGAACAATCGGTGCAGTTTTAGGCCCTAACATATGTAAATTTGAGTTCTGCACCATGCAAAAAAAGAAATGTGTTCTAGTCAAACTATACTTCCACAACATTTAGGAATGCTATGTAATATAAAAGCAACAGTAATACCAGTAGCGTATATGAGAATTATTAATTACTTCAAATGAACTTTATAATGCATCGTTTATGTAAGCATGCACATATTTGATTTCAATGAAATGTTAAAAACCTAAACGCCAACAAATCCATCACTCCCTCCCTCCTCATTTAGCCCCAAAAGTCCCCTTAAGATATTTAAATTTGAGTTCAGCACGATGTAAAACTACTAAATAGACATACACAGAAAATTTTGGACAAATATGGTAAAATAGTCCCCAACATGGAGTGTTTTATTAGCCCTAAAAGAGCCTCTGGGGCACACCCAAGAGTTATCGCAAAGTATAGACAAACAAAATTATATAGAAATCAATTAGTTACAACTTTTCAGAAAGTTTTATAAAAATCCAAGGCAGCAATTTTTTTTAATAAGCACAAAAGTGTCAATTTTAGCTATTTTAACCCTAAAGGCACCCCTAGGAGGGGGGGGGGTTGACTGTAGTTTTCCCGGAAAATCCATTCTGTTAACATTTTTACTCATATCATGTTTAATGTTTGTGCAAAATTTCAAAAAATTCCAAGGCGTAGTTATTGAGATGAACGGAAGAACAGACAAGGATGAATTTACAAGTCCAGTCTCCTTTTGCTGGGGGACCAATTATATTTAAGGCAAGAAAAAAAGATTTTTGAAAGACTTGTCTTATTACGAAAAATAAACTAAAACGTTAAATTTGATTTTTATTTAATCAAAATATATTTAGTTCAATTAGTTCAAAATCTGATTCATTTTAAAATAAGTAAAAATTAATTTTTTGACCAACGGCGGCAACAAATATTTCTTTTTTTTTTTATACCACAAAAATTAAGATGGTATGTAAACAACCATGAAATTTCCACAAATTCATGCTAATAAACTTACCAAGTACTCAATGACATGAATAGATTCCATCATCTTGAGAGTAAGTTATAACTTTTTTTTTTGGCGGAGGTAATTCATTGGTGGAGTTCTTCTACAAAGGATTTGTGTTTTCTAGTCAAACTATACTTCCACAACATTTAGGAATGCTACGTAATATAAAAGCAACAGTAATACCAGTAGCGTATATGAGAATTATTAATTACTTCAAATGAACTTTATAATGTATCGTTTATGTAAGCATGCACATATTTGATTTCAATGAAACGTTAAAAACCTAAACACCAACAAGATCAAAACGTAATTAAAAATAATTATTTATTAATATAATTAATTAATTGAACTTTAATAATAAAATAAGCAGGCTCTACTTATGCAGATTTAATTGGCATTTTTCACAAATCACATTTTGTCTCGAAAGACAATGGATACCTACTGAAGTGTGCCATGTAATAAGTCTGTACTTAAGCAGAGGCGGCAGAATCTCCAAGTACAATTCTTCTGGCTCACCATTGCTTAACAGCTTACATTGATGCCGAGCATTCGGTGGCTTTGGATGTAGCATATGTCAGCCACAATATAGCCCTACCATGGTTTAGGAAAAAAAGGGTTTTTTTTCCTAGCCATCCTAGATGTAGCAAGAATAGTGGTGCAGATTTCATGTTTTGAAGAAGTCCATGGGAGCGGATCTGTTTCTGATTGGGATCTGTTAGTCTACTTTAAGCATCAGCTTAAATTAAAGATCAGATGCGATTGAAGAAGATAATATTGCATAGATTTCGATAGGAAGTGGTTAGGGTTGGGTTAGGGAAGTGGTGTATAACACTAGTTTGTCCATCTGTCAAGAAGCAAGGTACTTCATATTCCCTCTTTAGGCAGAGCACATATGGTTATGGGTTCTTCAGAACCCATCCCTCAAATTTAGAAGACCCTTAGCTAGTAGAATGAAGAATCCCGACCCTGTTTAAATTTTGGTAGTTGAAAACCTCTAAAGATGTCCACTCACCGCATTTTATTTTGTTCCCGGTCACCCCTATCATCTTAAATCTTAGAAGGCACCGTCCATTCCCACACTCGAACCCGATCAATTTTATTTTTGAAATCCCATTTAGCTCTCACTCATTCAGAGACCGACCAGCTTGTTTTCGGAAAAATAGTGGTAGCTCCACATTTAGAAGACGACTGAGAAGGCCTTTACTGACCAACATTTCTCTTTATGTAAATATCACAAACATTGTTACATCCCCAATGATGGAATTTTTATGAATTTTTTCATGAACACTTTTTTTGTAAATAAAATAACTTTAAAACAAATTTGGAAATTATATAAGTAGGATCAACCCACAGAGTGAATGAGGTATTTTGGTGAAAGAGTCTAGTCTAGCATAAATCCAAAAGTATTGACAAATTGTTTGACCATGATGTACAATGCAGGTTTTTACATCAGAGTTACATTCCCCTAAACGCATGTCTTAGCTAAAACTGGGGGTGCATCGCTCCCAGTGAATTAACCTCACCCTGCAAAAAATTAGGACTTCATACCTGAGTGGACCCTTGGAATCTGTTAAAATAAATATGTATAACTCTTTGAAATTTAAAGAAACGGCATTGTAATTGTGCCATATTTTTGTCTAAATAATTGTAATTGTGCCATTTTTTTGTCTAAATAAAAGACAAACACATCCTGATAATCATAAGACACAAATTATGCAAGTTTTTCTGAATTTCAATTTCTTTCTCTAAAGCTTAAACCTTAAATTTGACACATTTTTTGGAATCAGAATCATATAATGAATTTTGATGAAAATTGGAATAACGATTCTAGACAAAAACGGTATCGTTATATGATGGTGCTTTTTTGTCTTGAGACATAAAGTGGTGCAAAGCTGATAGGTTTGGGAATTGATCTTCATCATTCTGACATGGGCATTCTTGTATGAACACACACACACACACACACACACACACACACACACACACACACACACACACACACACACACACATATATATATATATATATATATATATATATATATATATATATATATATATATATATATATATGATGAACTCTCCCATCGATTTCAACATATGAGGTTTTGCCAAAACAACTAAGTTTGAAGTCCAAACAGATGTGTGAAGGCTTTGCGTAGAACCAACCACACTTTTTGCTATTGCTGCCAATTCTTGTTGGTGCAGATGACTGCCACAAGACAAAGCACACAGTACAATGCAGGTTTTTACATCTCCTAGATGCATGTCTTAGCTAAAACTGGGGGTGCATCGCTCCCAGTGAATTAATGTGCCTCCAGATACCAGCCTAGCCTTCCCAAATCGAAACCGAAATGTATAACTTACAATTTACTTTTTCCTTTGACGTTAATGCCTGAGTTATGAAGACATCTTTTCTGCAAGGCTAAAAATTAAAACATAAACAAATAGCTATGACATTACGCCGTTCAACCTTCACCTGGCAAATTTCATTGTTTTAATTTTTCACATTTTTGCACCGATTTTCACCGACTAAAACCCAAATATAAAGTTTTGCATGGATTCGAATACCCTATATATTGTTCCATGTCTAGACTAAAAACTGAGAGAGGAGTTTGGTAGGTCAATTTTTAAAACAGATATGTATATATAGAAAGAGATTTATGTTTACTATAACCTTCTTACGAAAATATTACACAATTATAAATCATGTACAATATCTGCATGAACATAATTACATGCAATAGAGATAATCATCTCATTAGAAAATCGAAAAAACTAATAGGGAATTAATTAAAATGAATGTTTAAAAGAATATGCAAATAAGCTAGATCTTTTGCAGATGAATGCAATTCCATGATCCATATATAACAAAGTTGTATTTTCTTTTTAAATAAATAGATAAAGCGTTTTTAATATGAATATCAATACACATTAAAAAAATACAGGCGTATAGATTTTGGGATTGACTTATGTTGGACGAGAATTGTTTGAATTGTTCGGACAACATAACTCAATCCTAAAATTGATGTATACTATGTTATTTAATTATATAGGAAAACATTCTTAGGAAAACTAACGTTGATTAACTCACATTTAGTATAATAATAGATATACATGCACATAAACATATAGCAAAATTCATTTCTTATAAATACACTGTATCATGTTGAGACACCGGTTATTAAATCAAAGAAGTTAAGCAAGATAGAGCATGGTGAATGCAAGCTGAGTGACCATTTAGAAATACCAGATGCTGTATGTGAGAGGATGTTGAAATCTCATCACAAAAAAATATACAGCTCTGAAGATGGTTTTAGCAAGTACTTCTGCTAATCAACACATATATTGGAATAATCTGAGTGGAAGTTATGTTCTCAATCATGTCACGAAGCTCTTTGAAGAGAGTGTGTTACATAAATGTAATACTTTTTTTGTTACTTTTTTAGTCACAACTGCATTAATTAGCTTCTCTGAGCCTTGGAGAATTGTTCCCACATTACATACACATGAGTTTCTTCCCTTACATATGCATCATCACTCCATTTTTTATGGACATATATATATATATATATATATATATATATATATATATGTGTGTGTGTTTTTTTGCTTCTCTCTTGTATGTACGTGTTTGTATATTTAGTTGAATATGTATGCGCGTATGTGAGTCGATGTAGATGTGTCTACTTTAGCCAATCCCTCCCACCCCTAACTTAACTCTCGGAGTAAAATCATACAAATGCAAATCCTCTTTCTCACTTTGACACCTTCGATATAAGTAGAACCCACCACCCCACCCCACCTCTCTGTGCAACGAACAGCCCAATTAAAAATTATGACCCATTTCTAATTTAAGTTTATTTCAAATTTATTCTCTATTGTAAAACTTTTTGAATATCTTCAAGTCCCAAATGCGATCTTTTCTTTTCTTTTTCCTGCCCCTTTTTCCCACTTTTTTTTAAAGTTCTTTATTAACTTTTTATCCACTTTTTTTGAAGAGCTCCATTTTTTCTTTAATTTCTCTCTAATCTATCCCATTTTCAATTTTTTCTTCTGCGTCGTGAGGTTCCAGATCGCCTGATGAAGTCTCTTTGACTGAAACAGATGGCTATTTGTAGCGACCATATGTAACTGTTTACCCCTAATAAAATATATATATATATATATATATATATATATATATATATATATATATATATATATATATATATATATATATATATATATTAGTGATGGGAAGATTCCAATATTTTTCCTGATTCCGATACAATTACCGATTCCATACTAAATTTCCGATTCTGATACAATTACCGATTCTGATTCTGATAAATCTCAAAATATTTAAATATAGAGTCATTATTATTTCCAATTACTGTAAAAACACATGCTTAAGTTGCAGATATTTTTCTAAACGAAAAGAAAATACACTTGTGGGAATCATTAATCGATTTTAGTTTTACTAATAGTTAAAAACCAATAAGCATTTATAATTTTATAATTATTACTGGTAAAGGTAGAATTAGTTTTAAACATATTAAAATAAAAAAAGGCAATTAAAAGAATCATCTTGGCATCGGAAAATATGCACAATTTTTCCGATTCCGATACCCCTAAATGTTCCGATTTTTTCGATTTCTGATTCCAATTCCGATTAATCGTCCCAACACTAATATATATATATATATATATATATATATATATATATATATATATATATATATATATATATATATATATACATTTCTTGTTGAATTTCCAAAAATCAATAACGGTAAATACATAATAGTTTTAAAAAAATCAATAAATACAATTAAGTATCGTCTCCACCTCGAAGTTAGTTTTACTTAGAAAATCGCCAATATTTTATATGGACGTAGATAAATAATATTTATTTACTTTTTTATTATTTTTAAAACATTAATCTACGGACATGAATGTTTAGAGGTTGCTACCTCTCACCGACGTAGCTCAACTGTGCCTCTCTAGGAATTGAACCCCGGACCATGTGTATTAACGGTGCGTTTATCTGTTACGCCAAAAAATCCTAAACAACTTTACTGTTTATTTTTATCGTTTATAAACTTATATAAATCAATAAGAAATCTATATAAGTTTATAAACAATAAAAATAAACAGTAAAGTTATTTAGGATTTCGTTGTGTAACGATTAAACGCGCCCACTACACATGGTCCGAGGTTCTGTTCCTAAAGGGACACAGTCGATGTGTGTGTGTATATATATATATATATATATATATATATATATATATATATATATATATATATATATATATATATATATATTATACAATATATATATATTATACAATATATATATATATATATATATTATACAATATATGTATATATATTATACAATATATATATATATATATATATATATATATATATATATATTATACAATATATATATTATACAAATTATCTATCAATAGACATGTTTTGCCATCTCTACGACTCATGATGAGTCATAGTGATTGTGGAGCATGTGTTTATAGATAACTACTTTATCTATATACTAGCAGGCTGCCCGGCGTTGCTCGGTCGTAAAATATGTATAAATATTATATTTTGATTAATGCAGATTTCTTTTTAATTATAAACAGAAATACCATAAGTATTAAACGTAAACTTAAATTCCTTTAAAAATTTGAAGTAAAAAAAAAAAAAAAAACGAAAAACGAAAATAAACTGAGACGTGCATGCAAATATTATGTTTTTTTTTCTAAACAGTTCACATCTTGTAAGTAAAAAAAGAAATACTGAAGCTGAAATCGAAACCAAAACCTAACGACAGTGAGTAAAGTACGATAACCATTAGGCCAGCTTGACACGGTCTTTAAAAAGTGTTTTCAAACTCAATTACTCTTCACATAAATAATCTGTCATGTGAACCATTCACACATGCACATTTATAGAACAGTTGACCAACTGATAAAAATCCGACAACCTCCACATTTCAATTTTTCAACTTTGACGCCTTAGTACCCCTTTCCCACATGTCTGAATACCTTAAGTACCAAATTAAAAGTCTGTACATAAGAAATTCGTTATATAGGTTGAGAAGTGTCCTCACATGCACATTCTCACTTTTATAGATATAAGCAACGTTAAGCCTGGTCGTAAAATATATAAATGTGTGACTATTGGGAAATCCCAGGCACTGTATTTGCTTTCTGCTTATGTCAGCATTGTTTCCAGTCGTCCTGGACTTCTCCTTGCCACTGGACTCAAGCAGTGCCGATGCAGAAGAAGTGTGGTTGAAGATTGTGCAACTCTTGCTTCACAATTATACCACTCTTATAGGGGGGGTATACATTTCAAGGCTGAAGGGAGATGTTGCATTATATCTGTATGTCTCTATATATATATCCATCTGTCTATATATATATATATATATATATATATATATATATATATATATATATACATTATAAATTTGCTGGTGTTGTATTAACTGGTGTCTGAATGATTGAATCGGGCATCTTATTCAATAAGCGCCCGAAGAAGGCCGACGAGTAAAGCAGCTGAGTTATGGCTTTTAAATTAGAACAGCAGTCTGCCTATAAATACTCTATGCAGAAAGTTTTATGTCAAGATTAAAAAACGTTAAAAGCATAAATGCCACAAGTTGAAATCTGGTCTCAAAAGACCTTCAGAGAAATAAGAGAATCTGGTTCTTTTTTTTTTTCTTTTGTTGTTGAAGCATATATCAATTACATAGTTGTATATTGTTCAGTGTTACTTTCCCACCCTTTGAAAACTGTCAATTCTGTAAGTTCTTTTAAATCTGATTAATATATACAATGGTTGCAAACTTTCCGTTTTGAGTACAGACTTGTGTTTCGAGAAGAGCTGAGCTAGTTGGCAGTGTACACAATTGCTCCTAGCCAATCCACTCGCATGTGTCACAGAGTTCAACGTCTCATGTGGCCGGCTCAGAAACACAGATGTTTCGGACATGCTCATTACAAAGGAGTAGTGCAGATGTATATCACTGCAATCATTAGGTTTTTGTTCTCAGTTTTCCTTATCCTATATCAGTTACTCCCTCTAAAGACTCTAGGTACGTCTGCTCTATTAGTTAACAAATATCTCTTAAGAAAAGAGCTGGATTCATACCTTTCACACGACTATGAGGATAGTTAATGTAACAGCTCAATCAGGATTCAATCATGAAGAGTCAAAATCATCATCTGTTATATAATTGCACATCTTCAAGTACAGAAATATCTGATAATCCTTATTTGGTGATAACACATGAACTCAGGCTTTTATATATATACTAGCAGATCCAGTTTTCCGGCTTTGCCCGGGAAAATGAAAAAAAAATGCTAACTAAAAGTATTATTTTTAATGAATATATGCTTAAAATTATTTTGTGTTTAGATGTGCATGTAAACACTCCACATTATAATGTCCGAATATTATTCCTGTGCTAATTCTTATGACTCTCGTAAATTAATAAAATGTCATTCTTTTGTATTAAGTAATCAGTTGGAATTTCTAATGCTTGCCGTAGAGAGGTGGAGGTCATCATTTTGTGTATTTTATGAAGATGTTTATAGGCCTTATTTATTAATGGATAAAATTAAGATTACTTCAGCATAGATAATGCTAAAATTCCGAGGAAATGTAATATATTTTTTTCCGATTTCATTAAATGAATATATAACGTACGAAAATATTTTTTCTGAATTTTTTAACTCATACACATAAATGAAATATGAAATGTTAACATTGGAAAATGTTGCACCCAATGTATTTTTGTTTTCCGTGAAGGAGATTGTACCGCCATGAAAATATGATGGTCATCAGGGACATTCTTTTTATGTCGAGCATGCACGGAAGCGTTGAAGACTTGTGTGTCAGTCGTGTCCAGATACACACATGAATACACAACACACACACATACACACACACACACACACATATATATATACATATACAGATACACATATATACACATATAAACAGATACACATATTTATATATATATATGTATATAGACAGATACACACACACACATATATACATACAGATAGACACATATATAAAGATACCCATATATACAGATACACACATACACACACACATATACATATATATATATATATATATATATATATATATATATATAACGGATACACATATATATACAGATACACACACACATACACACACACACACACACATATATATATACAAATACAGACACACATATATATATACATACATACACACATAGATAAACAGATGCACATATATATATAAGCAGATACACACACACACACACACACACACACCCACATATATATATATACAGATACACATATATATACATACAGATACGCATATATATGTACAGATACACACATATATATACATATGTACACACGCATATATATATACATATACATATATGCAGATGCACAAATATATACAGATACACACATATAGATACACACACACATATAGATACACACACATATATGCAAATGCAGACACATACAGATGCACACACACTCATCTCCTTATCTTGAGTTGAGCATATTGAGAAGTGATACACGAATTACCATTACTGTATAAAGCGATTCTCTCTGTGTAAACAAATCGAGCTTAGGTATTTCGGATGATGTCAAAACATCGTTTATTCACAACTCAATCAGCAGCCGCCGATAGCGTAGTGGTTAGGAGCCTTGACTGTCGTACAGGCGGTCGGGTTTCAATCCTGGCTTGATGTAGTTGCCTGCCTAGCCGCACTGATGAGCTGTGAAACAGCGAAACAGTACTGTATGTGGATGACTATATATATATATATATATATATATATATATATATATATATATAACTACTTAATTTACTCACATAAAATTAATTATAGATTTATGCGTAAGCTTCAAGTATTTACTTCAAAAGTGCTCAATACGTAGGTAGAGCTAGTTAGTAAGTTATAAAATGTATATGTATATATACATTTTATAACTTACTATATGTATATATATATATATATATATATATATATATATATATATATATATATATATATATATACATAGACACGGCTACATTAGATATGTTGAGAATAATTGAAATAGTAATCTAGAGAAATAAAAAAAGAAACTTCGTCTGGATGAATGAAATTAAAAAAACAAAACAATAGTACAAATATTTGAAAATATATTTTTGATGTAATGAATTGTATGACTTTATTCCATTTCAGAGACGAAGAAAGTTGCTGGAATTTAAAAAAAAAATGGAAGGGGCATAGCGCTGTGAAAGAAAGTAAGTTATTTTTTATAAAATGATATAGCCGTTAATATATTTAAAAAGATATGATGCAGTTTATATTCTTTTGGGTATAAATATGTCTGTTATACTTAATATATGGATGTGTAACTGAAATGAAATGAGTGTATATTTGTTATATAATTATAGTGTTATTATCAATAATGGAAAATGACATATCTAGGGGAAGTTTCTACACTGTTGCTACACAAAGCCACATACTAACACTGGTTTAAAAACAGTAAATAGAAGTATTGAGACTTTCAACAAATCTTTTTAAAAACTTATAAAAACAACAACACTTGGACATCATATATTGAATGCCACCCCAATATTCCGTAATTATTTGATCTTCCCTAAACTCACAAGCCGGATATCCCTATACACTCCATAATATCTGGCATCGGTAGTGCAAAACACAAAATTGCACGGGCCATATCCAACATCCTAATTCCACTGATGGGCAGTATCAGCACCTTCCACATAAAGAACTTCGGAGATTTACTCAACAAGATAAAAACATAAATATACATAACAAACCTATACACAGCTATTTATTAATGTCCCCATTAAAAATAAGAATTCAAATACCTCACAAATACTTGCAATATCCCACATCTTTTATATTAAATGCAAAGAAAAAGCCACAAATATTTTCCAGAATAAATAAGCAAAATCATACACCATCATCTCTCATAAGCACACTTTTACCTACACACGTCAATAATACAATAATTTGCAACACACTAAACAAACTAGGAATTCCAATCCTACCAACCACATCACAAACTATAAAATAAACATTAAAAACAACAAAACATCTCCAAAACAAACCAATTTCCAACACTGTTCATTGCCAAAAGTGCCATCATGTATACGTTGGTGAAACCCAACGTGGATTGGAGAAAAGGCTCAATGAACATAAAAGAGATATAAAAAAAATAGCAATTATCTGAATGCATTATTCTCTCATTTATTGCAGCATAATACTTTTGATTTCAAACAAGCAAAAATAGAAAAATTCATTTCAAATGAACCGCAAGGAGACTTCTTGAATCAGCGCTTATCGTAAATTCAAGCACAATTAAATAACGTAAAGATTTGTATAAAGTATCGCCATTATTAAGTAAACTCTTATTAAAAGGACATACTTTAATTTTAGGCATAGGTTAACTCTCCCACACTATAGAAAACACTTCCTATAATAATAAATACATATAATCAGTCAATAAATACATAACAAAATGCACTCATTTCATTTCAGTTATCCATATTTGAATTATGACGGACATATTTGTTCCAAAAAGAACATGAATTGCATCATATCTTTTTAAATTTAATAGCGGCTATATGACGTTATAAAAAATCTTACTCTTTCACAATGCTATGTCCTCCCCCCTCTGTGAATTTCCAAACGAAATGAGGCAAGGTCATATACTTCATTGAAATGGGACAAGGTCATACACTTCATTACATCAAAAATATATTTCCAAATATTTGTACCGATGTTTTGTTTTCTTAATTTCATTTATCCAGCGGAAGTCTCGCAATAAAGGAAAAACGTTGATGAACACATAATATGGGCTGCTCCTTTTCTCTCTCTCTCTCTCTTATATATATATATATATATATATATATATATATATATATATATATATATATATATATAGTGAATGAATGACAAAACCCTATATTGCAAAGTTCATGATGTTGGCCATCTTACAATTTATCCCTTCAATTCAGTTGACATTTACAATTCTTAACAGTATCTATATTGTAGAATAAAATCAATCACTTCATTATTATATCAATTAGTGAATCTATTTTGCCCTTAACTCATCAGAAGAAATAGCAACAATCAATCGATCAAAAGGAAATAAAGTGCGTTTTGACATGATAAAAATCCGAAAACTGGAAGAGAAGCTGCAAATACCTTATAACATGTTTACATTACGCCATTTCTAAATTCAAAATGGAAACAGATACTGTCAAGAATTGTAAATGTCAATTGAATTAAAGGAATAAATTGTAAGATGGTCAACATCATGAACTTTGGGATATAGACTTTTGTCATTCATTCACTATATTGCTCTGTAATTACATTGAGCTTCTTTATTAAGAATTGGTATATATTATAAGGAAATAAAGTATATTTCCACAAATATATATATATATATATATATATATATATATATATATATATATATATATATATATATATGAATGATTGATATGTAGTTTGCTTGAAGCATTGTGTGGGATAGGTATGTAGTAGGGATTTAGAAGGCTGTCACAAGGATGTCACAATGGTGGGCATAACAGATCGATTCAAAGCATGCTAGCATGCTTTGAATCGATCTGTTACGTCCACCATTTGAAAATGGAATTTTTCTGAAGTTAATAATGGATATTGTCGCAGACATTACAAGTAAGACATTTATACTTAATACAATTGAATAAATATATATATATATATATAAAATATATGTATATACTTATTGATTTGTAAATCGCCACTTGTTCTCGTCTTCTCTTACCAACAACGACTATATTTCATTCCTCGCATTGTGACAGCCTTCTAAATCTCTACTATATATATATATATATATATATATATATATATATATGTGTGTGTGTGTATGTGTGTGTGTGTGTGTATTTTGGCAGTAGGTGATTATTCAGACACATCTGAAACAACCTTTAGGCGTCAGTCTGTATAAGTTACCTAACGAAATTAAAAAGACCACCCGGCAAATTGAAAAAATTATCCACTATGATCGGAAAAAAGAATGACTCCGTCGTGTTCAATCAGATGTGTCTGAATATATATATATATATATATATATATATATATATATATATATATATATAGTCATCCACATACAGTACTGTTTCGCAGTTCATCAGTGCGGCTAGACAAGCAACTGCCTGAAGCCAGGATCGAAACCCGACTGCCCAAATGACAATCCAGGCTTTTTACCATTGCGCTATATGCATGCTGTGTGGGTAATGAATTAACGATATTTTGGCGTCGTCCAAATTCCTCTGGCCGATTTATTTACACAAAGAGCGTTGCTTAATACGCTAATGGCAGTTTGTATATCACTTCCCAATAGGCTCAACCCAATAGGCATTATATATATATATATATATATATATATATATATATATATATATATATATATATATATATATATATATAGGCATTATATATATATATATAGGCATTATATATATATATATATATATATATATATATAAACATTTATTGAATGCATTTTATTATATGTTAATGCAGTTTATTCGCATGTCCATACACTGATACACAAGCGTCTATTTTATTTATTCAATATTTAAAACTATCTTTTTAATACAGAAATACAGTAAAATTAAATAAATAAAAAACTCTATAAGATTACGATCAGAGTAATCAAGTTAATGGCTTGATGAGATATACGATCGAAACAGGATTGCATTTGCATAGCTATTTATCATATTTATTTATTACTATTATGCGTGTGTAAGTGCTTGTCTATATGAAGTGTGGATGCCTGTACAAACAACTGTGCGTGTATATGCGTGTGTTCTACATATGTACATTTGCATTAAAGACCTGCCTAATCTTCCTCACCCTCATGTTCTTCGAATCCACCCCACCTTCCCCATCGTACCAAAAGTGAGCATGTGCGAGTGTGGCAGTTGATTTACAGATCGGGAACTGTGTCTCGTCTCGTGAACAACAATGAGATAATGAAAAACAGATGGAGCAAACACACCTTCAGCCTCCCAAATAAAACATCTGGGATTGAGTAAGATGAAATGGTTCCAATATGAAGAAAAAAAAAAACAAAAAACAAAAACAAAACGAACAAAAAAACGACAGCCACCACACCCACACTCATCTTGTATAAGGGTAGAGAGAGAGAAAGAGAGAAAGAGAAAACAAAATTTATAAGCAAATCTCTATTGCTCTCACATTTTCTTTTACCAGGGGAGCAGATGGTACCAGCACATTGGATAAAAATGGCAATTGCCAGAAGAGAAGAATAAAAGAAACAATAAGTTATTTATATATATATATATATATATATATATATATATATATATATATATATATATATATATATATATATATATATATAGACACACACACATACACACGCATATATATATATATATGTATATATACACACACACAACTATATATCTGTTAAATAGAAAACAGATTAAGATACAAAAATCAAGATGGAAACTCTTAAAAACTACAATAGAAATACAAATGAAATATTTTAAAAAAATGTTTTGCATTTCAGTCCCCACTCCGCTTAACAACAAACAAAAAGCTCTACCTCGACCTCCTACATCCGTCAAAAAACAAGAATAAATAAAATGAAACGACAAAATCTGTTCAAAGCATTTACTAAAAGATATACATAAGTATGAAAAATAAATTTTTAAATATATACGAATATGAAAAAATTCTGATTGATCTGAAACTGCAATGGAAAGAGTAGAGCAAGTGCTTTATTGCAAGCACTCTAAAGGTCCACTCACCAGAGAGGTAACATATGTCGAAGAACCATCTCTAAGTTAAATAAAATTAGTTCTGGCTATGAAACAGAACTGCAGAGCAAACACCATGAATAAATATTTAAAAACTTCTACAAAAATGGATTTGATATTAAATTACATGAAAAGTGGTGAAATGTTGTAAACAAAGAAACAAACAAACAAACAAACAAACAAACAAACTGTCTATTCATTCTTTTTTGCAGACTGTTATCCTCATCTTCATAGTTGTTGTTTTGCCACATTTCGGCCAACTCATTCTCTGGCCTTCTTCAGGTGATTCATTGGGATGGGATAGCAATGCCGTGTCTTATAACTGTAGACACATAATTACTGCTTTCCATAATTGTTGTCTCACCACGTTTTGGCCAACTAATCCTCTGACCTGCCTGGGTTGGATTGAAACTGCTATCTTAAAACAATGCTTATTTGGAACCATAGAGACTCAACAACTCTATCCACTGCGCCACGGCCCAAAAAAGGGGGGGGGTCAAGTTTAGATTTTTTTGTTTTATAAATCCATGTTTTCATTCTTATCTGGTCTTCCATTATTGGGTTCATACCAAATAGTATTATATATTTTTATTGAAACCTTGAATACACAAATTACTCATCTAAAAGGATTCCAATAGAAATATATAAAATCTCCCTGTCTATTGATTGTGTATGTTCACTAACATTTTTTAGGCTATAAGACGTTCAAATTCAAAATCTGTCAGAATGATTCTTCATGTATATAAATTGCTGAATTAACTGCCATAAGTCAAGAAATCGTTGTAAGGTGAGGATTGATTATTTTCATTGTCTGGACGATTGTTCTCATCTTCAGTGTCATTTTCACAATGTTTCGGTGAATGTGACCTCTAATGTATCTTGTCGAACTCAAGAATGTTTCTGTTGAACTTGGTATTTTGAACAGAATCCTTTATGTACTTCACGGCGGTAGCATGCTTTCGTTCCATCAGCCATAACTGGATAGAGGTCCTAAGTAATTCGCAATTTTTGAATATATCTTGAAGGTTAAAGGTCCAATTCTCAGTGAGAATGACCGAAAAATACAATTGCAAATTAGGACTTCTATCCAGTAATGACTGATAGGACGACGGCAAGTTACTCCTGTAAAAGAAAATAAAGGGTTTCGTTAAAAATTCCTGAGTTAGGCAGAAACATTCCCGAGTTCAACAAGATACACCTGAAGAAGGTCGGAGAGTACATTGACTGAAACGTTGTGAAAATGACGCTCAAGATGAGAACAGTAGTCTGAAGAATTCAAAGAATATGAGAGAGTCGCAGCTAAGAGTGGTATACTTATATGACTAAAAACACATTGAATTACGAAATTAGAAACTCACGATTTCTTGAAACTCTATGATAGTGTTGTGAATAATGGTTTCTTGCAAGGCAACTGATAAGGTTGAACTACTTGCCTTGAAGTTTACCTTGGGCTCTGCAAATTACTCCCTTCCAAATTTCGCATTAAGGGCTGAAGCCATACTTATGACTTGGCCACCAATACTTTGCATGTCCGGAATATCATACAAAAAATATTGACACGTCCAAAGCATGTGGGCTTGATCTTATCCCTTTTATAGGAATAAAGAAATGCTTTATTGAACTGATCTTTCTCCTCTCCAAACACTTCAAAAGATGCCTTGTCGGATCTTGCTTCCCTAACAGTTAAATAATTGTCTCTGTGGTACCAGTGTTCAAGAATTCTGAGTAAGTAACTGACCCTTTACAATTGAAAAAATATTCAAGCAAACTTTAGAAATAATTTTTAAATTAAAATTACTACTTGAAAAAGGTCAACCACATTAAAAACATTTGAAAATAATTTAGAAATTACTCATTTGTCTTGTTTCGTAAATGCCGAACAAACGATTTACAAATTATATTCTATGTCTATCAATCATGTGTACGAAGTGTGATGATGTATAGAAGTAAAACCTTGCAAGTAAGAGTTAAAGACATGCGTTGCATGAAAAGAGAAATGATATGAGAATGGTATAATGGATGTGTAATGCGAGTCTTAACAACAGATTTAGTTCTGATGAACTCAGAAAAAGATCAAATTTGAACAGAATAGCATGGGCAGTATGTGCAGAACAAAGTTAGAAGAATGGATTGGAGTTGTTGAATTAATAGATGCAGAACAGTTGAGGCAGTAGGTTCAGTTAACAAGATAAGGTCCAGGAAAATATGGGAGAAAGTGATGAGAATGAACGTGAAAAGGCGTGGTAAAGACCTGATCAAAGGTAGGTTAGTTTAGAAGTCAATTTCTAAATGCAGTCCAATGCAGGCCAGCATGTAAAAATGGATGTTAAAGCAAATCTGAAGACGATTTCACTTCAAAATGACCTCGCATTGAAAATAGAATTGCAAAATTATTTAGAAATTTGCTTTGTTTTGTAAACACTGAACAAACCACTAACAAATTATAAACATAAATGTTTCTGTTTATTACACATTCTATAGCAACACACAGCTGTGTGAATAAAATAAAGCAGAAACTTTACATAAAAACAAAAACACAATCATATTTTTTATTTCAAACCAAACAACAGATTTTATTCTCATTTTTTTATAAGCTTGATATGAAATATTTTGGAAGAGCACAAAAATGTCAACATATTCTCATTTTAATTTTTTTTTTAATGAAAACTCGCTCCAGATAAGGCTGGAAACCACTTGATGTAAGGATCTAACAAAAACGAAAGATGATTTTTGCAATGAAAGGAGATACCTAATGATATTAGTGACTATAATCAAAAGTCAAACAGTCAGCAGAAAAAAGTTCCACGACCCTGAAGTTCACAAAAAGAAGCTACTGGAATAGGAAGTTGTATTACAACAAGCTATCAAAACAGTGAATTGTTGGAGACCTCCAAACCAACAAGTCAAACGAGCTGAAACAAAGGAAGCAGTGAATAGCTCAGACAATTTTGAGGAACACATGTCATAATAGTATTCATTATTGTCTTGGACTTGTTTGAAGAATTGCATGGAATGCTACATTCTACAAGTACTTATGCATTTTAAATAATGCTTTAATCAACAAACTTAGAGGTTATGATTAATACTGACAGACTGCATGTTTAAGATTTAATGTTTTAGAATGTAATGAGATTGACGTAATTATTGCCACAGAAGAATACGGTAGTGTTATGTTACTTGTGCAATCTAATCCGAGATACCGATGATAATTATGGCGCCCACTCAAGAACTTTGTGACATTTCTTCGCATAAGGAGGTAAGGAAATAAGTGTCTGTCTGTCTGTCTGTCTGTCTGTGTACATTTCCCTACACAATAACTCTCTCAATTTTCAGTCTACAGACTCAAAATTTGATATACATGGATATCGGGATTAGGAAAATCTTTGTAATCGGTTTTCAGCCAGAAATTTAGCTGTTAAAGGGTTAAAGATCAACGATTTGGCCTTGGAGAACTCTACCAAACTCCTCCGACAATTTTGGGTATAAACACTTGAAATTTTAGATATAGGTTCCTTGGACATGGGTCTAACTTAATAACTTGATTTGAGCCCAAAGCAATAAATGTTTAGGGAGCATAATAGAGGTCAAATTAAAAAAAAATTTGACCGCTTCGGTCTCTACCAAATTACTCAGACAATTTCTGGTCTAAACATTTGAAATTTTACATAAAGGGTATTCAGATATAGAGCAAGCTTTTAATTCAGTTTGAGTCGAAAATTTGAGTTACCAATATATAAATGTATGTCTGTATGTTTGCATGTCTGCCTAAAACTTTCGAAAGAGGTAACGGATTTTTACAAGCTCAGTATCGTTTTGAAGTTCGACCTTTTAGACGACAAATATCGAAAAATTGGTTAAAAACATTAATGTCTTCACCCTCAACTGGGCACTTTTCTACAGAAGAGTCGCTTTTTTCGTCGATATTTTCGAAAGTCATCCTCTCCTTTCGATTGTCTAGCCTTAATTAAACCTACGTCACTTCCGGTTTGGCGGTGGTTGTAACGTCAGGTTTTTTCCCTGTTCTTTTCCTCCTTTGTTGTACGGGTTCGTGCCTGCCTTCCTACTACCACTTCTCTTTTTGATCAACACACATCTCACAACACGCGGGCAACGCTGGGCATCCATGCTAGTAAAAAAGAAAAGAAACATCACTTGAACTTCTTTTCACAACTAAAATAAAAAAAAAAACGTGTGGAACCAAGAAAAAAACTACATTTTTAAATTATGAGGATAAAACAGAATCTGTAGAAGGTTGTGAGAAGTGAATCATTTTAGAGTGGACAGAGACGAGAGAGGAAGTCTGGCTTCGTTGCTGGTTGGGTTCTTCCTGCTGCCTGACTGTTTTCCAAAAAGGGCTAAAGAAGTTCCTTAGGGGACAGATAAATCAATGAGTCCCACGAGCTGATTGGTCAGTGTGTGGCCGAAAAGACTGGCTTGATGTACGCATTTTCATGTTGTGACTGAAACACGTTTTTAAATGTGTAGCCAAATTATATATGCATAAATAAAACTTTATTACAAGTATACATATATATAATATACACACACTCATCTCTGTCTGTCTGTTTGTCTGTCTGTCGGTCTGTCTGTCTGTCTGTCTCTCTCTCTCTCTATATATATATATATATATTGTGTCAGTAAAGGATTCGGGTTAAGTCATGGCTACTGAATCATTTTCATCAATACCATTGGGGAAGGTATGAATCCATGTGTCTTCCTTTCAGCTATGGATCAAATAGTAAGGTAAACTCTGACGCTTAGTCATCCCGATATTGTTTCAAGTCGTCTTAAAATTCTACATCTTTTTTCTTTTTACTTCATATAGTCACCACTCATCAAGGCCTAGAGACCACTCAAGAATAAGGTTAATGGGTACCATAATGGAAATTTGATAATTTCTTTAGAGAACGGTTCTTCAAAAACATGTTCACATTGGACTTTAAAACGACAATGTCATGGCCGGCTGGGAAGCTACTCCATGGTATTGTGTTCCACAAATGAGCTCTAAGAAAACAAACTTCTCATGGAATTTATGATTTTGGCACAGATAGAGAGTAAGAATAGTTGCGGATAGTTGTTGTAGCTAGTCGGGAGTTTGTCATGAAAGATTTAACTGTGGGATGGGAACCATAGAATGAAGCTAAGTCACCTGGCGCGAAAATAACGGTAGAGCAGAGAGAGGCTCGCAATGTCTCTTCTACGAGACAGAGGCTGAAGAGAGGAGAAAAGGACATCCTCCACCAGATGATGAAGTCGGTTTCATACACTGTTGAGACAGGAGAGGATGCTCTGAGCAGCTTCTCTCCAGATGTGATAACAGTACTCCATCAGTTGTACTCAAGTAATACTGGTTCGGGAGAGGTGCCGTTAGAGATAACGCAACCCTTGCTTCTCTCACCAATGCATTTAAAGTAGGTATCCATTGTCTCCAGATACTGAAAGGAAACATAACCAAACAGAACTCTTTTTCTCAATGGATCATTTAGCTGATTAGTTCCAGCATTTTCAGAATAATGGTCTGTTGAGAAATGCAGTGTATTTTTTAGCCCCTCCCCCTTCCGTATGGATGGTTAAATTACAATGGGGTGGGAGGGATAGAAAATAATGGCGAGAAATAGACATTCATGTGGCGGGGTGAAGAGGAGAAAGTGTTGATATTGAAGATATCAGCATATGTTTATGACAGGAAAATCTCTACACCTATTAACCTTTAAGAGGGAAATAAAGAAAAGGAATGGAAAACAAGAAAGAAATGCTTCAACCATTGGAATGCACAGTTCACTTTCTTATAAAAAGACAAAAGATGAACATACCCGGGAGGGAATAATATTAACAACAACAACAACAACAACAACAACAACAACAACAACAACAAATATATATGTGTGTGTGTGTGTGTGTGTGTGTGTGTGTATGTGTGTGAAAGTGTCTGTCTGTGTGTGTGTCTGTCTGTCTGTGTACATTTCCTTACACAATAACTTTGTCAATTTTCAGTCTACAGACTCGAAATTTTATAATACAGGGTATGAAGACTTGGAAAAATCTTTGTAATCGGTTTTCAGCCAGAAATTTGGCTGGTAAAGGGTTAAAGATCAACGATTTGGCCTTGGAGAACTCTACCAAACTCCTCCGCCAATTTTGGGTACAAACAATTGAAATTTTAGATATAGGTTCCTTGGACATGGATCTAACTTAATAACTTGAGTTGAGCTCAAAACAATAAATATTAAGGGGTCATAATAGGGGTCAAAGTTTAAAAAAATTTGATCTCTACGGTCTCTACCAAATTACTCAGACAATTTCTGGTCTAAACATTTGAAATTTTACATAAAGGGTATTCAAAGATAGGGCAAGCTTTTTAATCGGTTTGAGTCGAAAATTTGAGTTACCAATATATAAATGTATGTCTGTATGTTTGCATGTCTGCCTAAAACTTTCGAAAGGGGCGATGGATTTTCACAAGATTAGTATCGTTTTGAAGCTTGACCCTTCAGACGACAAATACCGAAAAATTGGCTAAAAACATTAATGTCTTTACCCTCAACTGGGCACTTTTCTACAGAGAGGGGTCGCTTTTTTCACCGATATTTTTAACAGTCTTCGCCTTTTTTTCATTGTCTAGCCTTAATTTAAACCTACGTCACTTGTGGTTTGGCGATGTTCGTAACAAAAAAAACGTCACGTTTTTTCACATTCTTTTCCTCCTTCGTGGTACGGGTTCAAGCCTGCATTCCTACTACCACTTCTTTTTTCTTTTTTGATCAACACACACCTCCACACCTCACATCAACGCCAGACACCCATGCTAGTATATATATATATATATATATATATATATATATATATATATATATATATATATATATATATATATATATAATGAGCAGGCTGCCCAACATTGCCCGGTTGTAAAATGTGCTTAAATATAATATTTTGATTAATGCAGATTTCGTATTTATTATTATCTTATAAATATATAGTTAGGATTTTAAAAATTAAAAGTAAATGACTCATGTGCCACCACTGAGAATTGAAACCGGAGCATTTAGCGTACAATTTATTTTTTCCTTGGACATTAATGCCTGAGCTATGAAAACATGTTTGCTGCAAGACTAAAAATTAAAACATGAACAAATAGCTATTACGTTACGCATGCATATTCATAATGCTGTCGTTCGACCTTCACCTAGCAAATTCCAATTTTTAATTTTCACTTTTGCACCAATTTCCCCGATTAAAATCCAAATATGAAGTTTCGCATGGGCTCGAATACCCTATATATAAAGTTTCATGTGTGTAGAGCAAAAACTTACAGAGGAGTTTGGTAGGCAAATTTTTTAAAACAAATTTTTATGTAAATATTACGCAAGTATAAATCATGTAGAATATCTGCATGAATATAATTACACATAATAGTCAACTAAAGGTGATCATCCTATGAGAAAAGCGAAAACAACTAATAGGGAATCAAAATGAATGTTTAAAAGAATATGCAAATTAGCTAGATCTTTTGCAGATGAATGCAATTCCTCGACCCATATATAACAAAGTTGTAGTTTCTTTTTAAATAAATAGAAAACGGGGTTTTAATATGAATATCAATACACAAAAAAAAAAAAAAAATTTATAGGAGTATAGATAATGCCACTCAGTAGCGCATACACCTCCGCCAATGTTTAACAATGAAAATAGATTGCTAAACAAAAAGCGACAACATTTGTTTATACGTATCATTATAGAAATTTCTGTTGGGAGTCCTCTTCCGAAAAGAGTGAGTAATTGAGAATTATCGAGATTTAATTAAGTATAATATGACTAAAAATAAGGAAATCAGTGACGAAAATGGCCACCAAAAGCTATAGAACTTATCAATTATGGATGTAGCACTAAAGGAGCCAATATTTTTTAATCCAACGAATTATCCAAACGGTGGCAAATTATGTAGAAAGTTTGCATTTTGTTGCTTTAATAACAAGTAGCAGCAGTTAGTTTTCTCTTCTTTGTTGTTGTTCTGTAATGATGCATGTGGATTAATTGCAGTGTTTGCCTGCTGTTTATTTTAAATTTTGTACCAAGTCACTCTTTATCAAGGCGAAAAGCCACTCAAAATTAAGGTAAAAGAAATGTATCGATTCTCGTTTGAATAATGAAGAATATTATGAGAAGATTGAAAATAATGAATGGAATGAACAAAATAAGGTTTTGGTTTAGTTGTTTTGCTTTACGGCATATCAACCTGTTTACTGCCAAATCCAGTCATTTTGGAAGAAATATTTTTACAATTCAAGTTATTTATATCTTCAAATATTTATTCATGGTATTTAGTTTGGTTGTTTTGTAAAGAAAAATTGTTGTAATTTGTTTTTGGCTTTGCATAACATGACTGAATGTTGTCCAGAGAAATGGAAAAACAATAACATCAAGGTTCGGTGTATTTAAGTCAGGAACCCGCTAACTTCAGACAGCCTGCTCTAGTACCACTAATTAAGACGGTTTTGTGACAAGTATTTGTTAAAATATAATTTAAAGACAATTATGTTGTAGTTTGCAGTGAAGTAATCCCACGTAAAATAACAGTTGTAAAGCCCTTTCATCTTATTTTCAAATGTTTCTTCTCCAATATACATATGCAATACTCCCAACTAGTTCCTCAAAGGAGAATGGGAGCAGCTCTGCCAAACATTGTCAGTTCTCTCATGTCACAGCAAAGAAAGAGGAAGAATTTCTCAGCTTATCTGCTTATGTGTTCTTACCAATATCCTTGTTTAAAGCAGCGGTGAGAAAGCTAATTTTTTTATATTAACTCTTCATTAGAGAAAAACCACGCAAAAAAGTGGCTGATTAATGTTGCACATCCAAAACTAAGCCTCTATCATAGCATAAATGCTCTGACCCCCAACTTGGTCCCAATTGCTCTAGTTTTGAAGAAGGTGCCTGCTTTGACAAGCTTCTAATCTAAAAAGACAGCTGATCTGTGAAGGTTATGTTACAATCTAGGCGAAAAGGGATGCCGCATGATATGGTAGCAAATATCTCTGTGAGTAGATTTATCTATTTATTTAATATTTTAAATGTATACATATATATATACATATATATATATCTGTATATATATATATATATATTTGTTTATATATATATATTTCATTTTATTATTATTGTTCTTATCATTATTATTATTATTTTCTTTGATATGTGCGCGTCTTAGTATGTCAGACGTAAACTTTGAACATTGAATGACATGTGCAAAGCCGTTGCTCGTAACAGGAACTGCTTTATTATCAAACGTCTTTTTTTTCATTGTATTGAGCAGATAATTGGGCCTTACATTAGTGAGGGGGGGGGCGATACACGAATAAGCCGTAGAGAGGAAGGTCCCGAAACGGTGCATATTCTCTTCTGATGACCAGATATTTTATAATTGAAAATTATAAGATAAAATACACCCCCAAAACATGACTATATAATGTTTACGAGTGAATAAAAAACGAGAAACACCATTCTTTACAAGTAAAAAACTAAGATGAAAACCCTAGAAAGGCGAGTTTTCTCTCTTGACAAGCGACATTAGCTAATTCCAAAATGGATTACTTCACAAGTGAAAACAGGTGATAAACATCAATATACACAAGCCTATAAAGTAAATTGTTTCTTTCAAAACATCTTTTGTTGTTCATTTGCTTTATGGCGAGTTTTTTATCCTCTGAGTCTGAAATTCATTTCTGACCTGAAATGGAAGACGTGCATAAAATCTGTTGTTATGCTCGTTGGAAAAATGGTTGCATCATTCTACTGCTCCAGATGGTATCCCTCTCCCTTTCTAAGGTACGTTCTAAAATGCAGTACTTTTGCCAGATCTGGGAAGGAACTGCTCAGAGCACCCTATTCTGCCTTGACACTTCAAAACTGACTTCGAAAGCAAGTGGAAAATGCCTTTCTCCTCCCTGCAACCTCTTTTTCACAGAAGAGACATTGTGAACTTGTCTCTGCTCTATCATTATTTTCATGGCATGTGCTCATCTGACCTTCAATCTATGTCCCACCTGTTAAACTTTCATAAACATACTCGTTTACCTACAACAATTTTATCTACACTATCTGTGCCTAAATCTAAATGCAAATTCCACGATCAAAGCTTCTTTTCTAGAAATGCTCGCCTGTGGAATTCTATATACCTTATATTGGTAAATAAGTATTTTATAATTGAAAATTATTGAAATCTTTCAATTTTGCCATTATTTCTTTTTCTATCTTGTCTCAAACCCAATGGTGTTTTTCTACAAAACTGCATTGCCATGGCCTTCAAACACAACTCCTTTTACACTACGCACAATACTTCAATCAAGCTACAACATCCTCCTCAAGAAAAGGTGTGTTTTCAAATCAAATTTATTGGCAAATATAGCAAAGCACAACCAGCTAAAGGAACAGTTAGAAAATGTGTACTTCTATATAATGTCTGTGTTTGTCCAAGGCAACTTAAAACCGGGATATGATAAACGTTGTTTTCGATTAGGCTGTTCTATGAAGCAGAAACACATGCAGAAAATGTTTCCTTTCTTTTAATGAGACAAAACCGCCTATGTTACATCTTTGCTGGATCTCGTTGGGGTGAAAAATTCTTAAAAGGTATTTTTAATATATGGCTAATGATGCTTGCCGCCAGAGTTACACCCCTAGCATCTTCTACTGCCCAAGTTTTATCTTGGTATAGGGCTTTGTTTCCGATTGAATCTCTGGACAGACAGAGACAGTACTAATATACTATAAAACATAACCTTTAGAAGAATTTCTCGATTTTTACTTCACTAACTGAGGACAGAAATTAAGTGCAGTATAAAAACAGATACTACACTTTACAGTTACATCTTTTTGATAAGCTGGTAGATCCATTCATAAGATAAGAGGAATTTTAGAATTATATAATACTAGCAGATCTACCTAGCGTTGGCTAGTATTAAGCATAACATTAATTTCCTTAAAAAATGAAGTAAAAAAAGAAACTGAGACATGTGTATGCGAGTGTTATGTTTTTTCTAAACTGTTCAATTCTTGTAAGTAAAAAAAAAAATACTCGAGCTGAGATCGAAACCAAAACGTAAAGACAGTAATTTAAGTTTAATAACCATTAGGCCAGCATACCAGGATCTTTAATGTGTTTTAAAACCTACTCATTCATAACGTAAAAAGACTGTCATGTTAATGATTCGTGCATGCGCAGTTGTAAAATAGTTGACAAAGAGATAAAAATCCAATGACCTCAAGTACCTTGTTTTTTTTTACTCCTTAGCAGTCATTTTTTTCTGGATGAAAACCGATTAACAGTCTGCCACATGTCTAAATACCCCATATACCAAATTTGAAGTCTGTATATCAAAAATTCATTGATTATATAGGTTGAGAGTTGTCTTAGCACACATACATTCTCACTTTTATAGGTATATAGATCTGTACGAATTATTTAAAAACTATACGTTACACACTAATATATATATATATATATATATATATATATATATATATATATATATATATATATATTCCATTGTTTCATTTTACTTCAGTTGAAGTTATCAGAAATTAAGAGTTCCCTTCCTTGGGCTTACACTTGATCCCTATATGAGATACATAGATATTCGGATATTCTATTCAAATCCTCCCTCACGCCTCAAACACCGAGTAAGTAAAAAAGTGGAGAAAATTTTCTTATCCCCAAATGACCATTGAAATGTTATAGTATATCTATCTTGTGTGTTTTTAAAAAAATTTTTTTTTTTTAGTTTTACTCGATTGCAGGACAAGAATTAATCTAGTCTGGTAGAGTATCCATCTTCGTGCTCTTATTTGAGCTAACATCACTTGGAGAAGGTGCACCATTCCTCCTGGAAGCCAATGTTCGTTAGCCATAGTATGAAGATCTTATTTGTGCTGTGAATTATTTTAATGTTATTTTAAATATTTAGTCAGGGCTTACTTTCCAGGAAAGTATCCTTATGCCGGGTTAACCTGACAAACCCTGTGCAGAAAGACCTTAGACACTCAAGGATAGCGTCTAGTAAAGATTAAAGTTTGAAATATGATGTAAATGATAAATTTATGATGCCAAATTGTGTTAAGATAATGTTTAAGATCTATTTAGAAGAAAATCTAAAGTTTGAAGATTACATGGTTTTGGTTTTAATTTCCAATCACGTTATTTGCGTTTGTTGTTGTTGTTGTTGGGAATTTATTATTTCGTATTAATGCAGTATTTTTCATTTATGAAGATTTCAGATAATTCGATATCGAAATCGAGACAATTTTTGCAATATATTTCTTACGTTTAAAAAAATTCTAACACACTGTTACATACACACACACACATGCACACACACATAGAAAATCCCCCTTATATTAATGAGCTACATTTTGAATTTTGTTTTTCTGTTTTATGGCTTATCAACCTCTTTATCAACATGCTGAAACCTGAAACTCAGTGTAAATCATTAACTGAAAGCAATCAGCTACCTTCAGCATCGCTAAAGAAAAGCATGTTATATAAGTACATAATTGGATGTAGAGAATATGGTTCCAAATTCGTAGTTGATAGCCATTATGCTCTTTGTATTTCTTAAATTGATTGACATTTTGCAGGTTTAATAAAAAAAATCAGTTGAATTCTACTTTGTAAAAAGATTTATTTTCCAACTATGTTTATTAAGTAAGTCTTTAGTACTACCCTCCTCCTTCGTTGTTGGTGGGGAGAAGAACATTCTCTATTATCTGAGAATTTCTACTCCAGATATAAATTTCTCACTGGTTATTTCTTTTCCAGATAACCGACCTTGTTAATGACGTACAGATGGAGTGGTGGTCAAAGTGATTCCAGTTGGAAATACTCATCTCCTTAGAAATCCGATCTGACCAGCCAATCTACATGGCACTGTCAAGCAAGGTTAGTAGTTTATGACTGAAGAGAATGAAGTAAAATGGTTTCAAAATAGTCAAAGACTACTCTAGCTTATTTGGATGTTGAAAAAAAAAAAAGAGAAAGGTGGACAGGGGAAGTAAGAGAAAGGGTATGTGTGTGAACGGATTCTTGTCTCTTCTCAAATTAAGGGCCACTAGAAAGCCAGACAGTCTGGCTACAACAAAGCCTGCCCACCCACACCTTACTTCTTAGGATGATGAAGAGCGAGGACTCGACTTTGGACAAAGGTAAACAAAATTGGGACCGATAAGACATTCAGAATAAACAAGACTTGCAAATGGGGAGGTAAGGGCTGTTTCTGTCCTAGGTGACTGATCACCACTCAGCTGGTCAGTGTTTCTAAGACTATCACCTGTTTGTTGTCATCACCACCACCACTACCTAAGCAACAATAACACAAACCTAGCAAAGTAAGGATTCTATCTTAAGATTAGTTAACCTTGATTTTTTTCAAACTCTGTGTATGTGTGGGATTCAATTACATTTTTATGATATTTATTTCTTTTACTTAATAATGGTCAGTGTTTCTTCCTCAAACACATAGTAAAAGTTCCGTTTGGTTTGAAGATATATATACGAGGGACGTGCAATAAGTAATGCCCCTGACCCACTTCTCATAGCAGTAGAGTAACGAAACTTGGCACAGTGATTAGTCTTTCTCGACATAGAAACCACCAAGAGTTATGCATTTCTCCATCGTTTGATGCAGCTCTGGAGACCGTTTGTGCAGAACACCCCAGGTTGGTCCTCCAACCACGATGTGACTTCAGAAATCAAGGCTGCATCATTTGGGAAACGCTTTCCTTTCAAAAACAACTTCATGGCTGGGAAGAGGTGAAAGTCAGAGGGTGCAAGGTCAGGAGAGTAGGGAAGATGGGGGAGGATTTCATAACCACACGCCCGTGCTTCTGATCTGGCAACATGCGAGTTGTGGACCGGAGCGTTGTCCTGCAGGAGGAGGGTACCTTTGCTAATCTTGCCCCGCCTCTTGAGTTTGATAGCTTCCATTAATTTCCTCAAAACTGAAGCATAATAGGCTCCTGTAATTGTGGTATCCTTTGCCAGGAAATCTGTCATCACTACTCCGTCCTGGTCCCAGAAGACTGTGAGCATGACCTTGCCAGCGGAGGGCTGCACCCTTGCCTTCTTTGGAGGTGGTGAGTCCAAGTGCTTCCACTGCATTGACTGGGCTTTGGTCTCTGGATCATAGTGATGGACCCAGGTTTCATCCTGTGTAATCAGTCAATTAAAAAACTTTGACTCATCTTCTTGGCACATCTCTAAATTCATTCTCAAGCACTCGACGCGTTCTCGCTTCTGGAATGGTGTGAGCAACCTGGAAATCCATCTGGCAAACACCTTATGCATATGCAAATGGTCAGGAACGATAGTTTCCACAGACCCTGCACTAATCTTGACATCTTGGGCTATTTGGCGAACAGTAATGCTCCGATCTTCCAAAATGGCAGCCTCAACTTGACGGACAGATGCCTCATCAATGGCAGAAGGGGGCGACCAGGTCTTGGAGCTGTTCCACAGACTACCGGCCATGTTTGAATTCACGATGCCAGCGTTTTACAAGTTCATATGATGTGGCATTATCACCATATTTCTTTCATTTCATCAAAAGTCTCCTGTGGTGTGCGTTCTTTAAAATACAAAAACTGGATCACTGCTCGACATTCAACAGGCTCCATTTCCCACCTGACTCAGTTCAAACACCTGTAAAACAGAAACCACAATTAGTTCAGAGCTGTAATTTGCCACATAGCCCGTAGAGATATAAATCATTGCACATACAAAATTTCAGCTAGATCAGACAAATGGAAGTGGGCCAGAGGCATTACTTATTGCACGCCCCTCGTATATATATATATATATATATATATATATATATATATATATATATATATATATATATATTCTTTTTTTCTTGAAAAATGTACACGGAATCACTAACTAAAATAACATTGTATATATATATATATATATATATATATATAATTATATATATATATATATATATATATATATAAAAATGTAAATTTGGTTCGTTAAAAGTGAATAAAACCATATTTCTACGTTACCAATTCATTTGAAATTTTCAGAGAATCCATCTTTAGAGTCGAGGGATGTTTTTATGTTATTAAAATAAATTTACCTCGCGAATTATAAAAATATATTAAATAAAATAAAAATATTTTTCGTAAATGCAGAACTATGTTCCATTTTATTTCCGGTTTGCAGGCAATTCACGACGATTTGACGATTTCGAATTTCGAATTAGAAATGTAATTCTGGGTTCGTTCGTTATCAATAAAACCATATTTGTACATTACCAATTTATTTGAAAGCTTCAGACAGTCTATAAATTGACATCCCAAATTATAAAAACATATAAAATAAAATAAAAATATTTTTCTTAAATGCGAACCTGTGGTCAAATTTTATTTCCGGTAGAATGCACGTGGGAATGATTTCACTACGATTTGACGATTTGGCAATACAACATTTTCAGTGTTACATCGCTAAGTATAATAGGCATCTCTTATTTTGACATTTTTTATTTCATTTGTTTATCCAAAATCTATCTATCTATCTATCTATCTATCTATCTATCTATCTATCTATCTATCTATCTATCTATCTATCTATCTCTCTCTCTCTCTCTATATATATATATATATATATATATATATATATATATAAATGTAATGTTTGGTTCGTTAAAAGCGAATAAAACCATATTTCTACGTTACCAATTTAGTCAAGGAATGTTTGCATGTTATTAAAATAATTGGGTTTGTATTACTGTACACATAGATTCGAAAAAGTTGTCAAAAAACAAATATATAACAAATAAATGTTATCAAAGGCAAAATAAGTTACTTTTCTACCAAACTGGATATGGTTTTCGTGTTTTTATTCAATGTAACATGTTTATTCAGCTCGAAAAACATACAGTGTTTACCGATGTATTGGAAAATTCAATATGGCGCCTCACACCCTCTTTAACACGGTAAGTTTGGGAAAAGGTGTGATAAATAAAAACTAGAAAAAATACTATTAAAAACCTGCCGAATATATGTCAAGCTATGTCACGGTAACATATATTGAGCGAGTTTTTAACAGTATTTTATCCAGTTTTTTATTTATAACACCTTTTTCCAAACTTACCGTGTTAAAGAGGGAGTCAGGCGCCATCTTGAATTTTCCAATACATCGGTAAATACTGTATGGTTTTCGAGCTGAATAAACATGTTACATTGAATAAAAACACGAAAGTTTGGTAGAAAAGTAACTTATCTTGCCTTTGATAACATTTATTTGTTATATATTTGTTTTTTGATAACTTTTTCGAATCTATGTGTACAGTAATACAGACCCATAAATGTTTGTACACGTGACAAATTATCAATAAATGGTTTAGTTACTTTTTTTAAAACAATTATTTATGAAAAGAGTTAACGTAAACAATGTTTGTAAAAGTGCGGAAGGCGACGTTGTACAACCATCACTCCCATGCTTAATTTCTATGCTTATAGGTTTTTGGAATTTTTTTTCACTGGATTATTATTGATTGGACACTAATTAAACAGATTATTAAAAAAAAAATTAAAACGAAATCGTTATTTCGACATTTGAAAGTGGTGCCCACTTTTTAGTTACAACGTTCTGATAAATCAGTCACCCATTTTGTAACCAATAAAAACGCGGTATATCAAAACCATATAAAGTAAAAATATGAGCCTCTACCGCATTTGTAAGTCAGAAATATATTTGTTTCTCAAAGAAAAAAAAATAGATTGAACATGACTTTTTTTTTTATTGTTTTTATGAAAATAAAGTTTCGAGTTAAAAAATTTTTTTTTTTTTACTTATTCAGTTAAAAGTCAGTTTGTGGGTGTTTTTTTTTAATTGTTTTTATGAAAGGTGAGTTTTTTGTTTTTTTTTAAAATTTTTTTAAAAAGTATTATAAATTTCACTAACATGCTGGAGAAATGTTTAATAATTTGGTATTTTTTTAGATTAGGTCCACCTCCACAATTTTCCTTTCAATGACGACATTTAGAGGTTTCCAAGTATGCTGAACACGCAAATCGCATTGAAATTTTGCGGAAATAAATAGTTGTATTATGCATTGTATTCTTCGGCGGCCATCTTTTTACGTGCACACGCGCCATAAACAAATACACGCACGTAAAAAAGATGGCCGCCAAAGATTACAATGCATAATACAACTTTTTATATCTTGATAACTACTTATTTCTGCAAAATTTCAATGCCATTTTCGTATTCAGCATAGTCGAAAACCATTTCAAGTCGTCATTTAAAAGAAAATTGAGGAGGTGGACCTAATCTAAAAATTTACCAATAATTTTTAATCCCGTACGCCTCCCGATACATTGCTTCGTCAACATGCGACCATTTTATATCTCCCGAAGACACTTCCGTATTTAGAAAAAAAAAAAAAAAATGAGTGACCGATTTACCAGAACGTGGTAACTAAAAAGTGAGTACCCCTTTCAAATGTTGAAATGATTTTTTTTTCAATTTTTTTTCATAATCTGGTTAGTGTTCAATCAATAATAATCCAGTGAAAAAATTTCAAAAAACCTATCAGTATAGAAACTCCACCACGTAAGTAAATAAATAAAAAATGTTACGTGCGCATGCGTTAGCCTTGACTAGGGGGGGTACTAAGGAAACGGCCATTAAATAATTCTGCGGGTCGCCATCGAACTCAACGCCCAAGGAGTACCAAAATAGTTTTCATGATCTGAAGAAATTTTTTTTTCGAAAAGTGGGTCATCACTTTTCCATGTAAATTTAACTTAAAATGAGCACCCACTTTCTGGCCACCTGAAGAAGGGGCATTTATTTTCGTGTTTATTGGCTTAAAGGTTTTTTGACAAGGCAATTTGGTACGCGAATGCATATTTAACAGTTTCAGTTTATGCTCACGCATAGCATAAACAAAGGCTACGTCTATGAAATGGAAAATAGTCCCAGAGTTCAGGGGTTAATACCATGCAAGGAAATCAAACAAAAAACTTTTTAGCCAAGAAACACATAGAAAAAAGAAAAAAAATAGCATCCATATTTTTCTATCGAATTCATTTGCTGTTTTTATTGAAAACTATTTTCCCCTGGATTTTTGATATAATTTTCCATTAAGGGCCGTGCGTCTCACGTTCGTAAATAACAAATTTTTTTTGTAGATTTTGGTGTGCTAAAAACGAATCTGCAAACCGTTTCCGTCGCAAAAAAATAGTTTTTATGATATGAAGAAATTACTTTTTCGAAAAAGCGGCGATCACTTTTCCATGTAACTTTAACTTAAAATGAGCACCCACTTTCTAGCCACCTGAGAGAGGGGTGATTTTTTCCCATGTTTATTGGCTAAACAGCTTTCGTTTATGCTCACGCATAGCGTAAACGAAGGCTACGGCTGTGAAATGGAAAATAGTCCCAGAGTTCAGGGGTTATTACCATGCAAAAGAAATCAAACAAAAAACTTTTTAGCCAAGAAACACAGAAAAATACCCCTCTCTCAGGTGGCCAGAAAGTGGGTGCTCATTCTAGGTTAAATTTAGATTGAAAAGTGATCACCCACTTTTCGAAAAATGATTTCATGAATATCATGAAAACTTTCTTTTTGCTACGGAAACGGTTTGCAGATTCGTTTTTAGCACACCGAAATCTACAATAAAATATTTCGTTATATATGAACGTGAAACGGGCCTTAAAGTAAAATAATACTGGATTTTTTGGAGCAGATTTGCCGTTTAGTTGTACAAATATCCTCAAACCAGGTAATCACTAAAAGGGACTTTTAAAAGTCGTCACCTGTATCGAGCAAAAGTTTAAAATCACCGATTATATGCCAGCCTACGTCATGGTAACATATATTGAGTGAGTTCCTAACAGTATTTTGTATAGTTTTTTAGTTTAAACTCACTTTCCCAAAATTTCCCCAGACTTAACGTGTTCGATACAGTCTGCCGCCATTTGTATTTTTCAGATATACCGATAAACATTGAATGTTTTTGAACCGATTATACATTACATAAAAACACTAAAATCTTATCCAGTTAGGTAGAACATTTACTTTTCTTGCCTTTGATAACATTTATTTGTTATATATTTATTTTTTGACAACTTCTTTGTATCTGTGTTTAGTAATACAAACCCTTTTTATTTAATGTAACGTTTAGTCGGCTCGAAAAACAGTGTTTATCGGGGTATTTGAAAGCTACAAATAGTGGTGGACACTGTTGATTACTTTAAGTTAGAGAAAGTGAGTTAAAACTAAAAAAACTATACAAAATACTGTCAGAAACCCATCGATTATGCCAGCCTATGTCATGGTAACATATATTCGGTGAGTTTCAGACACTGTTTTGTATAGTTTTTAGTTTTCAACTTACTTTCCCAAACTTAATGTATTCAACAGAGTCCGCGACCATTTCTGTTTTTTGAGCCGATTAAACATTTTACATTACATAAAAACACTAAACACTTATCCAATTACGTAGAAACGTAACTTACCTTACCTTTGCTTTCATTTATTTGTTTTTGGACAACTTTTTCGAATCTGTGTAGAGTAACACCCCTCCCCCCCACCATCAACCAAATATTAATTACTAACTCACATTTTTGTAAAACAACAACCAAAAAAAAAAAAAACATTTAGCGTTTCAACATTTTTGCTACGTTCGGCTTCATCCACTGATTGTTGGTCAAGTCCAAACCATGAATGATTGACAGAAACTCCCGAGGATCCAGATCAAATTCTGCAAGAGTACCATTTTTTTTCATTTTCGCCTTCTTTTTCACTTTTTGCAGTGGATTGCTGTACTAATATAAAAAACATGCATTTTCTCTTTTTATTAAATTTTTTCATTACACCAAATTGAGCCACTGCAACGCGTGGCAGGGTACAGCTAGTATATAATATATACATACAATTATATATATATATATATATATATATTAGTATATGTTTTTATACTGTCGTTTTGTCCTTTTATATATATATATATATATATAAGGAAAAAAGCTACAATATAAAAACATATACTAATGCATATACATTTAATCGTTCATTCAATCGGGAGATTAAATGAACTAGGGATGCAATATAGGTATCCTCTTTACACCTAGGTATTTCGAATTTCAAAGTTTAATGCTCCTGACGAGGAGAAGAGGAGAGAAGATGCTAGGTAACATATTAGAAATGTGATGGCTAACAATAACTACACTTCTAATGCTATCGAGCACTTTCTCTCCTCTTCTGATAAACATTAAACTTTGAAATACACATATATAAAAAAGCATATATATATATATATATATATATATATATATATATATATATATATATATATATATATATATATATATATATATATATATATCCTACATCCTGAATTGATTTAATCTCCCTATTGAATGGACAATTAATTTCATATGCATTTGTATATATTTTTATGTTGTTTTTTTTTTCAGCGATTACTGCCTTCCGTAGTAATTGCCGAGAATGCAGTTAGGAGATTCGGTAACCATCTGACGAGGGCCAGAGGTTTAGTTGGCCAAAACGTCCTGAAACTACAACTTTAAAAGATTAGAATAATAGTCCGCAATAAATAAATGAATAAATAATACTCATCTCAATAAAACATCTCAACTAATTAAAAAAAAGTAATAACTCAACTCACTTTTTTTTTTGTAACAACGAAATTTTCCCCCTCATTCTACTGCCACAAGTGACTTCTCGTTACGGCTGTGACGTCACTCACGTCTCTAACGTGAACTCGAATGTACTCCTTTGTTTTTAGTCTTCTCCTTATAGTGACGTCATTTCGCGCACGTTTCGGTATTTGTATATAACCACCGTACACGCTGTTACAATGACTGATGGAACGAAAAACAATCTACTCCCGTGGATTAAATAAAGAGTTCAGTTTTTCATTCTATACAAATATCCGAGTTCGATATAAAGATTCTCGAGTTCGGTAAGAAGATCGGATGTTACCTAAGCTGAAATGTTGTGAGAATAACGTTCAAGATGAAAACAATCATCCAAATAATTGAAATAATGCTAATCTGAAGAATATTCAGTTGAAAGTTTTTTTTTTTAATTATCTTTATCTTATATACACTTTTTAAAAATTATCTTTATCTTATATACACTTTTTAAAAATTATCTTTATCTTATATACACTTTTTAAAAATTATCTTTATCTTATATACACTTTTTAAAAATTATCTTTATCTTATATACACTTTTTAAAAATAATCTTTATCTTATATACACTTTTTAAAAATTATCTTGATCTTATATACACTTTTTAAAAATTATCTTTATCTTATATACACTTTTTAAAAATTATCTTTATCTTATATACACTTTTTAAAAATTATCTTTATCTTATATACCCTTTTTAAAAATTATCTTTATCTTATATACACTTTTTAAAAATTATCTTTATCTTATATACACTTTTTAAAAATTATCTTCATATTATATACACTTTTTAAAAATTATCTTCATATTATATACACTTTTTAAAAATTATCTTTATCTTATATACACTTTTTAAAAATTATCTTTATCTTATATACACTTTTAAAAATTATCTTTATCTTATATACACTTTTTAAAAATTATCTTTATATTATATACACATTTTAAAAATTATCTTTATCTTATATACACTTTTTAAAAATTATCTTTATCTTATATACACTTTTTAAAAATTATCTTTATCTTATATACACTTTTAAAAAATTATCTTTATCTTATATACACTTTTAAAAAATTATCTTTATCTTATATACACTTTTTAAAAATTATCTTTATCTTATATACACTTTTTAAAAATTATCTTCATATTATATACACTTTTTAAAAATTATCTTTATCTTATATACACTTTTTAAAAATAATCTTTATCTTATATACACTTTTTAAAAATTATCTTGATCTTATATACACTTTTTAAAAATTATCTTTATCTTATATACACTTTTTAAAAATTATCTTTATCTTATATACACTTTTTAAAAATTATCTTTATCTTATATACCCTTTTTAAAAATTATCTTTATCTTATATACACTTTTTAAAAATTATCTTTATCTTATATACACTTTTTAAAAATTATCTTCATATTATATACACTTTTTAAAAATTATCTTCATATTATATACACTTTTTAAAAATTATCTTTATCTTATATACACTTTTTAAAAATTATCTTTATCTTATATACACTTTTAAAAATTATCTTTATCTTATATACACTTTTTAAAAATTATCTTTATATTATATACACATTTTAAAAATTATCTTTATCTTATATACACTTTTTAAAAATTATCTTTATCTTATATACACTTTTTAAAAATTATCTTTATCTTATATACACTTTTTAAAAATTATCTTTATCTTATATACACTTTTAAAAAATTATCTTTATCTTATATACACTTTTTAAAAATTATCTTTATCTTATATACACTTTTTAAAAATTATCTTCATATTATATACACTTTTTAAAAATTATCTTTATCTTATATACACTTTTTAAAAATTATCTTTATCTTATATACACTTTTAAAAATTATCTTTATCTTATATACACTTTTTAAAAATTATCTTTATATTATATACACTTTTAAAAATTATCTTTATATTATATACACTTTTTAAAAATTATCTTTATCTTATATACACCTTTTAAAAATTATCTTTATATTATATACACTTTTTAAAAATTATCTTTATCTTATATACACCTTTTAAAAATTATCTTTATCTAATATACACTTTTTAAAAATTATCTTTATCTTATATACACTTTTTAAAAATTATCTTTATCTTATATACAACTTTTTAAAAATTATCTTTATCTTATATACACTTTTTAAAAATTATCTTTATCTTATATACAACTTTTTAAAAATTATCTTTATCTTATATACACTTTTAAAAATTATCTTTATATTATATATACTTTTAAAAATTATCTTTATCTTATATACACTTTTTAAAAATGATCTTTATCTTATATACACTTTTAAAAAATTATCTTTATCTTATATACACTTTTTAAAAATTATCTTTATCTTATATACACTTTTTAAAAATTATCTTTATCTTATATACACTTTTTAAAAATTATCTTTATCTTATATACACTTTTAAAAAATTATCTTTATCTTATATACACTTTTTAAAAATTATCTTCATATTATATACACTTTTTAAAAATTATCTTTATCTTATATACACTTTTTAAAAATTATCTTTATCTTATATACACTTTTAAAAATTATCTTTATCTTATATACACTTTTTAAAAATTATCTTTATCTTATATACACTTTTTAAAAATTATCTTTATCTTATATACCCTTTTTAAAAATTATCTTTATCTTATATACACTTTTTAAAAATTATCTTTATCTTATATACACTTTTTAAAAATTATCTTCATATTATATACACTTTTTAAACATTATCTTTATCTTATATACACTTACAGGGTGTAAGTTTGTATGCCCAGTTTGAATGAAGTAAAAAAAAAAAACGATACAAAAAACATAAAAAACTAAAACAAACAAAAAGCAAAACAAAACAAAACCCAGACGTCTGACTTTTCAGATTTTGTTGTTTTTTTTTACTGTTTTTCATCACAAGCAAAACATATTTCAGGACTGCCAGCAACCACTGTAAAAGAGTAATAAAAAATGCAAGAGTGCTATATGCCCAGTCTGTTAAATCCAAGGTAGCTGATCCGCAGCTTGGTTCCCACCAGTCTTGGCAAATAACAAATAGGATCCTGAACAGAAGTGTGCGTTCTATCCCAACCATTATCAATGGACCAGAGGTCATCTCGTCAGCGTCAGACAAGGCCAAACTATTTGCAAAGAACTTTGCAGCTAATTCTACCCTATGCGACGAAGGCCACCAACTCCCCATATTTCCTCCTATAACACAGAACAAGCTAGGTAACATACAAATATCCGTGTATGAGGTCGCCAAGCTAATCAAGAACCTTGATTCCAATAAAGCAACTGGCCCCAATTATAGTGTTAAAAAAGCTTCAACCAGAACTTGCTCCCATACTTACGAAACTATTTAAGCGCTGCCTTAAGGAGAAGTGCTTTCCGACTCCCTGGAAGACCTCATCAGTTTGCCCTATATTTAAGAACTCAGGTGATAAGTCATTTCCCTCTCAGTACAGACCAATAAGTCTCCTGTGTGTTATGAGTAAGTTGCTAGAATCCATATTAAATAGAGAAATAGTCAACCACCTCAACAGGAATAACCTTCTTAGTGACACACAATATGGTTTCCGCTCTGCAAGATCTACCGCAGATGTGCTGACGGTTATATCTTACAGGATTAGTGAATCTCTTGACAAAGGCTTCCTTTCTAGGGCAATTGCTCTTGACATATCTATTGCCTTCGACAAGGTATAGCATAAGGGTCTACTTCACAAGATTTCCAGCTACGATATAACTGGAAATGTTTTCTCAATCATTAAATCATTTCTCTCCGATAGGCTCATAAGAGTAGTGGTAGATGGACAAAAATCGGAGGCCTGCAGTATTAATACTGGAGTCCCTCAGGGGTCAATCCTGGGCCCAACTCACTTCCTGATCTACATCAATGACCTCCCTAAACACATACTTAAATCATTCGTTGACATCTATGCTGATGACACGACCATCTACGGCAACACATCAAAGGCTGTAAATGACAAAGTTCTCTCTGATTCTCTCTCCTCTGATCTCGAGCGCGTGGTTCAGTGGGGGAAGATGTGACTGGTTATCTTTAATGCATCCAAAACCAAACTCCTATCCTTACATCATCAACGCTCTGATCCCCATCTGGCATCAATTGTGATGGATGGCTTCTTCTGGGTGAGGCCCCGTGTTTTGACAAGCTTCTGGGTTTGACCTTTACTCCTGATCTGAAATGGAACACATACATCAAGTCTGTTGCCAAGGTCGCTGGAAAGATGGTGGGATCCTTCTACCGCCCAGAAGATATCTCACTACTGATGCAATTCTCTATCTATATAAAAGCCAAGTACGTCCAAGGATGGAATACTGTTGCCATATCTGGGCAGGAGCTGCTAAAAACATTCTATCCTGCCTTGACAGAGTACAAAATAGACTTCGTGGCTTAGTAGGGGATGCCCTTTTCTCTACCCTGCAACCTCTCCCCTACAGAAGAGACGTTGCGAGCCTATCCTTGTTTTATCGTTATTTCTATGGCAGGTGCTCGTCTGAACTCCAATCTCTGGTCCCTCCTCGCCAATCTTTCATGAAAAACACCCGTCTAGCTGAATCAACTGTGAAAAATTTCCCCCACTCAATATCTGTGCCTAAATCAAAATGCGGATTCCATGAACAAAGCTTCTTTCTTAGAACTGCACGCCTGTGGAACTCTGTTCCGTCTGCCTGCTTCCCACCGGACTACAACTTGGATGTCTTCAAGTTCAACGTTAACAAGTTCCTGATGAACCGCCCCCTTAAGTAAACACTTCATCAAATCTCCACACTAACGTAATGTACTTGAAATACCCCTTATCCCTGAGTGGCTTCCGGGCCTTGATAAGTGGTGATCACTGTGTAAAAAAAAAATATTGCCACTTAGAACATAACGGACTACTATTTGGGATTGTATCACACAGGAAACTGTGGAGAGTTGAGCAAGATGTCCGTTCACATTACATTTAAATTTTTGCAGATTTGTGCAACCAGAAAAGCAAGTAATAGGGAGAGAATTCGAAAGTCTAACAGTCAGAGGAAAGAAACATTTTGAGTAGAAAGCTTTTCGGCATCTAGGGACCTCAACAGTGAATGGGTGGGATTTTGCTGCTTGTTCGGTTAGTTGGAGAAGACAAGTGCTATGAGTTCATCAAAGTATATTATATTAAATTACAATGCTAGTGAACTTATTGATCCGCGCTATTTTTAAATAGTATTTTCAAGTTTAATTAAATTTTACGATATGTTTTTATTAAATTGTTAGGTAAAAGTACAGAATAGGTACACAACACCCTCTCGTCCCCATATTAAAAATGGCTTTCTAAATAATAAGGCTATTATTACAGCACGGATCAATAAGTGCATGAGTACCTTAAGTACTTGTAAAACAGAAAGGGATGCGATAGTGGCGTGATGGAACAGAGGTTGGAGCTTAGCCAACAGTGAGAGACCTATTAGATTTGAGACTCTTTATTGGATCCTGTCTAAGAGTGCGAAACTAGTAATAAATGCACCAGTCCAGATATTGTAACATTCATGTATGGGCGAATTATGACTAGGATGTTCTCCGTTTATAATTATGACTAGGATATTCTCCGTTTATAATTATGACTAGGATGTTCTCCGTTTATAATTATGACTAGGATGTTCTCCGTTTATAATTATGACTAGGATGTTCTCCGTTTATAATTATGACTAGGATGTTCTCCGTTTATAATTATGACTAGGATGTTCTCCGTTTATAATTATGACTAGGATGTTCTCCGTTTATAATTATGACTAGGATGTTCACCGTTTATAATTATGACTAGGATGTTCACCGTTTATAATTATGACTAGGATGTTCTCCGTTTATAATTATGACTAGGATGTTCTCCGTTTATAATTATGACTAGGATGTTCTCCGTTTATAATTATGACTAGGATGTTCTCCGTTTATAATTATGACTAGGATGTTCTCCGTTTATAATTCGTTATTGAGTTTTGATTCAATGTCACTAAGAAATTCAATTTTAATTTTATTATATAAAAAAGATAAAAATGTAGTAATTAAATTGATTAACATTTCTCATGCTTGTTTTTATGCAAATATGCCTTTGTAAAAAAAAACAAAACAAAAAAAAAAACGATGACGTTATAGGATTCTATGGTTAGTTTGGGAGATTCCTGCAGTTGTATAGAATAAATCACTAGCAATGCGATTCTATACTAAAATCTATAAGCAGCACTATACAGGCAATGACTATGTATTTGTTTCGTTCTTTTTTATTATTTAAGTTAATTATTTTGTATAATTTAACAACAAAATACTTTATGTGTTGTAAATAACTTATTTCATATAATTAATATTTCACCCATAGCTAAAGGAGAGGTGATACTTTTTCAAATGTATTGATGCATATATTAAAAAAAGCTTGGTCTGTACTTCGAGTTGAGACTATTTTGGTCCTTGTCAGGATGCTATCCTCCTAGGCATTACCTCCTCTTTTCTTGTTTAGTTTATGCTCAATAACCCGATGAGTCTACATAGAGGAATGCCAGTCATGATTAATTTTTGAAAATGTCCATAGCTGTACTTTCCCATTAAACTTGTTAAAATGTTTTTGACTAATAATGGCTCCAATGATTTCGACGATCGTTTTTTATAACCACGGTTATGACAATCACCAATGAGAGGCTTTCGACGTCATTATATAAACATATCGAATTTTGGATTCAATTCAGTTCGCTGTGAAACCTCTCTCTTGAAACGACTGAAGCGTGATTGCGTTGATTCTTCGCCGCCATCTTTGTTACTAAGAATTACCTAACACTCGAGATCGTGGCTGCATTGATTCTTCGCCGATTTGATTTGCTGCTGCCATCTTTGTTCGACATAATTTCTCAACACTTAACAAAACTTGTTTTCTAACTTTATTGTTAAAGACAGATACACAAATAAATCTGAGTTTAAGCGGCATTCAAATCTGATTATAAATGCCAGCGATGGTAACTATGTGAACTTATGTGATACCGTCGGTCTGTGATTGAAATAGTTTAATAATTATCGTTATAAACAATCAAATGCTTCCATCAAGCCATTTAAGAAATTTTTTGCAAAAAATATTTACCATTTTCGAAAGATTCTAAGTACAGCAAATGAGTTTTGGTTTGAAACTTTGGTTTTATGTTTCCTCGAATATTTGATCAAAGTGGTTGATAATTGGCGTTTTCCATTGAACGAATGAGTTATCAAAGACAATAAAAAAATAAAAAACAAGCCCCCCCCCCAAAAAAAACAGCCCCCCCCAAAAAAAACAAACAAACAAACAAAAAAAAAAAAACGGAAAAACAGAGACGACAATGCGGGGGAAAAGGAAATAAATGCGCCCAAGTAAAAGAAACTATGAGAACACGAAGCAATTAATAATTGTGTGGAAAATAACACATGTCGTTCAAACAATGAACAAAAAAAGATTTCATTAACAGATGGCAGAGTTTCCAGAATGCAAAACGAAGAATTTTTCTTTCATACAAGGCGAGATAAGATATATGCTGTTATTCAGATTAGATTTTGCTTTTATTTTAATCGAAAATTCGGTGGCAGAAATTTGAACATTTATTTTATAAAAGCAAAGTGCTCAATATCAACAATGGAGCGTTGTTTATGCGATTTTTGTATCCATATTAATTATAGTGATCTCATAATTATATATATACATGCATATATATATATATATATATATATATATATATATATATATATATATATAAATTGATGGTTGTGTAGTTCCAACGAGAGAAAACAATGTATATTTAAAACAATGTAGCCGTGAAACGCGTTATAAAAATATTTTAAAATAAAAAATTATAAAAGGCTGAAAAAACCACAATTGTTGATGGCTACAGTCTTTTATATATATATATATATATATATATATATATATATATATATATATATATATATACTAGAAGGGATATATATATATATATATATATATATATATACATACTAGAAGGGATATATATATATATATATATATATACTAGAAGGGATATATATATATATATATATATATATATATATATATATATATACTAGAAGGTATATGTATATATATACTAGAAGGTATATGTATATATATATATACTAGAATGTATATATATGCATGTATATATATGCATATACAGTGATGATCATATTTATTGGCACAGTAAAATAAAAGTTAAATTTTGTCTAATAAATTCTAAAAAAGGGATTAAATTAAAGAAAATAACAAAGTATATTATGTATTTTTAACTGGCCTTTCCGATGCAGCAATCGGATTTTAGAAAAAATAAATAACAAAGGAACAACAAACATAATTGCAAAAAACCCTTGTTCAAAATTATTGGCACGGCTTTGTTTTTCTTTTAGTATCAGTATAATATCAATCAATTTCCGGTTTACGTGCTTTCTGAACTTTTTTATAGCCATATTATGCTTGTTTAACGCTAATTCAGTGAATAATTTTTTTCAGATAATTTTTAGATAGCGATTTATTTAAACTATTATAAGTGACTAAATTATAATTTTCAATCGCCATGGTTAAAACTAAGGAACACAGCGAAGACGTCAGGAAGCTTGTTGTAGCATGCCATACCAATGGGGAGGGCTATGATAAGATTTCAAAGAAGCTAAACCTTCCCAAATCCACTGTTAGAGCCATAATAAACAAGTTCAAATCGCAAGGCCACGTTATGAGTTTAGAGGGTAGAGGGAGAAAAAGGATTCTTTCCCCAAGAGATGAACGGAAAATTGTTCGACAAGTAAAACAAAACCCAAGGATCTCTGTTGGGGAGATTGTTGATGAACAGAGCACCTCTGGAGTGAATGTATCTCGACATACAGTTGGTAGAGTTTTGAAGAGAGCTGGTTTAAAAGCATGTCGTCCGAGAAAGACTCCCTTATTGAAGCCTATGCACCTGAAAGCAAGGCTAGCCTTTGCAAAACGTCATATTGATAAAGATGTTGCATTCTGGAAACGTGTTCTATGGACTGACGAAACGAAAATAGAGTTATTTGGCCATAATAAAGTGTCTTATATTTACAGAAAATCTGGCGAAGCTTTCCTGCCTAAGAACACCATACCCACAGTGAAGCACGGTGGAGGCAGTTTGATGTTTTGGGGATCCTTTGCTGCCTCTGGACCAGGGCGACTTGTTAAGGTCACAGGTAGCATAAAAAAGGAAGATTATGTTAAAATATTGGATGAAAACCTGAAAGACTCTGCTAAAGAGCTCTCACTTGGTCGTCGTTGGTGGTTCATGCAAGATAATGACCCAAAGCATTCGGCTAAACTGACTAAGAAATGGCTTGAGGACAATCATATTAATGTTTTGGAGTGGCCATCACAAAGCCCAGACCTTAATCCAACTGAAAATTTATGGAGAACATTAAAATTGAGGGTAATGCAAAGGAAGCCTAAGAATCTTATTCAATTGGAGGATTATTGTCAGGAAGAGTGGGCTAAAATTACTACTGAAGAGTGCAACAACTTGGTTGTAAACTATGAAAAGCGACTGAGGAAGGTAATCAAGGCCAAAGGCTATACAATTGATTATTAAATAAATCGTGCCAATAATTTTGAACAAGGGTTTTTTTGCAATTATGTTTGTTGTTCCTTTGTTATTTATTTTTTATAAAATCCGATTGCTGCATCGGAAAGGCCAGTTAAAAATACATAATATACTTTGTTATTTTCTTTAATTTAATCCCTTTTTTAGAATTTATTAGACAAAATTTAACTTTTATTTTACCGTGCCAATAAATATGATCATCACTGTATATATATATATATATATATATATATATATATATATATATATATATATATATATATATATATACTAGAAGGTATATATATATATAATAGAATGTGTGTATATATATATATATATATATATATATATATATATATATATATATATATATATATATATAAAGGGATCCTTCAGTCTTTGACAGACTATGGATACCTACGAAGGGATGCTTTTGTGTGAAATTTTTGTGACAGGAGGTGCGCAATCTCCAACAACACTTTTCCTTTGTAAATATTGTTTAATACTAGTGGCTAGCGAAGTGTGTACAGGACGACTGGAAACAAATGCCGAGATAAGCGGAGAGCTCATACAGCGCCTAGAATTCGCGAATGGTCACCCATCTGCAACTAACCAGTCTCGACGTTGCTTAACTTCGGGGATCTGACGAGAACCGGTGTATCAACGCGATTATATATATATATATATATATATATATATATATATATATATATATATATATATATACTAGCTAGTAGACCTGACGTTGCTCGAGATTTAATGAAGATCAACAAATGTTTCACTCTCCCATATTTTATTGTCATCGAAATCGGTGAAATCGCTCGTTTTTTTTTCAATCAAATCGATTAACTGCCTGCTCTAATCGACCCATCGCATCGCACCGGGAGGAGGCTTCACATGTCTCCCCGCGGTGACTTAGTCCACGATACATTGTAGTCTACATTACACTGTAGAGAACCTACTGTTGATTTTATAAAATTATTTTTTATATAATTGCTTGAATTTAAAGTTTAAGATGCAAAAGTCAAATCATGATTCAATTGTGCTCTAAACAGAAACATTCATTTTAAACACGCCCCTGTTATATCAAAGAACCTACTGCCGGTTTTATATTCCGGGCATTTCTGCTTGTGTGGTAATAAACCATCTCAAATTCACTTGCGATGTTAGGCTGTATAAGTCATTCACTTTTGTCAAAATCGCCTGTTCCTTCTTTCACCGGATTTTTTCGATTATCGGTATTTATCGAAGACATTCCGATAAAAATCTATCTAAGAACACTACAAGGCACATAAAATACTTGTATGAAATTAAAATTAGCCCAGCTTTTTAGTAATCCATGGAGAAAGAACCCGCACACACACACACACACACACACACACACACACACACACACACACACACACGCAGAGTTTCTTTTATATAATAAGTATACAGTGAAGTGAAACAAGTCTTTGGACAAAACAAAAATGTTTATGTTTAATCAATTCGGTACAATATAAATCAATATGATATCAATTCATATCAATATTATATCAATTCACATCAATATCATATCAATTCGGTACAGATGATATGAAACAAAATCTATATAAATAAAGCTTTCACATGACTAAAATACAGAGAAATGAGAGAAACTAGATTTTCTGAAAGCGAATAAACAGTTATTAAACATTTCCTAAAATAGATAGTGAAACAAGTATTGGGACATATGCAAGAAGAATGTTTAATATTTCATTTAAATTATTACTGCTGTCAAACGATTGCCATAGTTTTTCACAAAGTCTTGGCAAATGCCTAACGAATTTTTTCCATTCTTCTTTAATTAATCTACTTTAATTGGTGGATGCATGAGGTGCGTCTAGTTCTAATCTGTATCTTAAAAATTAGCCACAAATTTTCAATGGAATTCAAGTTTGGTGATTGGCTAATGCATTGTAAAACATGAATTCCATTATCCTTGAATCATTTCTGAGTTGCCTTTATTGTATGTTTCCAATCATTTTTTGTTGGAACCGCCAATCACCAGACAATCCCATTTTCTCTACAGACCTTTGCAAGTTATTCTCCAAAATATCCCTGTATTTGCCTCCATTCATGTTTCCTTCAATTATTTCTAGTGTTCCAATCCCGCGTGAAGAAAAGCAGCTCAAAATCAAAATGTTTCCTCCTCCCAGGGATAGCGTTCTTCATATTATATGCAAAACCATCTATACGCGAGACATGGCTTGCATCGTTATTGGCAAATAGATAAATTTTGGTTTCATCCGACCATATCACATTATCAAAATAGTGGCATCCTCATTGATATACTTTATCGCATACTCTAGTCTTGATTTAACGTGGACTTTCTTCAGTAAAAGAGTCTTGCGAGGTCTACGAGGCTTGATACTTTGTGCAGTTCGTTACTGATTGTCGTCTCGCAGACGCTGTTGCCCATGCTGCTGAGTTTTTTTTTTTTTTTTTTTTTTTTTTTCAGCTCTTCACGGGTCACAAAAGGATCATTTCGAACAGTTCGGAAGATTTTCCGCCGGCAGCTTTTCAAAGATTTCCGAGGAGCTTCCGACCTTGGTATGCTTTTTTGTAGTACCTGACTCTTTCCATCTCTTTATAAGGTAAAGTACTAAGAGGAATATTCAAAGTTTGTGCTATACATCCGTAGCATTTATTATCTTCATGAACTGAAAGAATACGGTTTTTATGGACAGTTCGAGTTCTTTCGCTTGCCCATGTTGCAATGTTTTTTTTTAGAGAGATCTGGGCCGAAAATGACTAGAAGTTCACTGAATGTTGGACTAGTACCTGCTAGACTAATCTGGAATGTAAAAAAAATGAAAATTCAATGTTTAATAATGGAAAAGAAGGCTGTCCAAATACTTGTTTCACTATTTTAGGAAATGTTTAATAACTGTTTATTTTCTTTACAAAATTAGTTTCTCTCATTTCTATGTATTTTGATAATGTGAAAGTGTAGCAGTCAAAAATTGCTACAATCACAGGCAGGAGCGAAATCTCGCGGTTCGAGATTTAAATCTAATTTAATAAAATTAAAAAAAAAATCTTTTTTTAAACATTAATTATGTGAAATAAAGAAATATAGAACTCTATTTTAGGAATTCAATGAATAGTATTATTAAAAGATATTAAATGGCTACGGGGTTTTGTGGAAACTTCTTATGACAGATTTTTAAATAAGGATACGAAAATTAGGTGATATATTAATATTTAAATAAGCTGTTAACAAAGGATGCGTCCAGGATAAATGTTTTTGCATGCTTCTTTTCCTTTAAGGGAAATTTCTTTCAATAATGTTCTATTGTAAAAGTGTTTTTTATTCAAGAAGTCTGAAGAAAGGCTGGTTATGTGAAAATTTTCCAACGCCATAATGCTTGAAATTGTCCAACCGGTATTGAAACAATTGTAACTTACAATGAAATACACCTTTTGCTGCTACCAATTCCTTTTTTGAAGTCTTGGTTTTGTTAACACAGTATATATATATATATATATATATATATATATATATATATATATATATATATATATATATATATTAGAGCTCATATTCTACCTGACGAATATATCGAGGTCTCGTCTCCAAATCAAAACATCTAAAGAAATCTCCAAAACTATCATCTTAAACACGTATACAAATGACTGATACTTACCTAAAACCTAAACACTGGCCTTTTGCAAATACCGATTTGACTAGCAAGGCATATCTAGCAATTTAGATTCAGTACGCGTGACTATTTATCGTCAAAGTTTCTTAGCAGTCGGTGTTGTAATGCAAGAAATATTTAGAATCTCAGCTTAAAACACTAAACAGGGATTTAGCAGAGAAGCAACAAACGAGAGAAATTGATTAAAAATTTCAATATATAACAAATGAATGTTACCAAAGGCAAGTTAAGTTACTCTTATACCTACCTGGATAAGTTTTGTGTATTTTAACGAAATTTAAGCGTTTATTCGGTTCGAAAAAACAAGTAGTGTCAAATAGGTAGGTTAAACGGCAACGAAGTGGCCGACGAAAACAAGTCTTTGAAGCATCGATTATGACTCAAAAGTCCAAAAATAAACTAAATACTGATAGAAATCCATCCAGTAAGTTTCAGGAAGTCTACCATGTCGGTTTCTATCTCCAGTTTGGAACCATTATCGACTGTGTGCTTTTCGATGGTTTAATTTACCTACTCGGCACTACTTGTTTTTTGAACCGAATAAACTTAAATTCCATTAAAACGCACAAAACCTATCCAGGTAAGTAGGGGTGTAATTTATCTTGTCGTTGGTAACATTAATTATATATTTAAATGTTAACCTTGTTTGTTGGATTCTCAGCTAAATACCTGACTCGACGTCTAGCCACACTGAAACAGCTGGTTAGGGCTGGTACATTAACATACATATGTGTATAGACATATATAAATGTAACGGCAATCGAAATGGACGGTTTTTTATGGCAACAAGGTGACAGAGTTTCATGTTTATGATTGTTCATAACAGCAATTATCAAGAGTTCTGACGACGGCACTTTATGTTATGCAATCAAAATAATAAAAGCAACAGCGATTATAATGCTATTCGTGTTGATATGAAGGCAGGAGGGACGTATTGCACGAAAGGACGGGGAAGCAGCAACAGAACGTGAAAGGGGACATGTTTAACGAGTACAGTACACAGGAGGCACTCATAACGGTTTAGGAGAATACGAGGGGCAATAAAAGCGAAATTAACATAAACGCAGACTGAACCGAATGGGAGGCGGGGGGGGGGGGTGTCAAAATAAAAACGTCCTACTATCGTCATCATTATTATTATTGCTAGCGATAGTAGACTTAGTAATAGAAGTATTTAGTAGTAGTAATTCTTGGCAATAGAGATTGATTTGCTAGTAGTACTAGTAGAGTTTGTAATAGTAGCAGTAAACATTGTAGTAGTAGACATATTAATAAAAGTATTTGTAGTAACAGAGCTATTTAGAGCTATTTAGTAGTAGTTTTAGCAGACCTTGAAGTAGTATTTTACTTTTTTAGTTCCTTATATGAAGTAGCTTTATGCCTTGTCTTGAGCGATGTCCATAAAAATCATAGGGTTTAAACAAAGTTTTTTTTGTAGATCAAGTATTGTAAGGTAAAGATCAAGTATTATAACAAGTAATTGTCTGTATTTTTTAGATGAGGTGTTTTCATTGATTGAGATTGTCGGACTGACTTCCTCATCTTGGTTGTTATTGTCACAACGTTTCGGCCGTTTTGCCTTCCGGCCTTCGTCAGGTGAACCGTTTGTTACTAGCAATAATAATAATAATAGTAATAATAATAAAGGGTTGGGTTCGAGACTTCTAACAAACGGTTCACCTGACGAAGGCCGGAGGGCAAAACGGCCGAAACGTTGTGACAAGAACAACCAAGATGAGGAAGTCAGTCCGACAATCTCAATCAATGAAGTATTATAACGTACCACTGATAATTTCAGAACTGCCGTCGAGAATTTTAAATAAAATTTTAAATGTGTAAATGATAAAAAACAATGACATTTTCATTTCAGCACAAGTACAAACAATACATTTTGGATAAAAATCAACAATATCGGTGCATAATGGCATAAGTATCCGAGTTATCTCTGAATTGTCAACATTGGAGAAAAATTTACTCTTCTGTCCGGAAGTAAAATAGTGATAATTTTAGAACAAGATATTACCTTTTTTCAAGTTAGTCTTTGACTGTCCTTCAATTGGATGGCCATCTCTGCTTGGCCTTTGCCAATCTTAACTCCGTGTCCGTTAGGCAGTCGTCCAGTATTCAACAACCAACATAGATATAAGTCATATTTATTTATAATTAGGCACGGCCAAAAAATTGAAAAACAAAAAAAGTAATTGTTGTTTTTAAAACGAATTAAAATCTATTAAAATCTATTCTTCTTGAGCAACTTTTTTTTTGCAGAAAATTGTATCATATGAAAAGCAGAATAATATAATACTTTTTCTACTATTTTTAATAGAATTTAAAATTAAAAAATTTCCAAAACTACACCAACCAGGGAAATGCATGGGAAACGACGCATGGGAAACGATGACACGGTCCGAAAAGATGAAAAGAAAAGAAACCCACGACACACAACACTGGGGTCGGCAATATTGTCGAACGGGATAACATGTGATCTTACAAACATTTTTTAGCAAATCATAATCTACAGAAAACATTCTTTCAAATGGGCTTTGCTTGACGATATACAACGTTATTATAACGCCGCAGTCAACTATTTTTGATTCAATTATAACCACTTATCACCGACAGCATGCATATAATGCTAACATTTCTTTCTGTTTTTTTTCTGTTTTTTTTTTGTTTTTTTTTACAATTAAGAATCATTAAATTAGAAGATAAATTCATATTTTAATATCTTCACGGAATTTGATCATACATTTTCGGTTAAAGCGTGTGTAGCACCACTTTTCAATAGTGTGAATTTTCTTGAAGAAGTCCCCAAATTAATCAATTTGCTAGCTATTGTTTCGCAATTTAATCTCTATTCACTTCTTTAAATTATTGAAACAAAAGTAATCGATGAGATAATAACAAAACTAATCGATAAAACAGATAAAACTATTTCTATCATTTGGATCTCTTCGACAACTTTTCTCATCTCAAGTGTTATCTTTATAACGTTTCGGTCAATGTAACTTCCGATCTTCAGGTACATTTTATCAAACTCGGAAATCTTTCTGTCAGAGTTCGATAAAATACACTTGAAGAATGTAGGAGGTTACATCGAGCGAAACGTTTTTGAAACTAACACTGAAGACGAGAATAGTAGCCTGAAGAATCCAAATAATACGAATAATCAATCCTCACCTCAAAGTTCAGAAAGGTAAAACTAATCGATGATATTTTGAAATATTAAAAATCCAAATAAAATAAATTTAGAAAATAAAAAAAAAAAGGACATGAGATTTGCCATTTTTTTACAATCTCCCTTTACATAGGTTAATTTGATAGGATGCTTGAAAACTTTTAATAAATCATGCATCTTAAAAAATGCACAAGTTAAAAATCTTCTAGCATCCATTTACGGGGCGTAAATTCGACAACTATCTATACTCCTATAATTTCTTTTTGTGTATTGATATTCATATTACAAACCTTTTTTATTAATTCAAAAGAAAATACAATTTTCTTATACATGGGTCCTGAAATTGCATTCATCTGCAAAAGAACCAGCTAATTTGCATATTCTTTTAAACATTCATTTCAATTAATTCCCTGTTAGTTTTTTGGTTTTCTTATGGAATGATCATCTAGAGTTAACTATTACGTGTAATTATATTCATGCAGATATTCTACATGATTTATACTTGCATAATATGTACGTAAAAAGGTTATAATAAACACAAACTTCTTTCTATATATATTCATGTATGCGTACACATATTTGTTTTAAAAAAATTTGCTTACCAAACTCCTCTGCCAGGTTTTGGTCTATAGACATGAAAATTTTGCAGGTTCGAATATCCTATATATCAATACAGGATATTCAAACCCATGCAAAACTTTACATTTGGGTTTTAGCCGGGGAAAATCGGCGCAAAAGTGTGAAAATTAAAAAAAAAAAAATGAAATTTGCCAAGTGAAGGTCAAATGACGGCATTACAAATATGCATGCTTTACGTAATAGCTATTGACTAATGTTCTAATTTTTAGTCTTGCAGCACATGTCTTTATAGCTCTGGCATTAACGTAAAAAAAGTAAATCATAAGATAAACGTTTTGGTTTCGATTCTCGGTGGTGGCGCTTGAGTCAATTCTTTGAGGTCCAATATAATATAATATAATATAATATAATAAATACGAAATCCGCATTAATCAAAATATCGTATATAAGCGTATTTTACGACCGGGCAACGCGGGGAGGCTTGCTAGTCAATAATATTATTAAAGGTAAAAAGGCAAAAAAAATCTGTACTGCAAAACTACGAACATTCTACATTATTCTATAAAAAGAAGTATTTCATTATATATATATATATATATATATATATATATATATATATATATATATATATATATATATATATATATATATACACTTGTGCCCGATATTATTCATACCCCTCGGATCTTTGTAGATTTCTATAAGAATATTTCTCAAACCAGAAGGTAGACAATATTAAAGGGATTTCAAACAATAAATCAAGCATAAGCATTTAATTTAAACTGAACAAATAAATAAATTATGCAAGTTTGAAACATTATACAAAGGAAAACGATAATGGCACTAGTTCAAAATTATTCATACCTCTCTTACTAATAGTCAATAGCATGCCCTTTATTCTTAATAACTGCCTGTAACCGTTTTGGATGTTTATCAACAATGTTTTTACAAGAATCAACATTGATTTTTGACCATTCTTCAATGCAGTAGTTCTCCAAATCCCTCAAATTTCTAGGTTTCCGCTTTTTAACCTCAGTTTTCAATATGTTCCAAAGGTTTTCGATAGGGTTCAGGTCGGGACTCTGGCTAGGCCATTCCAAAACATTAATTTGATTATCCTCAAACCATTTCTTGACTATTTTGGCAGTATGTTTTGGATCATTATCCTGTTGAAGGACCCAGTTTGGTCCTAAATGGAGCTTCTCCGCATCCTGTCTAATGTTTTTCTGGAGTATCTCCAAATATTGCTCCTTCTTCATGGTTCCATCTATCTTGAACAAACTACCTGGACCACTAGCCGAAAAGGAGCCCCCCAAAATTAGGCTACCACCACCATGTTTCACCGTGGGTATGGTGTTCTTTGGGTTGTAAGCTTCTCCTTTCTTCCTCCAAACGTAAGAAGCATCCATATGGCTAAACAATTCAATTTTTGTTTCGTCAGTCCACAACATACTTGGGAAAACGGACTCTGGAGAATTCACATGGGTCCTAGCAAACTTTAGACGTGCTGCAAGGTGTTTTCCGGTGTGTAATGGAGTCCTTCTCTGTCTTCTTCCTTTCAGACCATTTTCATGCAGAGTCCTTTGCAATGTTAGCCTTGATATTTTTATGCCAGAAGACTCCAGATTTTCTAAAATGTCCTTAGTAGTGGTGGTTGGATTTGCATTAACACTTCTTACAATATTCCTGGTGGCTCTAGCAGACAGTTTCCTTTTCCTTCCTCTACCAATCAAGTTGTTTGTTGTGTGGTGGCTCTGGAATTTTTGATGATGCTCTGTACTGTTGCTGTAGGGACCTCAAATTTCTTGGAAATTGACTTGTAACCTAAACCATCCCTATGTGGATTCACAATTTTAGTCCTAAGATCATTACTAAGCTCTTTTTTCTTCCCCATTCTAATAATTTTTATTCTTTTATTGGTTTTCAGTTGATATCATTTTAATTTCTGAAAAATGCAAAAAACGAAATGAAATTAATCAAAGGTTGTATAAAAGCATTCAAAATAAGAATCAAACAGGAAACAAACAGTCAGAAACTCGATTAATACTGAAAAAATAAGGGGGTATGATTATTTTTGAACATTGCAGATTTTATAAATAGCTGTATATTTCTTTTATTACAAGTATTCCGAGATTTTAAAATGACGAAAATGATCAGAAGAGGTTTATTAAGAATATGTATCAATATGGACGTAACCAATAAATTCTTACAAAGTTACACCTAATAAAATCAATTTTCAAGGGGGGGTATGAATAATATCGGGCACAAGTGTATATATATATATATATACATATTTATTATTGTTGATAATAGAGGAATAATCTATTAGCGCCGTAGACGATGGCGGCAGCTCATAATTTTAGAATCAATGTGAAAAAAAAAAAAAAAATGCGAAATAAAATTCTCGTAAGCGACATTTTTTTTTTCAGCATTAAGGGCATCCCGAGATAAAGCTTAAAGCAACTATTTTTTCCAATGTGCAAACGCAATGTTCCTCTAGTAGATATCAAGCTAAAAAAATAATTACATACGAGACGACTTTGCTAATGGTCACTTTAATGAATACTAGATTTATGTAGCAGGTGTTGTCTGGGAGCCTGTATGCACATATGCTAATTTGTTTAATAAGAAGAACAGGAGGAGGAGGAGGAGGAGGAAGAGGAAAAGAAGGATTGAGAAGTAAAGGAGTAAAACAAAAATAATAAGGATGAAAAAAAAAACGATGAAAAGGAGAAAAACAAAAAGGATAAGGAAGACCAAAGAAAAAAAAAAAAACGATGAAAACGAGAGAGAAAAAAACAACAACAAAAAACAACAGAACGAGAACAAAACAAAAGAAAAAAAACTCGAAAACGAGAAACAGAGAATGAAAATTAAAAGCAGAAAGATTAGAGAGAAGGAAAAACGGGAAGGAAGGGGTAATAAAAGGGGGGAAAAGAGGCTGAAGTTAAACAAAATAAAGGAGCCAGATATGGGGAAAGGCAAAGGCGAGGGGGGGGGGAATGTGAAGATGAGGAGGAGAAAGGCCAAGACCAGGATGAGAAGGACGAAGACGAGGAAGAGAAGGACGAAGACGGGGAGGATGATGATGATGAAAGACCAGGAGGATGAGGAAAGACCAGGAGGAGCCAAAGGAGGATGAATGACCAGGCGGATGATGAAAGATCAGGGGGAGCCAGAGAGGATGTAAGACCAGTAATAACCAGACGAGGAGGAGCAAGAAGAAGAGAAAGACTTGTGAATGATTAATAGAAAATTTCTACTTTACTAACCACTGGAGGCGGATTAATATCTTTACCAACCTTAATAGTGCGAAAATAGCTATACACAATCGGATTTGAACTGAGTAGAATCGATTCGATAATCGAAAACAATCCGTTCAGCCAATCAGTCGCACAAGAAATTACCGTACTATGTGCACGATGTTAGCATTAGCTAGACAACATGTAACCTGTTACATTAGTAAATTGTACATTAGTGTATACAGCGCACTTAACCGTGTGAAGGTAAACATTCATTTATAGGCAAGCATATACATAACTATGTACAAAAAATTCTTATTTACTAGCAGAAGTACTTAGAATTCTCGAGGTCCTGTCGAAGAATTATTGATATTTTTGGCTTTCTACTTGTGTTGTAAAAAGAAAACTAGAGTCGAATATCACTATTTTTAGATTATGTGAAATTCACTTACATCTATAAACGCATTAAAAATCACATCAAACAAACAGACCATCATTGGCAAGTCAGGGAAATCCCATGCCTCCACGTCGAAGCAAGTCTTATTTTTCTCATATTGTTCCTAACTAGGATCTCTGTTTAGTTACCAATATCTTTCTTATATTCGCAACACGAGTGTTACATTATAGCCAACAGCAATTGAGCAACAATAACATCATTGCTATGTTTTGTTAGAAATTTAGCAATTACATCATGCCTTCCATTTTATTGCTTTGGCCCAATCAGATTGGCCGATTGTATCTACTGCGAAGCGTTTCGCTTTCGTGCGCTTTTGTATTTTGCATGCTTGCTTTTCAGTTTCAGTCAACGACTCGTGCTGGGTGGATGGGCGAAATCCGCTCGAGTTTCTTCAAACAACCGAACCACAATAAGGACCTTGAAACTCATCCCCCGCAGGAGGCATTGTACCTCCAACTTTCATCTCTTTGAGACGAGACATTTTATATCATGTCTAAATAATTAGTCACATTCTCATTTGAGTCCGTTAGAGACTTTGAAATATTTTGTTCCATGCCTAAATATAGGCACATGTTCATTTAAGTCCGTTAGAAACTTTCATCTTGGTATGAATTATCGTACTAACATGATCTTTATCATGGACTTCTGCACTATACTCTCAGTGCCAATGATTCTTTTCATCAGAAGGCATCGTATCAACCCTTCAACGGCTGCAAACTCTTATCTTCGAAGACAGAATGAACCAGTCACTAGTTCCTGTTGGAGAGTCAAAGACTTTCGAGGTTGTTAACAACTCTGTTTACAGAGGCAAAAAGCGGGCATTCCTTTTTTGCAACCGAGAATCAATAAAATTTGTATTGAATTTTAAAGGTAAGTTTTTGTTGCGATTTGTCTTATTTTGCCACTGTTCAAGAGCCAGAAAACAGTTGGATTTCTAAGTTTCGTCACCCCAATGTTGATTTCAGTTATCACCATCGTCAAGATAGCACCTGCAACAACCAGCAAAAATCTAAAACTACTATTACTGCTGCAAACTTTTTTTTATACTCGAAGCAACCACGGGAGACAATCATTCAAAAACATTTTTCTCTAAATAAGATGCTGTTACGTTTTCAATGATTGCGTATACATAATCTCTTTTATCGTTGTATTCTATTTATATCCATGACGACTTCGGAATTCAGAATAAGAGCGTGTGAGCAATCAAAGTCATTACCGCCCTTCATAAGAAATTAAAAGAACCGACTAACTTCCTTTAATCAGGAATTGAAACCACGACATGGTCAACAGATCACCTATAATTTGACGCGCTTTCTGTCACGACCATGACACCAACCAGATATTTTAAAAGTTACTCTTTGCATCTAAAAACTACAAGTGTAAACCTAACTACTTCGACTTCTTTTAAATGATGTGATTTTACTAGACAGATGCCCCGAAAAAAAAAAAATAAATAAAATTCAATTTTAGATACCACGGTATAAATTAACAAATTAAATCACATAGTCCAACCAAAATAGATCAAAATAACGGAGAGATACCGTCATGGCAGTCGAACCCGCTTCCTCACGGGGACCACTGTTTCCGCTCTGTTCATGAACTCGTGGTAAAAGCATAATCTAATACCACATACCTTATCAATTATTGTACTTATTTAAAAAAAAAGTATGTGATATAGGGTTACTCTGTAAATTAATATACGTTTGTGGAAATGTGCTGTTAGACGCTTACATTAATTAACGCCCATTAAACTCTGTTTGCGGAACTTGCAAAAGAAAAATTAAATATCATATTTCCTCTACTTCAACAGAAATATTTGATTTAGGTAAAAATGTTGAAAACAGGAAATGGTGAAAGAGTTGTAAAGTCAGTTGGAACCAATAAAGTACAAGTTCTAACAATTTGGAACCAATGTCCTCATGAGAATAAGGATTGAGTGGAAATTATTTTTATGTGAAATGATCTTTAGTCCGTATAATTTTTCAGTACAATTTTAAATTTTTTCTGAGAGACAAAAATCCAGAAGAAAAAGTTGTTGAAAAAGTATTTAATATATATATATATATATATATATATATATATATATATATATATATATATATATATATATATATATATATATATATATATATATGAACGCAAGTAAACCGGAAGTTTGGAGTGGTAGTAGCTTCGTAGATAATACTGTACGCACACTTTGAAATGTAATAATAATATTTAAAAAATAATATGAAAAAATGGGTATAAAAATGATTAAATTATCGATTTTTATTCACAATTATATGTAAAATAGCGATGCGTTAATGACATTTTAACGAAAAAAGTTTAATAAATCCTATGATGCATACAAATTTTTAAAAATTGTATGAGGAAATAATATAAACTGCTCCCGGGATATCAATAATTTAAATTAAAATCAATAATTATGATAAATATCCAATTATTACCGGAAGTTATCATTCAATACATGTTAAATTACGTGGTTTATTCGTATTTTCTTACATTGCATTAATTATGATGACGTAATACAATAACATGTCAGTCAAAAGAAAATTAGTAACTGATTATAGTCACTAATTTTGACGAGAAAAGTTGCTTGTGATTTGACCGGAAGTGACCTATACGAGAATGATGAACAGATATGTGGACGATTTTTCGTCGTTTTTCTGTTTAAAGCACAATTTCACAATACTACTTGATTTTTTAATTTTAAACTTAAATTCAAGCTACTATCACCGCACAAGCAGGAATGCCAAGCATAAAAATCAACAGTAAGTTCTTTGATATGACAAGGTGACGTTCGAAATGAATGTTTCTGTTTAGCGCACAATTGAAGCATGATACTTGACTTTTACATTTTAAACTTTAATGCAAACCATTATATATAAAAATAATTTTATAAAATCAACAGTGGGTTCTCTACAGTGCAATGCAGATTACAATATATTGTGAACTTAGTCACTGCGAGGCATGCGAAGCCTTCTCCAGGTGCATCGCGATGGGTCTCCAATTAGAGCAGGCAATCAATAGATTTGATTGAAACATGGGCTATTTCATTGATTTCATTGTCAAAAAATATGAGAGTGTGAAATATTTGTTGTCATCATTCAATCCCAGGCAATATTGGGTAACCCTGCTCGTAATAAAATAGAGACGATTATTCTTGTCTAAAAAAACAGAAAAAAAAAGAAACATACATAAATCCAAAATGGCCGCGGTAACTGCCAATATATGATGAGAGTTTGCCGGTTAGTACCAATCGTATTATTTGGATTCATCGGATTACTGTTCTCATCTTGAGTGTGATTTTCACAACGTTTCGACCGATGTAACCCCCGACCTTCTTCATGTGTATCTTGTCGAACTCGGGAATGTTTCTGTCGAACTCGGCAATGTCTCTGTCGAACGCGGGAATTTGGACGGCATTTCGAGCGGGACCTTTTATTTACTGCACGGAATTAGTGTGCTCTTGTTCCGTCAGCCATGACTTAATAGAGGCTCTAAGTAATTCGCAATTGTATTTTCGGTCGCCCCGCAAGGACCCATGACATAATAGTTAGAGTTCTTGGAAAAAATCAATTGTAAAAAGTTATATTCTCCTGAAGATACAATCCTCAGTGTGAGCGACCGAAAAATACAATTGCGATTTTTTTTTTATATCTAAATCGGAAATATAAATGAAAGTTCCATAGTTATTACAAGCACTTTCGATTAAACTGCAAATCATCTTAAGGTGTTGATCAGGTAAAAGTGAGTAAGAGCGAAAAATGGAAATTAAAAAAGTGAAAAGTAAAATATAAAATGAATTGTGTCGACTGATGAGAGGTTAAAAGTATATAAAAATAGTATATAATAAAAGTATATAATAAAATTATATAATAAAAGTATATAATAAAAGTATATATAAAAGTATATAATAAAAGTATATAATACAAGTATATAATAAAAGTATATAATAAAATTATATAATAAAAGTATATATAAAAGTATATAATAAAAGTATATATTAAAATTATATAATAAAAGTATATAATAAAAGTATATATAAAAGTATATAATAAAAGTATATATTAAAATTATATAATAAAAGTATATAATAAAAGTATATAATAAAAGTATATATAAAATTATATAATAAAAGTATATATTAAAACTATATAATAAAAATATATAATAAAAGTATATAATAAAAGTATATAATAAAAGTATATATAAAATTATATAATAAAAGTATATATTAAAATTATATAATAAAAGTATATAATAAAAGTATATAATAAAAGTATATAATAAAAGTATATAATAAACGTATATAATAAAAGTATATATCAAAGTATATAATAAAAGTATATATTAAAATTAGATAATAAAAGTATATAATAAAAGTATATAATAAACGTATATAATAAAAATATATATAAAAGTATATAATAAAAGTACATATTAAAATTATATAATCAAGTATATAATAAAAGTATATAATAAAAGTATATAATAAAAGTATATATAATAGTATATAATAAAAGTATATATTAAAACTATATAATAAAAGTATATAATAAAAGTATATAATAAAAGTATATAATAAAATTATATAATAAAATTATATAATAAAATTATATAATAACAGTATATAATAAATTATATAATAAAAGTGTATAATAAAATTATATATAAAAGTATATAATAAAAGTATATATTAAAATTATATAATAAAAGTATATAATAAAAATATATAATATAAGTATATAATAAAATTATATAATAAAATTATATAATAAAAGTATATAATAAAAGTATATAATAAAAGTATATAATAAAATTATATAATAAAAGTATATAATAAAAGTATATAATAAAAGTATATAATAAAATTATACAATAAAAGTATATAATAAAGTATATAATAAAATTATATAATAAAATTATATAATAAAAGTATATAATAAAAGAATATAAAAAAAGTACATAATAAAATTATATAATAAAAGTATATAATAAAAGTATATAATAAAAGTATATAATAAAAGTATATAATAAAATTATATATAAAATTATATAATAAAATAATATAATAAAAGTATATAATAAAAGTATATAAGAAAAGTACATAATAAAATTATATAATAAAATTATATAATAAAAGTATATAATAAAAGTATATAATAAAAGTATACAATAAAAGTATATATAAAAGTATATAATAAAATTATATAATAAAATTATATAATAAAAGTATATAATAAAAGTATATAATAAAAGTATAGAATAAAATTATATAATAAAAGTATATAATAAAAGTATATAATAAAAGTATATAATAAAATTATATAATAAAAGTATATAATAAAAGTATATAATAAAAGTATATAATAAAATTAAATAATAAAAGTATATAATAAAAGTATATAATAAAAGTATATAATAAAAGTATATAATAAAAGTATATATAAAAGTATATAATAAAAGTATATATTAAAATTATATACTAAAAGTATATAATAAAATTATATAATAAAATTATATAATAAAAGTATATAATAAAATTATATAATAAAAGTATATAATAAAAGTATATAATAAAAGTATATAATAAAAGTATATAATAAAAGTATATATAAAAGTATATAATAAAAGTATATATTAAAATTATATAATAAAAGTATATCATAAAAGTATATAATAAAAGTATATAAAAAAGTATATAATAAAAGTATATATAAAAGTATATAATAAAAGTATATATTAAAATTTTATAATAAAATTATATAATAAAAGTATATAATAAAAGTATATAATAAAAGTATATAATAAAAGTATATAATAAAATTATATAATAAAAGTATATAATAAAATTATATAATAAAAGTATATAATAAAAGTATATATAAAAGTATATAATAAAAGTATATATTAAAATTATATAATAAAAGTATATAATAAAAGTATATAATAAAAGTATATAATAAAAGTATATGATAAAAGTATATAATAAAAGTATATAATTAAAGTATATAATTAAAGTATATAATAAAAGTATATAATTAAAGTATAAAATAAAAGTATATAATAAAAGTATATATAAAACTATATAATAAAAGTATATATTAAAATTATATAATAAAAGTATATATAAAAGTATATAATAAAAGTATATAATAAAAGTATATAATAAAAGTATATATAAAAATAATATAATAAAAGTATATAATAAAAGTATATAATAAAATTATATAATAAAAGTAGATAATAAAATTATATAATAAAAGTATATAATAAAATTATATAATAAAAGTATATAATAAAAGTATATAATAAAATATATAATAAAAGTATATAATAAAAGTATATATTAAAATTATATAATAAAAGTATATATAAAAGTATATAATAAAAGTATATATTAAAATTATATAATGAAAGTATATAATAAAAGTATATAATAAAAAAATATAATAAAATTATATATAAAAGTATAGTATAAAATTATATATAAAAATTATATAATAAAATTATATAATAAATGTATATAATAAAAGTATATAATAAAATTATATAATAAAAGTATATAATAAAATTATATATAAAAGTATATAATAAAATTATATTATAACAGTATATATAAAAGTATATAATAAAAGTATATAATAAAAGTATATAATAAAATTATATAATAAAAGTATATAATAAAAGTATATAATAAAATTATATAATAAAATATATAATAAAAGTATATAATAAAATTATATAATAAAAGTATATAATAAAAGTATATATTAAAATTATATAATAAAAGTATATAATAAAAGTATATAATAAAAGTATATATAAAAGTATATAATAAAATTTTATAATAAAAGTATATAATAAAATTATATAATAAAAGTATATAATAAAAGTATATAATAAAAGTATATAATAAAAGTATATATAAAAGTATATAATAAAAGTATATATTAAAATTATATAATAAAAGTATATAATAAAAGTATATATTAAAAATTATATAATAAAAGTATATAATAAAAGTATATAATAAAAGTATATATAAAATTATATAATAAAAGTATATAATAAAAGAATATAATAAAATTATATAATAAAAGGTATATAATAAAGGTATATAAAAAACGTATATAATAAAATTATATAATAAAAGTATATATAAAATTATATAATAAAATTATATAATAAAAGTATATAATAAAATTATATAGTGAAAGTATATTATAAAGGTATATAATAAAAGTATATAATAAAAGTATATATAAAATTATATAATAAAATTATATAATAAAATTATATAATAAAAGTATATAATAAAAGTATATGTAAAAGTATATAATAAAAGTATATATTAAAATTATATAATAAAAGTATATAATAAAAGTATATCATAAAAGTATATAATAAAATTATATAATAAAATTATATAATAAAAGTATACATAAAAGTATAAAATAAAAGTATATATTGTTGTTGCTCTTCTAGAATGCAATGTTATTTATAGTAAGGTCATGGGTTTTAATATAAGATGCTTCGAGAATTTTTTAATTTTTTAAATTGTTTTCGTGTTGTACAATTTGTGTATTATCAACAAGGATTTGTTTAAGATCGGAAGGGAACAGTTATGTTCTTTTATGTTGATATATGACGCTGGTGTTGTTTAAATGCATTGTGAGTCGGCGGGACAATGTTGTCGTTGTATGTCCAATGTATGTATTAGTCTTATGCTTATTTACGGAGTTAGATTCTCCTAGATAGCATTACAACTCGTACACAACATTGGTTTGCTCTAACGTTTTAATAGCCGAGCGTTAAAATGTATGCATAGCGCGTAAACGACTGACTTTGCCAATATTCGCCTACGGACATGTTTGATTTTAATACTCAGATTTTTAATCGACTTATTATATACTTTTAACTTGCCATCACTCGACAACATTTATTGTCTATTTTACTTTTCACTTTTTTAATTACCATTTTTCGCTCCTACTCACTTTCACCTCATCAACACCTGAAGATGATTCGCAGTCGAATCAAAAGACCTCGTGATAACTAGAGAACTTGCATCAATATTTTCGATTTTGATATAAAAAGATAATACGGAAAATCGAAAAAAGAAATAAAAAGCAATTATAAAGCAAAGTATCTTTGTTGTATTTAATAATTTCTGCTTGGATGAAAAAAAATATATATATTAACAAACATATTCGACGTTGTGTGGGATTAAATGATGTTTCGCACTCTCATATTTTTAGATATACAACTAGCAGTGAGACGCTGCATGTGATTGAATAATTATCAACGAATCCCATATTTTTATTGTCACACAAATCGGTGAAATTGGCCATTTTTTTTTAATCAAATCGATTGATTGCTTATTCTTGCCAGGAACGCATCGCGGAGCACAGGGTAGAAGCTTCGCATGGCTACCCGTAGTCCACAATACATTGTAGTCTACATTGCACTGTTGATTTTATAATTTATATATATGTATATATTAGAGCTTCAATTAAAGTTTAAACAGAAAAAAAGTCAAGCATCATGATTCAATTGTGCTCTAAACAAAAGCATTTCAAACGGCGCCCTTGTCATATCAAAGAACCTACTGTTGATTTATATGCCGGACCTTTCTGCTTATGTGATAATAAAACTTCTTAAATGCACTTGTGGTTACTGTATAAAAGTGTTAACTTTGGTCAAAATCGAATGTTCCGTCTTTCATTCGATTATTTCGATTATCGATACTTATTGAACACATTCCGAAACAAAACCTGTCTAGGACACTTCCAGGCACATGAAACTCCTTTGTGTTAAATTTCATAAAAATCGGTTCAGTCGTTTTCGAGTCCATAGGGAACGAACTCGGACAAATTTCCTTTTATATAATAGTAGATATCTGTATACATCTGTATCCATCTTTCTATATATAAATATATATATATATATATATATATATATATATATATATATATATATATATATATATATAAATATATATCTAATATATATAATCTTCCACGCGTGACAGCAATTTACAGTTACAAAATTTGTTAGATGAGGACTGATAATTTTTGTTTGGGTTATTCGAACTACTGCTCTCATTTTAAGTGTTATATTTACAACGTTTTGGACAATATAAGTTTATCTAGTCCAACTTGGAACTCTGTTTAACGAAATCAAGAATCTGCACAAATTTTAGAACCAAATCCTTTATTTAACACTTACTCTCGTTCCCTCAGCCATGACCGTATGGAAATCTTAATCCGCAATTGTATTCTTAATATCGCTCGGACTGAAGATTGAACTTTGAACTTCCCGAGGAGCGTCACTTAGAACTGATGGTTTACTTAGTACATTTCTTGTGGCGTTATTGGAAGAATCCATTGCCAATGAGAAACGTTTCATGTGATAAACCATTTATCATTGACGAAGGTCGAGAACGGTCAAATATTTTGGTTCTAACTAAACCCCAACCTTTCGCTGTAGAAATCCACAGATGCCGGAACGCTTTCTGCCCCCAAAACTTCTTGCTTTAAACATCTAGCCTTTGGAATTCATTAACTGCTCATCGTTTCCCTGATTGTATCAGCACGGAGAAATCCAAATGTAATGCGAACAAACATCTCGCTATACGATTCCCCGATTAAAATGTCCATATGAATATGGCCTCTAATTCTCCTTGCGTCTCAGTGGAAACATACTTTGTTTGGGGTAAATAGAAGTGAGTGAGTGCACAGTGAACGAGGCAAAGAAGTTCAGCATTTGCCCCCCCCCTCTATTTAACCCCAAAAGTCTCTAGGGGACGTCAAATCCTGATGAAAATGAACAAATGTTGCAGTTTTAGGGCTTAAAATATGCACATTTAAATTCTGCACCATGCAAAAAAAGAAATGACCAATTTGCCCCCTCTCCATATTTTGCCCCAAAAGTCCCCAAGGCCTTGACATATTTAAATTTGAGCTCAGTACTATGCAAAACTGCTAAATAGACATACACAGAAAATTTTGGACAAATATGGTAAAATTGTCCCAAAAATGGAGTGTTTTTATTAACTCTAAAAGAACCTCAGGGACACACCCAAGAGTTATCGCGAAGTATAGAAAAACAAAATTATATATGAATCAGTAAGTTACAACTTTTTAGAAAGTTTTATAAAAATCCAAGGCATCAATTTTTTTAATAAGCACAAAAGTGTCAATTTTAGCCATTTTAACCCGAAAGAGGGGCAACCGGAGTTTTTCCGGAAAATCCGTTCTGTTACTTTTTTTACTCATGCCATGTTTAATGTTTGTGCAAAATTTCAAAAAATTCCAAGCCGTAGTCATTGGGAACAGTGCAGACAGACAAACGGACGAATGGACAAGGGTGAATTTACAGGTCCACCCTCATTTTATCGGGGGAGCCCCCCCCCCCAAAAAAAAACTATAACAATTTTTTTAAAGAAAACGTTTGACTATGTGTAAAAAAAAAAACAATGAATTATCTGACAACTTTATTATTTACATAAACCCACTTGTTGATCAATGATTTTCTGTGAATGCGTCTGCGAGTCTAAGATCAATATATATTTTAGTTTTTACTGACGAATGGGTATCCTACCGGATGCCAGATATTCACCCGCCATTTCATACACTGCAGCCGAGAGATCGTTTTACGATTCTAATAGTTCATTTAGTCGAAATTGTTTAAATATATTCGCCTTATAGTTTTTGAAATTCTTTTTCATAAGCCCATACTTCCTATAATTACTAGAATGATCTGTATGTAATATATATATATATATATATATATATATATATATATATATATATATATATATATATATATATATATATATTTGCAAACACTGCTCGGATGTCTGTTTCTTCATGATGAATTGCCAAAACTAAGCTGAATTCTAAATAACTGATAGTTGCCAAATCTACAATTAATAAAATAGAAATGTCAATTTAAAAGTTTGCCGCCTCTGAAAGTTTATATATCTGTTGGAATAAAGTCGTGTTGCTGTATGTTTGTTCGCAATGTACGTCATATATGACGTCATAACACATGATATATGACATGTATGTGTGCAGTATATAAAAGATGACGTCGTATATGATGATGTACATACAATGTCATAGCAAAAAAGAGACGATTTCAAAAGGAGGGGGGATGAAAATAAAGATTCCCGGGAAACACCGAGTGTATACAGCTAGTATCTATATATAGGTAGTGCAAGTAAGCTACTAAAGTTTTGATTTTAATTCTTAGTGTTTATCAGGCATGTTTAACGAAACATTAGAAAGAGAGGCTAAAACCGCAATTTAGTGGCCGGAACATTTGCGATAAAAAATTGTGTACAGGCGATGAATATTCTTTGTATCTTATTTTTTCTTTTTATTAAATATTAGTAAATGAGAAACTATTTCGAGTAAAATATATTTTGTATTACGCTTGTAATCTTAAAGAGAAAAGGCTTTAAATATGTATATATGCTGAAGTAATCGCTAAAAAATGGAGTATTCATACAATATGAAGTTAACGATTATTTCCACATGCGTACATATTACAAGCGTGTTCTTAAGATTTGATATGTAATGCTGAACAGATTTTACCTCGAAATGGTTCGTCGACTCCATATATAATAAAATTACTGCAGAAACTTCTTTCTGGACCAAAGTATCGTAAGTCTGCAACAACAAATGCCACATACAAATTCAATGCATCTAGGCTAATCGTTACTATCTTATGTAGCTTTCGAACATAATTTAGACACATTCAGTTGCGAAATAAAAAATGTTACATTGCAGCCTACGAGCAACACCGTGACGATTGCAACATTTTTAGAGGAAGGTGTCGCTATTTTTCTCTTAATATATTTAGTTCTACCACTGCTATCAGTTGTCACCGGAACGAATTCTACACATCCCATAGGTTACACCGACCGTAACTGACTAATATATATATATAGGCTTAACATAATCTTTCCAATTTCAGATTCATAAATAGTAAAGGCTCCTTCCCCAAAGCCCGTCCATTCTGATTAGCTGAATTCTGAAAATTCTCATATTCCAGAATCCAGTTCTTCGCTATATAAACGAATGCTTCATTCAAATATAATGTCAATAAGAGACATTATTTCGCCCGAAAAAAAAAAATTAAAAAATACGGATGTTTGTTAATTATTTTATCTTTTCTATGCGATTTGACGACATTATAGGGTTTCCGGTATTATGATAATGAATATCGCATGCAAAAATGTCACTGACATCGTTATGCTTTCTAATTAATTAACTAATTAACGTACGTGAACGCAATTTTGCATGCGGTATTCCTTTACAGATTACCCGAAAAACTATAAATGTCATCAAACTAAGGTGAATGTGAAAAGCGGTGAGAAACAACCAATTTAACCTTTTTTAAACCTTGAAATTACTTTTATTAATGCAATATAGAGAAGATAGCTATATTGAAGATGTTAATTCTGGATTAAATTGAAGAAGTTAACTCCTAAATATTTGCGTTAACAAAAAGTTATCATGCCGAAAAAAAAATACGGCAGTTTATTGAACGAAAAAAAAACTTATTTTTTGCCAACAATTTTATTTCCGCAACACATTTCTATTAATAAAATTCCGTTTTTTTTTTCGAAACACACATCGTAATAAAAAAGGGCGCGATTATTTGGAAGCTAAACTCTTCAATATATGAAACGCGTCGATTTAACACATCACCAATCTACAGAAGCACACAAAAAATTACAATGATATAAATGTTTATATATTTACGAACACACTCTTTAATTTTTCAGTTTTTTTGTGAAAATCTGGCTATAGTTATCAATTTGGCCTTTTTTTTCTGACAGATTTGGTTTCAAATATTTAGTAGTCTGGCAACCCATTTAGGGCCAACTATTGGACACGTTTTCCCCTTTTAGTACCTTTAAAACACACAACTTTCACATTGCAACAGTAAAAAAAAAAAAAAAAAGAATTGGTGCACCTGAACAATGTTGTCCCTGCCATGAAGTTTTTTTTTTTTATTTTTCACTTATTCGTAAATTTTTCAAGGGATTATCAGCACTCACAGGCTTAAATTTAGAATTATAACGTTCTACTACAGTGAACACCCAATTTTTTGCCACTCCCATTGTTAATGCTGTCACTAGTATTAAAATTTTTCTGTTCAATTTTTTCACAAATTTCCACAGCGCTTATAATAGATTTACAGTCTTAGCTTTCACATAACCAAAATACTCTGAGGGGGGGGGGAACTGTATACACCTTACCAACAAAAAAGGGAAACAGTTAACGGCTAGGGACAGCATTAACAACTGGCGTGGAAAAAAGTGTGTTTCATTTATTAGAACGTTATCATTACAAACTGATCCCCGACTATTAGTCATTAAAAATACTACGTAAAATTTATTTTTTAATCTAAAAATTAAGCCTGTACTCAATGATAATCGCTGGAAAACAATATGACAAAGTTAAAAGGAAATAAATTGAAGGCTACAAACATCATTAGTCAAGTCCACCGCAGTGTTTTTTGTTTGTTTCTTTTCCTCGTGACATAATGTTTCCTCCAGAATAAATGCGTTGGGTTATATTTAATTATTAGTCCATTCTTTTATTTTCATTATTCATTACAGGCGGACGATAACAACTGTTATCTAATAGGCCACATTACCCTACTTTTATTTGACACGTTAGGTGAAAGCATAGAATAATCCAAGCATATAATCAAATCCTGATGTTAAGCATGTGTCTATTGATACTAACGTTGTTACTTCAGCATGGTGCATTCATTTTGGCTATGCGTGCCAGTGGCCGCTATTTTACTTTTACAGTGGCTCCTACTACCAACCGTACCAACAAATTTTTTTTTTTTTACAGGTTGAGGCACACTTTCATCGGGCAACGCCGGTACACGGGTCCTACTAATATACGTATATTTGACAGAAACAAGGCAAAACTTTATTTATCTCCTGTACACAATATTTCATCGCAAATGTTCAGTAAAATGTCCACTAAACTCCGGTTTTACCAAAGAAAGGTATAAACCTTTCTGTGTAGCTAGCTTGTCATAAGTCTATTCTAAACTGAAGCAAACACACCTTTTTGGGCTGAATAAAGTAAATGAATATATATATATATATATATATATATATATATATATATATATATATATATATATATATATAAGCGTGTGTGCTATTAAGAGGGCACAGAAAGGCCGATCGTTGAGTATATGCGAGTGCTCTTTTAGATGGTACCAAGCAACCAGAGAATTTCGAATCTTTTTCCCGAGCAGCAGCAGACCTCCACATTTCTCTCATCAACTTAACCACCCTCCTCTCTCCCCCTACCCAATCATCTCTCTTCATCCGAAATTCTCCACCACCCACCCTTCCCTTTCTTCATTGGTTCTCTGCTCCCATGCCCCCCTCCCATCTTCAACACGACTATATTCCAACCTGCTGTTGAACATCTGGCTGCCATTAAACTCTAGCAGACATACTGGTACCAGTGTGGAATGTGACGGCTAGACACGGAGGAAGAAGAGAGGCAGGCCATCAAAGAGGAGCACACAACAGCTGCAAGGGGTATGTGGCGGGTGGAGGGCTCCCTCCGATGATGGGTGGGTCGAGGAAGCTGGGCACAACCGTGATGGACAGGAACAGAGCACAAGAAGAGACGCTTCTTCATCTTTCTATCTGCTAATCTTTTACTTTTTTTTCATCCCCCCTTGACACCTCCAAGACCTCCCCATTCGTCTTCTAAAAAAAGCCATGCTTGAAGATGGGCCTTTTCTGTTTATACACATAACTACACACAAATGTGGCGACATTGTATTTTATTTCTCGGGCATTGGACTTCTGAAATCAAGACCACACGGCCCTCACCCACACAGCATCTTTGGTGAATAGTTACCCTACATACATGGGCCCGTCAAACTTTGTCCACAAACTACCAACATTTGTATATGCAGTTATCCAATAAGAATGTGTGTATATAAAGCCCTTGGGGAAAAAGGTATGAACCAATATCTCCTCCCTTCAGCAAGGCAAACAAGACCGATGCGTTCGTTGAGCAACTAGTCAAAAGAAAAACACCTAAATACCGTTAGTCTTTCTCTGCTTATCATCGGCATTGTTTTCAGTTGCCCTGTATTTCTTGCCAGTTAACTTGAGAAAGAGAAAAAATAGAATTACATGAATCACAGAGAGAGAGAGAGAGAGAGAGAGAGAGAGAGAGAGAGAGAGAGAGAGAGAGAGAGAGAGAGAGAGGAGCAACACAGAGAGTAAGAAAGAGACGGGCAATATATATATATATATATATATATATATATATATATATATATATATAGAGAGAGAGAGAGAGAGAGAGAGACAACACGGAGGGAAAGGAGAGAGGATAACAGAGAGAGAAAGGATAAAGGTTACACAAAGGGAGGAGAAAGGATAACGCCAAGAGAAAGAGAGGCTAACTAAAAGAGAGAGAGAGAGAGAGAGAGAGAGAGAGAGAAGGGGATTAGAAAGAGAAAGATAAGAAGAGGACTGGAGAGAGAGACAACGATGGGAAAGGAACCAGAGAGAGAGAGAGAGGGGGAGAGGGTGAGAGGCGGAAGGACCACAGAAAGAGAGAGAGAGAGAAAGAAAGAGAGAGAGAGAGTGAGGAGACCACAGAAAGAGAGAGAGAGGATCAGAGAGAGAGAGAGAGAGAGAGAGAGAGAGGACTAGAAAGAGAGAGAGAGGATCAGAGACAGGCAGAGAGAGAGAGAGAAGGCCAGAGAAAGGACCAGAGAGAAAGAGAGAGAGAGAGAGAGAGAGAGAGAGAGAGAGAGAGAGAGGACCAGAGAGGGAGAGAGGGTAACAGAAGAGGGAGAGAGTCAGGGTAACAAGAGAAAGAGAGAGAGAGAAACAAAAAGAAAGAGGGAAACACAAAAAGAGAGAGGGTAACACAAAAAGAGAGAGATGATAACACAAAGAGAGAGATGATAACACAAAGAGAGAGAATAATATAAAGAGAGACAGGGTGACAGAGAACAACAACAGCAACAGAAAAAGGGAGGGTAACAGAAAAAGAGGGGGTAACAGAGAGAAAGAGAGGACAACACAGAGAGAGACAGGGCGACACATAGAGAGACATGCTAACAAATAGAGATATAGGGTAACACAGAAGGAGAGAGAAGGAGGGTTGCAGAGAGATAGAGAGAAAGTAACAGAGAGAAAGAGAGGGTTACACAGAGAGAGAACAAGAAAATGGGACCAGGGATGAGTGCGACGAACATAAATTTAAAAAAGAAAGGGAAACAGAGATAAATAGTAAATGAAAAAGCGGCAAAAGCGAAGTAAGAAATAAACAGCAAAGGGGAAGAAAATAGAAAAATAAAAAAATCTTAAATCGTGGATTTTCCGACAAAATACCACAGGTAGATGTAACTGGAACAGAAATTTATATCTTCTCTGTGGCAGATAAAATAAAAGTAACGACCCCGTCTCTTTTTTTTTTTTTTAAATTTATTTAAATTAATAAAGTCGAGGGATAAGAGAGAAAGAAAGAAAAAGAAAAGTGAGGGCAGCGATAAAAAGATGACATATTTGAAAAAACGGTTGAATGGTTTGTTCTTAATTTCAACAAGGAAATACTTTTTGTGTATGTGCGTGTTATTCGAGATGTCTACGAAAGGAAAGAAAATAACCCCGATTTTTTTCTGAAGGAAAACCGTGTCCAAAAAATACATCCAAAAGAGAAGCATATTACATGTTACACATTACTTAGCAGTAATGCCTTTTTTTGCCGTTAAGTGTAGACATTATTTGCCGAACGCATAAGTTTACTTTGTTATGTTTGACAAGGTTTGCCACTTGACGCCTAGATTATATCTACTTCTGAGACTTATTCTTTCCACCATAGAAAGAATGCGTGCTCCTGTCCGGAAAGCGAGAAAACATTTCCCATGTGCGAATTTTTAATTTTAAACAAGACGTTTTATTTTCTTGCCGGCTGATCTTTCAAAGATATCGGACGTGGTCTAACTGGCCGGAAATCTTTGTATAAGTTTTACAAATCTTGACACTGCGTATGCCAGGCGGTAGAAGTCGCATAAACTCCCAAAGCATCCGAACACGAAATGACACTTACTTATTCATTGGTCGTACATATTTCTTTATCTCCGACGTGTCTTTCTGATTGTATTGGGGCAATAATATATTGTTTGGATAAAAAAAATACAATTGCGAATCACTTAGGACCTCTATCCAGTCATGGCTGACGGAACAACAGCACGCCGTGAAGTAAATAAAGAGTTCCGCTCGTAATTCCGACAAATTCCTAAGTTCGACAGACACATTTCCGAGTTCGACGGAAAGTCGGAAGTTACATCGACCAAAATGTTATAAATATCACACTCAAGATGAGAACAGTAATCCGATGAATCCAAATGATACGAATAACCAATCCTCATCTAAAAAATTCAGAAACGTAAAACTATTCTTTCTTTAGTAACAATGCCTGTTATATATTAAGTGCACCTTATCTGTTTTTAACCCCCTTTTTACGTTTCTGCTTGACAAATTATTTATCTGAGAATAAATGCGCATATTCACATTCACACATGAATTGGAACAAACACATTGAGAATTTAATCAAGGCTGCAGCAGAGAAGGTAGGCTCCCTTTACCGTGCTAGAAAATTATTCATACCAGAGAGTATCTTATATCTTTACAAATCCATAATTCGCCCATGGATTATTGTTGCTCCATCTAAGCTGGTGTATCAACCAGTAGTCTGTCACTCTTAGACAGGGTAAAAAAGTCTCAAATCTAATAAATTACGCATTGTCGACGAATCTCTAATCTCTGTCGCATCGCTGTAAGTGTTTTACAAGTACTTTAATAAAATGTGCTCTGCTAAGTTCCTAGCACTTGTGTCTCCATGGATTTACATACCCTCGACTAACTCGGCAAGCAAGCTGTTTCTACATTATTACTTTTCGTGTGTCTTATCCACACAAAATGGCGACCGTGTGTGTGGGAAAGATGTATGCAAACACGGTCACTAAAAACGTAACTGTGATATATGTGCGAGTATAAATAGAACCCAGTGAGGAGGAGAGAAAAAAAAAATAGAAGCGGATCTCCATATAGCCCTAAGACAAACAGAATGCCACATAAGAAAGCCCCGAAGGTATGTAAGCAACGATTCGGAAGAAGACGGAAGCAATTTGAATACTAAAAGAGGGTGCAGATGTGATGTCCGTGCAAGTATAAATAAAATCCGCTCAGTGTAGGTGGGGGCTCTTCAATGCACAGCAAAGCTAGGATATATGATATCCATAAGCGTTATAGTAGCAAGGTAGGCTAATTAAATTATAGACCAAGGTCAAGTCAGGGTATATTTTGTAAGTATATAAAAAAGTCGCTAACACATTCGGCATGTTATTTTGAGCGCCTCAAGCGACTTGCTTTTCTAAAGCAAGAGGTAATGCCTGGGAAAGTGCATTCCTTGGACTGAACCAGAACATACCTCATCCCGACAAAGAAGGGTCTGATAGTTCGAATCAGACCTAAGCTTGCTTGCCTGATAATGCCAATGTAAACCTTAGTTGATATAGAAAAATCTCCGTTAACATATTTATAATTTTGATTTTCTCATGAGTAAAAAATGTCACAGTTTAATTTGGATTAAAAACAAGTGAAGCATGAACGAGGCATAAAAAATAACTAAGTTCAGCATCCCCCCTCCATTTAGCCCCAAAAGTCCCCAGGAGAGTCAAATCCTGGTGAAAATGAACAAACTGTGCTGTTTTAGGCCTTAACATATGTAAATTTGAGTTTTGCACCATGCAAAAAAAAAAAAAAAAAGTAATGACTAAATCCATCATTTGCACCCCACCCCCATTTAAATTTGAGTTTATACAAAACTGCTAAATATACATACACAGAAAAATTTGGACAAATATGGTAAAATAGTCCCAAAACTGAAGTGTTTTTATAAGCCCTAAAAGAGACCCTGGGGCACACCCAAGAGTTATCATGAAGAACAGACAAAATTATATAGAAATCAGTTAGTTACAATTTTAAGAAAGTTTTATAAAAATCCAAGGCATGAATTTTTTTTAATAAGCACAAAAGTGTCATTTAGCCATTTTGACCCGAAAGGCACCTCTAGGGGGGGGGGGCAACCGGAGTTTTCCCGGAAAATCCGTTATTTTTTTTACTCATATCATGTTTAATGTTTGTGCAAAATTAAAATAAAGTTCCAAGGCGTAGCTATTGAGAAAATTGAGAAAATGCGGACAGACAAACGGACGAACGGACAAGGGTGAATGTACAGGCCAACACTCCTTTTGTTGAGAGACCCAAAAATAGTTTCCTCGTGTGTGAGAGTTAGGATATAATAGATTTGTTTTGGAAGTGGGAGAGAGGTAAAAGGAGTGCTAACTTGCGATATAAAGACGGTGAGAGCTAAAGAAACGAGAGCATACGAAATAGAAGAAACGAGAAAGTGACACCTTGGAAAATGTCGGAACACGACATTGAACTATCAACTGTCAAGAAATCAACAAAAATGAAGCGTTAATATTTACCTACACATTGCAATCCTGGATAGCATGGATTTTCCCTTTCCCTTCATCGCTTGTAAACCCAACATACGAATGAATGACCGCGGGTTTCTTGTGCCCAAGATTTTGGCTTTACAATAATAAACCTCATATGAACATGAAAAATTGAGATAATGTTGCTTTCACGCAAATATAAAACCATTTATCAATGTTCTGAGGCCGGTTATTGGTGAGGTACTGGCTTCATCGCAATATTCGAGTTTTCAAATCATCAAACTCGCGCCACTGTCAATCCAAACATCTTTCAAAAGTAATATACCCTCTCTTGTAAGCGAAGTTGTCCTCGCCACCGCATAAACATTGTAAACTAAATGGCCCAACAGATACAACACGCACTGTATATTTCGTTAAAACGATTGATTATTGGTATTATTTTGATTCTTCGAACAACTGTTCTAATCTTGAGTGCTATTTTCGCAACGTTTTGGTCGAAGTAACCTTCGACCTTCTTCAGGTGTATCTTGTCGAACTCGCGAATCTGGATGGAATTTCGAACGGAATCCTTTATTCACTTCACGAGGGGTCGAAATACCGTTCAGATCTCCGAGTTTGGCAGAAACATTCCCGAGTTCGACAAGAAACACCCGAAGAAGGTCGGAGGTTACATCGACCGAAACGCTGTCAAAATGACACTCAAGATGAGAACTGTAGTCTGAAGAA
>NC_136482.1:141029587-141199587 GCF_053919585.1 Euprymna scolopes
TTAGGAAAAAAAACCTTTAAGTTTATTTCAGATCATAAAGATGAAAGTAATTAAAATATGTTCTGTTGAAAACTGGAAAGTAAAATCTCAATAGTGCTCAACAGTGCAGAATGTCATTACCTAATTCTAAGTGACCAAATGTACATTGTGTTGCCTATTATGAAATAATTGAAAGCTGCATTAAAAAGAACGACTTCATCTCATGGATGATATGAGCATTTGAACATTTGGCTGAGACAGTGAATTTAAATGATTTGGTGGTTGTCAAAGGTAATTCTTCCATCTCATACACGCATTCTTATATACAAAATTTTTTGTCCACAAATCTTTAAGGTGTTATAATTCTTTGGTTGAGACGATATAGTGCACCATTATCTCTAATAGATTTTTTTTGTCTTCCGTAAAATCAAAAATGTCCGAAAGATTAGTTGACGTACTGGCGAATTCTCCTATTGGACTAAAAAATATCTTAATGGCCCCTGAAGATTGAATCTTCTTTATGATCTACGGACCCAACCTCACGGTTCGAATTCTTGTAATGCAGAGCCAACCCTCTTTTCCTTAGTAGAGAAAAAGAATCATGTTTTCAACACTCGAAGCAGGTCGCAGGTTGCAACGACCGAAACGTTGTGCTAATAACACCAAAGATGAGAATAATAGTCCGATTAATCAACATAACAAACATTCACATCTGATCTAAAGAATCAGAATTGCAGAAATATTTTTATCTAAATCTTTCTCGCACATCTTTGAATATCGTCTTGAGCCCCGACGATGTAGAAGGAGATTCTTAAATATAAAAAGTGGTCACGGAAGTTTGGAAGCCATTACTTTTAAAATGGAACGAATGATTAAACTGCTTTCAATATAAAATAGCCTATCGATGTAGCGTTCTGGTCAGCATAGAACAAGTGTAAAATGACAAGCGACCTCAATAAAATCCGACCTTCGCTAATCTTTTCATTGTGTTAATATTAACACAACCGAAGTCGTCCCATTCTTTACCACCCAAATTCATCCAACCAGCAATCTAGTCTCTGGCAGACCTCTGGTGCAGTTACATACTTCAAAGAAGTCAGCTTGAAAATGTAACGGGAGACGGGAGGATAGAAAGGAAGAGAAAGAGAAAGAGGAGACTTTCGTCTTTTTATGACCCCCCCTCTCACCTCCGATAAACGCCACGATCCCCCTTCATCCCTATCACTTCTCGCGCCCCTTTTCCTTTTGGCAAGTGCAAGTCACGAAGCAATGTAAACATGACCTTTTGTTGGCAGAGAACAACCAAACAATGAGAGGTTAAGACTTCTCTGATTGTCATCATATGCAAGCGGGGCGTTGGCGAGGTGAAGGGGGTTCGCTAAACATGAGAAAAGACGGCAAGAGGGGAGCAAAGGTGCTGGTGTGGGAATTCAGATAAGTCTGCCTTACACCTTACTCAATTGCCCAGGTGCATGCGCGCGCACACACACACGCACACACGCACTAAACTGGCCTTTCTAACACCCGTTAAACACATCATGTCCACGAAGTCATTATCATTAATAACAATAAAACAAAACAAAAAAACACATAGGTCACTCTTGAGACGGCATACTTCCGCGTGACAAAATAAAGATGGGTCAAAACTTTATATAGATCTTACGGCTATATTGTATGAAGTATTCGCCACATTTATGCCATGGAAACGTTGATTATTAAAAAAAAAAGAAGGAAACTTTATTTGATCAAATGAAAACTTTGCATGATAGTCACTATTATCCAGGAGTATTAGATTCGTACAAACATGGTAATAAAAGACGTGGGACTTCATTGATTACAATGTGGGTCAAGTAGCGAATCTTTACGGTGAATAGAAAACGAAGTTATCGTTCAAAGTGTGACTTTCACCTTATGATATTAACAATGGACCCAGTTACCCAAAAAATCAATTCTATGTTAGATGTCTGATATTTTGACACAAGTTTTCGTTAGATTGGCCAAGGAATATGAATGCTAGCATATACACAAATATTGGAATAAATTAATTAAATCAAAAACATAATCTCTTTAATGGATGGATGGATGTATTGTTATTATTATTATTATTATTATTATTATTATTATTATTATTATTATTATTATTAGTAGTAGTAGTAGTAGTAGAATGAGAACCGGAATGAGAAGGCTCATTAAAACTTAAATTATAGAGGAAAAACAACAGCCACTGTTAACAATAAATCAACAGAAAACGGCTGATGCAAGAATGCATTGTGGCTTGGAACTGTAGAATAAGGAGAGAGTACTGCAAATCTAGTGAGATCTGTTATATCGACACCAGGGAACACCACAGGAGCAATGTTGATAATGATTCGTGCAGAAACTTTTAGTGAGTAAGAAATAATATTAATGAACAAAGGTACATTGATCAAAGATCCAGAAACTTATGAATATTCACACCGCATTGAGTAATAATGATTGACTTTGTGTAAAATCGAAAGCACGATGAGAATTGGTTAGTATTGACAACTGATCAGAGGACTAAAAGTATATAATCAAAAATATAGAACGACTAATTACATCTACTAAAAATCATGAATGAGAACAACATGGAGAGCAAGAATACCGGAAACAAAATGGAAAATTCAATACTCACCAAGGAAATAGTGCATAAAACACGGGAATATAACTACGGAAATGACACTTGTACAGAGAAACGGAATAGCTACAGACACCTGCACACAACAATACAACTAGAATGAACTATATAAAAGCCAAGATAAACAGAGAAAGAAAACAGTAAATGCACACTGTGAACGAAATATAAGCAACACAAATTAATGCAACATATCAGTTCTCGTCAGATTACCGAGGTTAAGCAATGTTGAGCTTCGCTAATACCAGATGGGTGACTATTTGAGAATTCTAGGTTCTGTATATGCTCTCCGCTTATTTCGGCATTTGTTTCCAGTCGTCCTGAACCTTCACTTGCCACTGGTATTTAATAACGCCGACTCAGGAGAGGTGTGGTTGACGATTGCGCAACTCTTGCCGCAAAAAATTCCACGTGCATGCACCCTTACAGTGGGTATCGATAGTTTCAACACTGATGAAGCTACCATTTTTGCTATGATGAGTTGCCATCGTACGCACTTTTTGTGTAAATTATATGCAGCAGATGTCAAGTGCTTGGAGCTGTGAAGTTGGAAGCACAGTCATTCTGGTTATATATATCAGATCAGGGGTACGGACCATAACACCTGGCCGGAAAAATAACGGACGCCCACCTGGCCAGAAGTATGGACGTCCAGTTACTTAATGCAGAGACACCTGCAAAGGTCATCTGCAGATACAAACGCCGAAAATAGATCAGCCACTAAATCAATATATGATGGCAGTTTCGTTCCTGACTATACGTTGAATATATATGTATGTGCAAAAATGTCTGGACCAAATTGAGACGGAGAGAAAAAAGAGGTTAACTAACGAATTCGAGGGATCTTTGTTTGTGCTTTCCCGCTATCTGACTAACTATTCCATTATCATTTTATACACGTGTTTGTCGTCATTGTTTTGAACATAACATACAGCACTACTTTCGGATAATGAATAGCATTAAAGACTATGAGGTTAAAACATTAGTTTACATAAACTAACGCACTAGATATAAGTATGAGAAGGAAATGCAAATTTATCGGGCACGAGTTACTTAGAGGAAAATTAAAACACAAAAGTATTTTTCTACACTAATCCGTCACAGTTTATGAAGATCAAAAGCCAACTTAATAAAATTGTCAGTTAGAGATGAGCAAGACCTTTGAAGGAAGTGGAAATGTTTGGTTATATGGTCAGAATTTAATTAAGTTAAATGGGCGGCTCAGGAATTCCAAGTCTTTCTTCTCTGGACGGGATGGTGGCAATGTGGTAATATCAGAGGTATCTGGCTAACATGGATTTGGTTTAAATCAAGTAGAAGTCAACATCATATATTTCACTGCATATGGTAAACAAGACGCTGTCTGGCGCAAGACCACAAATTGGACTAATAAAAAAAAACCCTGACCATGTTGTACAGAACAGTGAAGCAATAAATGTAATATTGTCATGTCACAGATGGTAATTCTTGAAAGGAAACTTTGTTCATGATAGTTCTGTTCAGTTTTAGATTTACATTGGTAGGATTACAGAGTATTGTTGAGATGGATTGTAAATTTAAATCTATTTATAGCAAGCAGGGAAACCCGAAGTTGCTTGGGATTGAATAATAATAAACGAATGTTTCCCACTCCCATATTTTTATGGTCAACTAAATCGGTGAAATAGCTCATTTTTCAATGAAACTGATTGTCTGCTCTTGTTGGGGACTCGTCGGAGTGCAACAAGAGGACGTTGTACATGCCTCCTCGCAGCGAGGGTCCACAATAAAATGTAGTCTACATTGCACTGCAGAAAACTTATCGTTGATTTTATAAAATATTTTTGATATATAATGGCTTGAATTAAATATTAAAGTCAGGTATAAATAAATAAATAGAAACATTAATTTCGAACGCACCCCTGTCATATCTAAGAACCCAACGTTGATTTTATATGCCAGGTCTTTCAGCTTGTGTGATAATAAAACTTCTCAAATGCATTTGCGATGAAAGGCTGTGTAATCAAAATCTCCCGTTTCCTCTTTCATTGGATTATTTCGATTGACAATTATCGATACTTATCGAAGACATTCTGACACAAAACCTGTCTAAGAACACTGTCAGACACATAAATTATCTTCGAGTGAAATTTCATAAAACACAGCTCAGTCGTTTTCAAATCCATAGGGAACGAACTCACATAAAGTTCCTTTTATAGAATAGTAAAGATGATGCATCTGACATTTAATACTAAGGGACATATAAAAAAATAATAGACGTACCCATGATCCGCTGAGTCACAACCACTATTTGTTCCAGTTGATTTCCCTAAAAAATAAAATCATAAACTTTGTTAAAAATTCTTGCATGACTAATTTTTTTTTTACTTCAATATAATCCTTATAGAAATAAAGTGACCTTGCTATCTAATTTACATGCGCGTTTACGATATGCACAAATACACTATGTAAATTGGATAGAAAAGGGGAGTGTTTTTTCTTTAAATTAAGAAAAAAATTAAAGTGCTAGAATTAACTTATAGGGAGGGAAGGCCGACAGAAATACGTAGAAATCTAGAAGAACGATGAATGAATTGTTTAGTTAATTATAAATTATAGTTAATTAAAACTAAAACCATTGTTTTTTCAAATATAATTAATCCCAGAACTAAAGTATATTTCAGCATGAATGTAGTTATTAAAATGTATACAGGAAACAAACGTTGAAAATGGATACAAAAAAAAACATAATTTATGGTTTTACATATTTGTAAAACCATGAATTATAAACTGCAACATTTATAGTGTGGATATCAAGACGACTGTGAAAAGTGCATCCTAAACGGGCATCGGTGTCCAAAATGTGCACATTTAAAATGCAACACAATTGTTACTCGAACACAGATACATTGCATAATATTGATCATTCTGCAGATCTCGGAACGGCATGTGCAAATGGACTTAAATGTTGGGAAAATGCAGAGCTAATCTATTTGTTTAAGATTTGCTTCTGTTTTCTGTCTGTTGAAACAACCAGTCGAAGAGCAAAAACAATAAAAAATCTATATTTGCTCTTTTAGTTGATATTGTGTGACCTGTACAAATCCCATAGTTTCTAATGTAATTCATTATCCCACACACCTTGTAATGTAATATATATATATATATATATATACACACACATATATATATATATATATGTATATATATATATATATATATATATATATATATATAAGTAGGTTGTAGTTTGCTTGAAGCATTGTTGAAGAAAATTATAAGGTAAAATTAAAAGCCAAGAACAATGCGAGATTTTTTTTTTTATATATAGAGTAAAATTAAATGCAAACAAAAGAAATAAAGTTCTTTTTTTTGTTGTTTGTTTTTTCTTTTTCACACAAATTTTAACTCTAAACAACAGTAATTTTTTTTTCCTGTTGTATTCAATGGTGATATAAAATTATATCACCATTGAATACAACAGGGAAAAAAAAATTACTGTTGTTTAGAGTTAAAATTTGTGTGAAAAAGAAAAAACAAACAACAAAAAAAAGAACTTTATTTCTTTTGTTTGCATTTAATTTTACTCTATATATATATAAAAAAAAAAAATCTCGCATTGTTCTTGGCTTTTAATTTTACTTTATAATATATATATATATATATATATATATATATATATATACATAAAGCTGAACGGGTGTGTGTGTGTGTATGTGTGTGTGTGTGGTCACGAATAGGCTCCTATATGGTTGGCTATTTTTAAAAACTGATTGCATATAATGATAGAAGATGTATCGAGGATCAGGAATGGGTATGTTTGATCTGGCAGAACGGTGGTTCATAAAAATTGTGGGGGTCTGCGTTCGCGCCTGTACTCCATGGAAATATGGCGCAAACTTTAATAAAGACTTTTCATATCTATTTGCGTAAGTATACTTTGATAATTATGTTTCAATTTGAAGAAATATGGTATAATAAAATTATGGGGTGTTCGTTCGCGCCCGACCTCCATAGAAGGTAAATATGTCACAAAGTTTAACAAGATTTTTTAAAATGGGTGAGGGTCCACAATAACACCTTAACTTTAATCTTAATTCACGTTAGCTTTTTTTTTTTAGTTTAATCATATTGTGTCGAATGTGTTCTTATTAAAGTGACCCCCCCAAAGTCGGAACTTAAGACAATTCTGGACACAAATTTTGCATAACTCTATTTTTCCGTTTCCACTTGCACGTTACAGTCTTTCGAAAATAGATAAATAGATAAATAATAAGAAATAAGAACGTTACTTGTTATCGTGTCAAAAGAAGCAAAAATTCCTACTCATGTGATTACGTGTCTTTTTAAAAACATTTACATAACCTTTTTATTTTTATTTATATATCTGTTTAAGCCTTTACTGTCAGTGTACTAGAAGAAATTCAGTTGATTACAACACTTTCTGCGTGTTCTTTGCATTACAAAAGTACAACCTTGAATCCGAGGCGCAATACTACACCGTTCAATACTATAAAACTGAAACGAAGCTATTCTGCTTGAAAAGGGCGCCATTTTCTTCTTATTCATATTTATATCGATTCTTTGCTGTAGAAAACTAAAGTAATTACGTGTTTACTTTTTGAATATCCCATTTTGCTGTTTCGGATTATTTTACTGGAGTAAGTAAAGCTTCATTATTTTTCCAAACTGCTTTTATTTCTTTGTTTTTAAATATTTCGTGGATATTATTTAGTAAGAGTGTTTAGCAGAAAAAAACAACAAACGACTACCCGAAAAAATAAGTACACAAGAAATAAATGTTACCATAGTCAATAAAAGTTCAGTTCATGTTTTTTTTTGGTTTTGAAATAGTTTTTAATGCTCTTTACTTGAAATAATTTCAGCGAACCGAACTTAAAACGAAATTTGAGGCGATAACTACTTAAATGAATTTTTATATTAAAATACACATGCCATAATCGAATATTCCTCAAGCACAAAATACGTAAAACATTAAAATATGTTTATAAATATTCCTTACGTTGACGGAACTCTCTTAAATTGTTAACACAGAATGCTCAGATGCCCCTCCTTCAAATTGAAAATGGAGCTCTCCATTTCAAACTCGGTGCCATTTTGATTTTTTTAAAACCGGTTCGTGAATTAAAAAAAAAAATCTTTTTACAAACAACTTAAAAATACAAACCAATGAACTTTTCTACCATAAAAGTAACTTTTATTGACTATGGTAACATTTATTTCTTGTATATTTATATTATTATATATATAACATTTTCTCTTTGTAAGGAAACATCATTTTGTTGGTCACTCTTGGCTACGAATGGAAACAAAGTTGATATAAAAAATATATTTTCGCGCAAATTATCTTTACTTGCATCATATTTTGCTTAGGGTAAAATTTTTGAGTATCAAAACCTACGAGGGGCGTGCAATAAGTAATGCCCCTGTCCCAGTTTCTGTTGTCTGATCTAGCTGAAATTTTGCATGTGCAATGATTTATATCTCTACGGATTATGTGGCAAATTACAGCTCTGAACTAATTGTAGTTTCTGTTTTACAGGTGTTTGAACTGAGTCAGGTGTGAAATGGAGCCTGTTGAATGTCGAGCAGTGATCCGGTTTTTGTATTTGAAAGGACACACACCACGGGAGACTTTTGATGAAATGAAAGAAACTTATGCTGATAATGCCCCATCATATGTCCTTGTAAAACGCTAGCATCGTGAATTCAAACATGGCCGGAAGTCTGTGGAAACAGCTTCCAGACTTGGTCGCCCCCTTCTGCCATTGATGAGGCATCTGCCCGTCAAGTTGAGGCTGCCATTTTGGAAGATCAGCGCATTACTATTCGCCAAATAGCCCAAGATGTCAAGATTAGTACAGGGTCTGTGGAAACTATCATTCATGACCATTTGCATATGCATAAGGTGTCTGCCAGATGGATTCCCAGGTTGCTCACACCATTCCAGAAGCGAGAACGTGTCGAGTGCTCGAGGATGAATTTAGAGATGTGCCAAGAAGATGAGTCAATGTTTTTCAAAAGACTGATTACACAAGATGAAACCTGGATCCATCACTATGATCCAGAGACCAAAGCACAATCAATGCAGTGGACGCACTTGAACTCACCACCTCCAAAGAAGGCAAGGATGCAGCCCTCCGCTGTCAAGGTCATGCTCACAGTCTTCTGGGACTAGGAGGGAGTAGTGATGCCAGATTTCTTGGCAAAGGGTACCACAATTACAGGAGCCTATTATGCTTCACATTTGAGAAAATTAAGGGAAGCTATCAAAATCAAGAGGCGGGGCAAGATTAGCAAAGGTATCCTCTTCCTGCAGGACAATGCTCCGGTCCACAACTCGTATGTCGCCAGAGCAGAAGCACGGGCGTGTGGTTATGAAATCCTTCCCCATCCTCCCTACTCTCCTGACCTTGCACCCTCTGACTTTCACCTCTTCCCAGCCATGAAGTTGTTTTTGAAAGGAAAGCGTTTCCCAGATGATGCAGCCGTGATTTCTGAAGTTAGATCGTGGTCAGAGGACCAACCTAGGGTGTTTTACAAAAAAAGTCTCGAGAGCTGCATCAAACGATGGGAGAAATGCATAACTCTGGGTGGTTTATACGTAGAGAAAGACTAATAACTGTGCCAAGTTTCGTTGCTCTACTGCTATGGGAAGTAGGTCAGGGGCATTACTTATTGCACGCCCCTCGTATCTCTTTACAATCCCCTCCTTTTCATAACCTATCATACTTTCATCAATCACAGTCCATTTTCTGTAGGCTGTTTTTGAACCCAGTCAACGACGGATACTTCTGCTAGTATATATATAATATAAAGATAAACGTCTGTGTGTGTGTGTGTGTGTGTGTGTGTGTGTGTGTATCTTGTCACGAATAGGCTCCTATGTGGTTGACTATTATAGAACACTGATTACATATAATGATAGAAAATGTATCGAGACACAGGAACGGGTATGTTTGATCTGGCATAATGATGATTCATAAAAATTGTGGGGTCTGCGTACGCGCCTGGCCCACAAAGTATGAAAATAAAAAATTTTAAAATTAAAAAAAAAAAAAACGTTTACAAGTGTTTTTGATATAAATGTACATAATAATACTTTGATAAGTATGTTTTAACTTAAATAGGGATGGTATAATAAAATTTGGGGGTCTGCGTTCGCGCCTGGCCTCCATAGAATGGAAATAGGCACAAACTTTACTAAAGACTTTTATTTCTATCTGCGTAAGTATACTTCGATAATTATGTTTCAGTTTGGAGAAATATGGTATAAAAAAATTATGGGGTGTTCGTTCGCACCTGACCTCCATAGAATGGAAATATATCACAAAGTTTAACAAGTTTTTTTTTTTAATATAGACCCACAGAATATGGTGATAAGTGTTTCAGTCTGAACAGGTATGGTATAATCAATTATGGGGTTTATCTATTTTATTTTTACTTTCATCATATTTTGTTTTGGTTTTGATACTCCCAAATTCGAAGCTATCTCTTTACAACTCTTCCTTTTCATAACCTATCATACTTTCATAAATCAGAGTCCATTTTCTGTTTTTGAACCCAGTTAACGACCGGTACTTTTGCTAGTATATATATATATATATATATATATATATATATATATATATATATATATATATGTGTGTGTGTGAGTGTGTGTGTGTGTGTGCGTGTTAAAATTGGTAATTAGTAAAACTTGAAGAGAGTGCTCAATACTATTGCAGGGCAATACAGAGGCAAGGGAGTTCACAAGATCAGTATCGTTTTGAAGCTCGACCTGTCAGACGACAAATACCGAAAAATTGGCTAAAAACAACATTTGGGCGTCATTCTGTATAAGTTACCAACTGAAATTAAAAAGACCGCTCGGCAAATTGAAAAATTATCCATTAAGATCGGGAAAAAGAATAACTCCGTCGTGTTCAATCAGATGTGTCTGAATATACATAATTCTACACCTGAACGCATTTGCAAACAGGTTTTTAAATCGTGTTGCAGTATTCACGTTGTGTATACGAGAAAAGCTTTACACTTTTGACTGGATAGAGATATGCCTAATCTACGTCTTCATATGACAACATAACATCATTAGTAGCAAATCACAAATAAATTTTGACATGAACTACCACAATCTTTGGAATCAGTCATGTCGAGTTCAAGTCAGATATATCGTATGTAATGTATCCTTTGCAAAATGTGTTACGTTTGCTTATTAAATAAGTAAAAAAAAAAGATGGATTTGTCATTAAGCAGACAAACTAAACACATTTCATAATGCTGACCACGTGATAAATCCTCCAACGACATGCGAAACTCGATGTGTTGCAAAATACACGCTTGTGTTTTATAGTTCTTTTTTTTATATTAGTTTTCAAACAAAAAAAAATGTAAGAATGCATTTTCTTAAGATGCTTCCATTCAATAGATGCGCTTTATGATACAAATTCTATTTCAAAATAAGCATGGTTCGCCAAGAGAAATGTTATTTTAAGATGAACAGGACAGATATAAGAAAATGCTATTTTGAACTTAAGCAGAATGAACCAATGGAAATGCCATTTTAAACTTAGCTTCGAGAGGTGATATTTGATGCTTGATGAATCAATGGCTAGAACCCATTATCGATTACTTGGACACATAAGATAAGCATGCATACCATCTCATTATCTGAAAACGGAAAATTTAAAAAACTGAAGAGTGACCGACTAACCAAGTCTCATTATCATGCTAGGACGCATCAGCAAAAAAAAAAAAAAAAAAAAAAAGAGAAAAGAATAGAAAGAAAAAAAAATCGCAGTCATTTGAGATTAGATAAAATCTTTGCAATTGTCATCTGGTCAGTTATTTCAAATCTCACATCACTTCGGATTAATGTTTTCTCTTGTCTAGTCACTCATAAATATTGAATAGATAAAAAAATATGACGGTATAAAAAAAGAAAAAAATGAAGCAGTATCATGTTCATAATATGTTGATAGAGAAAAAAAAAAAAAAAAAAAAGACAGCCGGCTGATAGTTTTCCAGAGATACAATTGGAAAGACCCGGGTTGACGTTAATAATATTGTGGTTTTGAAATCATGCCAGATTCAGGGGGGCATCTTAACTGACAAGGGAATCATTTGTCACTAATCTAGTCTCACATTCCAGCACACACTAATTGCAATGCTTTCGATCAGTCTCAAAAGACAATGGATACCCTCTGTAAGGGTAGTTGCGCATGTAATTGTGAAACAAGAGTTGCGTAAGTCATAACCACACCTCTCTTGAATCGGGACTGCTTGAGTCCAGTGGTAACAAACAATGCTAGACAATGTCAAGGTAAGCGGAGAGCAAGTACAGCACCTGAACTGGACATGCACAAAATTTGTAAATTTGAACAGGCGTTTTGGAAATAGATCACTATAATCTGAAACTACATTAACTAAAATACTTTGAGTATGTTTTAGTTTAAACAAAAGTGGCAAACTGATATTTTGAAAGCTGTGTTTATACTGTACGCCCATAAAATGGGAATATTTTTATACACGGTATGTATTTATTTGCTTCCCCACTGAGCAAATTAGGCACAAGGCCGTTTTTTAATGTGGAGAGAGAGGGAGGGGGAGGGAAAGGGGGGACCAGCTCCCGAGAGGTGGGAAATGGGAGCTGGATAGTAACTGTTGGTATGAAAGGCTGCCCCTACATTGACCAAGGTCTGATATGTGGGGTTACCCCCACATATGGTCTTTGCTTGCAGTATCTGTCGGAACAGATACTACACTTTGATGGTATTTATTTGCTCCCCCACCGAGCAAATTAGGCACAAGGCCGATTTTTAATGTGAGGAGTGAAGGGAGGGGGAAGGGAAAAAGGGGACCAGCTCCCGAGAGGTGGGAAATGGGAGCTGGTTAATGGTCAGGCATGTGGGGTTGCCCCCACATCTGGTCTTTGCTAGTCATAGCTAGTCCTAGCTAGTCATAGCTTGCAGCATCTGCCGGAACAGATGGTATTTATTTGCTCCCCCACCGAGCAAATTAGGCACAAGGCCAGTTTTTAATGTGAGGAGTGAAGGGAGGGGGAAGGGAAAAAGTGGACCAGCTCCCCAGAAGTGGGAAATGGGAGCTGGTTAAAGGTCAGGCATGTGGGGTTGCCCCCACATCTGGTCTTTGCTAGTCATAGCTAGTCATAGCTTGCAGTATCTGCCGGAACAGATGCTACACTTTGATCTTGTCGCCCGGGGGGGGGAGACATATTTTTATACACGGCAACAATATACAACAAATGAAAAAATTCCATGGGTCCCGCTGGTATAAGATAACTTAGGCAGCAATCAGTTTAATTGTTTGCTGCCTAACAAATAACTCTTTTGTTTCTTTTAGTAGTTTTTAATATATTCGCACGAGTTTCGATTTATTTTTTCTTACCAATGCATCTGCTCAAGATACTTTCTCGATATTTCAGTCTGTGATGCTTAAGTTTGAAATAACATTTTCATAGTGAAAACAAATCGATTGACAGAGTACATCCTGTTTTAGATGCATTTAAGCAACTCCATAAGAAAGTTTATATGTTGGTTGGTCGGTCATACTTAAATTTAAAATAGCAAATTTTAATGTATTTATGCATCTCCATTAAACGATTCTGTCCGTCAGTTGAGCGGCCAATCTGTCGATCATCTTTAAGACCGAAAGAGCATGCTTAGATCCGTCCGCGTGTTTCCAGAACATGCTTTGTTTGTGAGGCAGTTGTTTTGTCCATCTGTCATTCTTTAGTTTGAACTGCCACTTTCATTGTTAAGCGCGTAGTTTGAATGGGCGCGTCTTAAGTACGGATCCGTTCATGGTGTCGGTTAAGAAAGAATGAAAATGAATACCGATCGTAATTCTGCTACTCTGAATAATCAGATGAGAAAATTGTTTGCAGCTGTTGTGCCAGCCAGTTTCAAGTACAATTCAGCAGAGAATCAAAATAAAAATGGGTTTAGCCGAGTGGTAGATAGGCTAAGAGTCAGCATATGAATTAGTTGCTCAGGGCGTGGATCTTTTACTCCTCCTCGTGAGGACAAATATAGCAGAAGGCCGAGCATTACGCATGAAGAAAGTCTTTTGTGCATTGCAGTAAAGTAAAAAAAAAAAAAGACTTAAAATAAAAAAAAACTTGACCTATTATTGGGAAGGAGGGGTATGCGCTTCAATAATTAGAGATTGATCTTAACATCCTCTTCCTGTAAAATTTTGTTCTTAATTTAAATAAACGAAAAAGGTGGGGAAAAACTTTGAAGGTTATCAAAAAATTATCACCCCCACCCCACCGGCTTGTGATCCCCCTGAGGATAATTTGTATATATGTGGGGGATCATTTTTATCATATTTTGCATATCTACGTTTAATAGGCTAAAAATAGTAACAAACACATCTCAATAGTTTAGTTTGTTTTACGATCTACCAAGTGTTTTTGTTTGACGCTGAAACACATAAGAGTCAATTGTATATAATTAGATTAATACGTTGCTATATTTTTACAAAAAACTAAAAACTGGGGCTTGGAGATCGTGGGTTCATACGTTTCCCAACGACGTAATTGAACGCAATATATTCAACAGGAATCAAACTGCATACCTAATCTCATCGTCTGCAATAATATCTATTATGCTGCACAACTTCGTTACAAAAAAATCTGTGGACTAGTATTATGTGGAGTACAGGTCTTCAGTCATGATACTGCAGTTTATATAAAAAGTCGTCTATAATGAAATTGAGTTCTTATTTACTTGCCTCCTCACGAGGGCAGAGTTAAACACCAAGTGTTTTTTATGTGGGGAAAATCCATCTTTCTCTAAAAGGGGCGCTCTGGATAGGAACAAAAAGTAAAATTATCTTAGTCTAGAGAAAAAAAAAACGATACAGAGACATAGAGGGGGAGATAAAGAGATAGATAGATAGATAGATAGAGAGAGAGAGAGAGAGAGAGAGAGAGAGAGAGAGAAAGAGAGAGAGAAAGAGAGAGAAAGGTGATTATCTGACGAACGCAAGAGGAAGAAATCTGCTGTGTAGTGTCTTTTTTGAATAAAGGAGAGAAACAATTAATGAAGTGAAAAAAAAAAACATGACATTGTTATTAATGCAGACTAGTAAAAAAATAAATGCAGATAATTTAGCGCCCCCTTGCACTTATGTATGAATATTAATGTCTAATAAAACAAATACCATTTGTTTTCACTAAAAAAAAAAAGAAAACATTCTGGCAACAGATTTCAAGCAAATCTTCAGCAAAATTTAATTTTAAGCAGAAAATGTTGACCAACATGCCAATGTTTGTTTAGATGGCGCAAAATTTATTATAGAAATTTTAACAGGTTGCAACCATGAGTTACAAAATCTAAAAGCTATGAATCCCATTTAAAAATTAAATTGTTTACACAATTATTATAATTGAACTTGTGTGTGCATTTTTACAACCAAAATTCAAAATATTTATAATAATAAAAAAATAAATAAAAATAAAAATGCTAAATAACTCTAATTATTCTACTTATTTACAATTCTAGTTAAGTATTGTTTTCCTCTCCAAAATAATGACCTTGTAAAAACTTTTACAATATGTCCTACATTAATTCACTAATCACAATTATTTTACGTAAAATGGCAGAAAGAACACCCGTGAACACTATATTTCAATGAGAACCTCAGCCAAGATTATACTGCACCTAACATTACTACAAAATAAACTCGTTGATGCACATGACTTTGCATGTAAAAAAATGACCTTCAAGAGTGGTATTGAAGACTGAGTAGAGCATTTAGAGAATTATTGGACAATGATAAACTACAATGCAGGCAGTGACATAAGTCATTCAAGTCATAAGTCATTCAAGTCATAAGTCATTCAAGTCATTATTCATTCAAGTTTGCCCCATGAAGCCTGCAGTTGAGTTGAGAGATAGCTTGAGAGAGTCAGGTCAACAGAGCTTGAAACACTGTTTGAAGAATGGGTTAAAGATACTGTGTTCTATCGCTTTTTGTAAGGTTCTGGTTTCAGTAAGTCGGAGCACACTTTCGAAACTCAAATTTGTCCCGAGATTGACTAAAGGAGAACTTTGGAGGCCATGTTTTTTTTATCTCAAATTCTATTTTGATCAGGAAAATCACATGCCTGATGATAGCCCCGCCCACAAGACATAGTTATAAGGGCAGATCTAGGATCATCTCGGAACTAAAGAAGAGATCATATGCATACTTTGATTGGTTTATAAGAAAATCATAGACAAATATGTATTGTGCCTAGAGAAATAAAGTCGAAATAGCCATATTTTGATATATTTTGAATATAATAAACCATTTATCGTAAAAGTTCATTTAATTCCAGCAGAAAATTAAGAAGCGTAAAAATGTACAGCTCGTTTTTATTGTTTTTTTTTTAGGGGGTTCCACATTGTGTAATGACTATTATTATTTAACAGCTTTTGAATTATGTTCCGAATGTTTGGTTACAGACATACAGACTCAAACTCAGCATTATAATAAGGATACATTTGTTATACTAATTTTTCCATAATGTTCGTTAGTTTGCATGGTGTATGTTGTTTGCGATTCATAAAAAGCAAAGAAAAACAGGAAAAACAAATTATAAATCTTTACTACAGCTGTTCTGATTCCTGCTGTAGTGGAAATGATTTAATTGCATAAGATATAAATAAAGTGGGAATAACGAGACATTACTCACACACATACATGCACACACACACAAGTAGTTTTCATGCCAAAAGAACAAGGTGGAAAGACAAGATAGTTATAGATGTACAAGTAAATCATCACAAATTATTCAACTTAATGTACAAATACACACACATATGCATACATGCGTACATACATACATGTGTATGCGTATAATTGAGATTTAAGACAAGCAGTTGAAAAACAACGAAAAACAAACAAAAAATGTATTAGAGAATTTCACATATAAAAAAATCAGAAAAAAGGCTCAATAGCGAAAACTAAAAGATAAATAAATAAATAAATAAATAAATAAATAAAATAAAAATAAAACAAAAGAAAACTGATAAAAATTAAAACAAATAACCCAAAGCTTTACTGTCCGGGTTTTACCAATCCAGGGTCATCTGGTAAACTGACCATCCTCATTTGGTGAGAATCGGGCAGTAAACATTTGCTTATAAATTTTATTATATACCAGCAGATCCCGTTTCCCGGCGTTGCTTGGGAGAATTAAAACAATTTAACTAAAAATATTAAATATTCTTTTTGAAGTTATATATATATATATATATATATATATATATATATATATATATATATATATATATATATATATATATATATATATATATATACGATTATAGAAATGCAACTTTGTGTGTGTGTGAGTTCGTTCTTCATAGTTTCTTTAAATGACTGCGCTTATATATTGCAAATTTCACACAAAGGTAATTTATGTCTGGCAGTGTTCTTAGATATGTTTTTTGATATACAGAAATTCATCCGATAAGTATCGAAAATCGAAAAAATCCGATCCTAAAAATAGTTTTTTTCTTGAAGATAAACTGAATAATTTTTACAGGGGTATTTTTATATGTAACACCGGCATCGGAGAGAATGCAATCTTAGCAACTGTTTATTATCAAGAAAAAGAATCACTGACGTCTGGAGATATAGCTCAGTGTTAGAGCATTCGACTATGAATCGAATGATCCCGTGTTCTATCTCGGGTGTACCTCACTATTTTATTTTGTCTTTCTTATTTATGAGTTCAATCTACAATATAAATCTCACCCGTCCGTTTAAATGTATGTATGTATGTATGTATGTTGGTGTGTAACCTAAAACTTTCGACAGAGGCGACGAATTTTCACAAGATCGGTATCGTTTTGAAGCTCAATCTTTCGGACGACAAACATCGAAAAATTGGCCCAAAACATCAATTCCTTCACCCTCAGCACTTTTCTACAGAGAGGGGTCGCTTTTTTCGACGATATTTTCGAAAGTCATCCCCTCTTTTCGATTGTCTAGCCTTAATTTAAACCTACGTCACTTCCGGTTTGGCGATGGGCGCACACAGCAAAACATCACGTGTTTAATATTCTTTTCCTCCTTCGCAGTACGGGTTCGAGCCTGCTTGCCTATTACCACGTTTTTTTAAAAACTCAACACATACCCCCAAACACCCGGACAACGTCGGGATTCAGGCTAGTTTACAATAAAAGAAGATCAAATCGCCGCAAATCATTTCTTCGTTTGCATGTTATAAAACTAAACATTCATCAGAAGTGATTTTTCAAGAGCATTCATCGTCAAGCCCAAATATCAGCTGACGTGATATTGTAAACAAAAACAGACGAAATTCGATGAACGATATTATCATTATTATTTTTAATATTTTTTTTAGCGAATTAATACACCTGGAAAATTATTCCATGAAATATATAATTGGTATCTATCTATCTATGTATGTATGTATGTATGTATGTATGTATGTATGTATGTATCTATCTATCTATCTATCTATCTATCTATCAATCTATCTATCTATCTATCTATCTATAATTATATAAATGCAACTTTATGTCTGTGTGTGTGAGTTTATTCTTTATAGACTCTGAAACAGCTGAACAGATTTTTTTAAACATTTACAGAACTTTAGTCTTGGCGTGATCTTAGTTAAATTTTATCCTAGAATACGATAATTACCGACAATCAATAATCGAAACCGTTATTTTAATTTATCTATCATCGGTAAAGCCATTTTTTCTATGTCCTCACGTAGCAACGCTTATAAAACAACAGGCCAATGAACAAAGCTTCTTTCTTAGAACTGCGCGCCTGTGGAACTCTGTTCCGTCTGCCTGCTTCCCACCTGACTACAACTTGGATGTGTTCAAGGCAAACGTTAACAAATTCCTAATGAACCGCCCCCTTAAGTAAGCACTTCATCAAATCTCCACACTAACGTACTGTACTTGCAATAACCCTTATCCCTGAGTGGCATCCGGGCCTTGATAAGTGGTGACCACTGTGTAAAAAAAAAAAAAAAAAAGGTCATGAAAATTCTACTGTGGGTAAGTTGATAGCTTTTTTTGATAGATATTTTTTTGCATGACGTGGTTTGTAGGTTCAAACCAAGCACGTAAATTTCATAATTTATTTTCGTGAACAGCAAAATTTTTTATAAAATTTCAAAATATACGCGTTTTTTTTTTTTTTTTTTGGCAAACCCCCCCATGTAAATTTCTTAATGTTTTTTTTTTCGTGCACTGGAAAGAAGTTTATTTATAAGAGTGGAAAATTTACACACACACACACACACACACACACACACACACACACACACACACACACACACACACACATATGTGTGTGTGTGTGTGTGTTTTAAAATATCTATTATTTTTGCAATATAAAACTGGAATATTGCGGTATTTTAATTTAATTGATTATAGAAAAAACAAAATCGTAAGCTAAGCAAAGATGATTTCTTCGTCAAAAGAAAAAATACATTTGAATTTTACTCAAGTCACTTAAAATAATAAAACTTAAAATAATTTTTTTTTTTAACTAAGTTTGCGTTAACCTAAGTGTTTGGTATAAAATGATTATTTTCTTTAATAAAAAATTCACAGAGAGTAATATCTTAAACAATTACGTTACAAACACAACTTAACATGTTTTTATATAAAAAAAAAAAAATCTTAAATTAAACATCTCTCTACCCCCGGGCAGCCTACTATCGTTTCGATTCCCCCTCCCCACACTCGAGCTGAACTATCCACACCAGGGCAACGCCTGGTACCCATGTTATTATATATATATATATATATATATATATATATATATATATATATATATAAAAGTGAATGTGTCTGTATGTGTGTGTGTGTGTGTGTGTGTGCGTGTGTGTGTCTATGTACATTTCCCTACGCAATAACTCTGTCAATTTCTTGTCTACAGACTAGAAATTTGATATACAGGGTACTGAGATTTGGGAAAATATTTGGGATTGGTTTTCGGCATGAAATTTCGCTGTTAAGGGGTCAAAGTTCAACGATTTGACCTTTGAGAACTCTACCAAACTCCTCCGACAATTTGGGGTCTAAACACTTGAAATTTTAAATATAGGTTCCTTGGACATGGATCTAACTTAATAACTTAATTTGAGCCCAAAACAATAAATATGAAGGGGTCATAATAAGGGTAAAATTTAAAAAAATTGACCGCTTTTTTTTTTTGCTCAACATACACCTCCAAATACCCGGGCAACGCCGGGCACCCATGCTAGTATATCTATAAAAGTGAACGTGTCTGTGTATGTGTTTGTCTGTGTATCTGTGTTTCTGTCTGTGTGTGTACATTTCCCTACGCAATAACTCTGTCAATTTTTAGTCTACAGACTCAAATTTTGATATACAGGGTACTGAGATTTGGGAAAATCTATGCGATCCGTTTTCGGCCAGAAATTTGGCGATTAAGGGGTCAAAGTTCAACGATTTGATCTTTGAGAACTCTACCAAACTCCTCCGACAATTTGGGGTCGAAACACTTGAAATTTTAGATATAGGTTTGTTGAACATGGATCTAACTTAATAATTTCAGTTGAGCCCAAAACAATAAATTTTAAGTGGTCAAATTAAGGGTCAAATTAAGGGTCAAATTTTAAACAATTGTGCGTTTTTTTTTGATCAGCATACACCTCAAAACATCCGGGCAACGCCGGGCAAAAGTGAACGTGTCTGTGTGTCTGCGTGTGTCTGTCTTTCTGTGTATCTGTGTACATTTCTCTACGCAATAACTCTGTCAATTTTTAGTCTATAGACTCGAAATTTGATATACAGGGTACTGAGATTTGGGAAAATCTATGTGATCGGTTTTCGGCCAGAGATTTGGCTATTAAGGAGTCAAAGTTCAACTATTAGACCTTTGAGAACTCTACCAAACTCCTCCGAAAATTTTAGGTCTAAACATTTGAAATTTTAGATATAGGTTCCTTGGACATGGATCTAACTTAATAACTCGATTGGGGCCCAAAACAATAAATGTTAAGGTTGATAATAGGGGTCAAAGTTAAAAAATTGACCGTTTTTTTTGCTCGGCATACACCTCCAAACACCCGGGCAACGCCGGGCAACGCCGGGCGGAAATGCTAGTATATATATATATATATATATATATATATATATATATATATATATATATGTGTGTGTGTGTGTGTGTGTGTCTTTGTGTACACTCCTATGATTTTTTTTGTGTATTGATATTCATATTAAAAACCCCTTTTCTATTTATTTAAAAAGAAAATAGAACTTTGTTATATATGAGTCGTAGAATTGCGTTCATCTGCAAACGATCTCTTTTATTTGCATATTCTTTTAATTAATTTTAATTAATTCCCTATTAGATTTTTTTTGTTTTTCTTATGGGATTATCATCTTCAGTTAACTATTACGTGTAATTATATTCATGCAGATATTCTACATGATTTATACTTACGTAATATTTGCGTAAACTGGTTATAGTAAATACAAACATCTGTCTATATATGTATATGTATGCGTTTATATATATTTTTTTTGTTTAAAAAGTTTTGCCTACCAAACTTTTCCGTCAGTTTTTGATCTACAGACATGAAACTTAATATAAAGGGTATTCGAATCAATGCGAAATTTTATATTTGGGTTTTAGCCGGTGAAAATCAGTGCAAAAGTGTGAAAAAAATGGAATTTGCTAGGTGAAGGTCGAACGACGGCGTTACGAATATGCATGATTAACGTAATAGTTATTTGTTCATGTTTTAATTTTTAACCTTGCAGCAAATATGTCTTCATAACTCAGGCTTAACGTTTTGGTTTCGATTATCGGTGGTAGCGCAAGAGTCATCTTTTTTAGTCCTTTAAATCATTACTAAATATTGGGTCAACTATAACATAATAAATGCGAAATCTGCATTAATCAAAGTATCATATTTGAGCGTATTTTACGACCGGGCAATGCCGGGCGATCTGTCCCCCGGCATTACCTTATCGTGAAATACGCTTAAATATTATATTTTAATTCATGCAGATTTCGTATTTATTATCATAGAGCTAATTCTCTGTTGCTTATTGTACCTAATATATAGTAGTAATTTCAAAAGTACAAAATAATGACTTGTGTGCAATCAGCTAGGATCAAAACCAAATTATACACCCCTCCAGCTTTATCCGTTAGCTTCTGACGTAAATCCATAATTATCCAAAGACTGCTGTTTAATCTTTAACATTTAATTAGCGCATGCGCAGAAAAAAATACGTGGATAGTCGAGTTCAGCCATGCCAAAATATTTTTGCAATTTTGATCTCTTAAAAGCTATTTTACCGATTAAAAACTAAATCAAACGTGTGCAAAAGATTCAAATACCCTATACATCAAATTTCAACTCTGTTAAGCAAATATTCAGAGAGAAGTTTTGTAAAGATTTTTCGCGCACGCACACACACACACACACACACACACACACATATATATATATGCACAATATTTCTGTATGCTAGAATGTTTTCATACTAAATTCTACACAATTATGCAAAATGTAGAAACTATACATAAATAGAATTCAGTTTAATAGTAAAATGAAACCAATCATCAAATAAGAAAGCATAAAACTGAATAAGTAATTAATTAACGCTCGTTTAATATAATTATTTAAAAGTAACGCTCGTTTAATAAAATTATTTAAAAGTAACGCTCGTTTAATATAATTATTTAAAAGTAACGCTCGTTTAATATAATTATTTAAAAGTAACGCTCGTTTAATATAATTATTTAAAAGTAACGCTCGTTTAATATAATTATTTAAAAGTAACGCTCGTTTAATATAATTATTTAAAAGTAACGCTCGTTTAATATAATTATTTAAAAGTAACGCTCGTTTAATATAATTATTTAAAAGCAACGCTCGTTTAATATAATTATTTAAAAGCAACGCTCGTTTAATATAATTATTTAAAAGTAACACTCGTTTAATACAATTATTTAAAAGTAACGCTCGTTTAATATAATTATTTAAAAGTAACGCTCGTTTAATATAATTATTTAAAAGTAACGCTCGTTTAATATAATTATTTAAAAGTAACGCTCGTTTGATATAATTATTTAAAAGTAACGCTCGTTTAATATAATTATTTAAAAGTAACGCTCGTTTAATATAATTATTTAAAAGTAACGCTCGTTTAATATAATTATTTTAAAGTAACGCTCGTTTAATATAATTATTTAAAAGTAACGCTCGTTTAATATAATTATTTAAAAGTAACGCTCGTTTAATATAATTATTTAAAAGTAACGCTCGTTTAATATAATTATTTAAAAGTAACGCTCGTTTAATATAATTATTTAAAAGTAACGCTCGTTTAATATAATTATTTAAAAGTAACGCTCGTTTAATATAATTATTTAAAAGTAACGCTCGTTTAATATAATTATTTAAAAGTAACGCTCATTTAATATAATTATTTAAAAGTAACGCTCGTTTAATATAATTATTTAAAAGTAACGCTCGTTTAATATAATTATTTAAAAGTAACGCTCGTTTAATATAATTATTTAAAAGTAACGCTCGTTTAATATAATTATTTAAAAGTAACGCTCGTTTAATATAATTATTTAAAAGTAACGCTCGTTTAATATAATTATTTAAAAGTAACGCTCGTTTAATATAATTATTTAAAAGTAACGCTCGTTTAATATAATTATTTAAAAGTAACGCTCGTTTAATATAATTATTTAAAAGTAACGCTCGTTTAATATAATTATTTAAAAGTAACGCTCGTTTAATATGATTATTTAAAAGTAACGCTCGTTTAATATAATTATTTAAAAGTGTGTGTGTTGCCCGGTTTGCGTTTGGACACATCTGCTGCAATTAGTGTATTTAGCATGTATAAATTCTATACGCCACTGTCATCCGAGCAACGTCGAGTAAATTTTCTAGTAAATTGTGCATTCAGATTTGCAAATGTTTGAATACTACAAAATGTAGTTTACCACTTATTTATTGGTTGTCGAATAAAAGCATAATGCAAAAAATAAATAAATAAATAAATAAAAATAAAAAAATACCGTACTTTGAGGTAATTGCGCCAGCTAGCTGATAGTGCTCTTTTGGCAAGCACATATATAAAGAACACTTTTTTTAGTTGGCGCAATTACCCCCAGATTGTGTGCAATAACCCCAAAGTACCGATGTGGGGGTTAAAGTAATAAATACTATTAGATAATTTTTCCAGTGGGGATAAACTTACATGATAGAAAATGCTCGTGTTTGGCTAAATAAAAATGATGATAACAAAAGAGTAAAAGAAAAAAAAAATCAATACTAGATAAAAATTACTTCAAAACAGTTTTGTTTTCTGTTTTAAATAAAACAAAAGGGAGAAAAACACTTAAAAACGTTGTTACTTCTGCAACGTACGAACTCTTTATTATTTAGAAACTTGATCTTTATATGGAAGGGAACTTTTTTTTTAAAACTCATCTGTATAAAATATCAACTTAAAAAGATACAGTAAAAATTGAATTAAGCTTGATCAAATTTAAAAATGGTTTACAAACTGCAGAAGTACTAAACAGATAAAAACACGAAAATGAAATCGCCTAAAACAAGAATCTGCATTTCTAAGAGGTTACAGCAGAACTCTTCAAATTATTTAGATGCTTTATTTATTTATTTTTTTTATATCAGGAACGCAAGCATATTGGATGATTGTAAAAAAAAAACCCCAAAAAAACCTTCCTTCCCCAAATATTATAAAGTCCACCCATACAGTACAAAATAAAATTTCTCTTAACAGTGGAAAAATAAAACTTAAAAACTCCATCGATTGAAAAAATACACTTAAAACAGTAAAAACGTTGTGTTGAAATATATTCAATTTGGGGACAATATATTTTATACAGTTTCTTTAAAAATTATTATTAGGGGCAGAAAATAAAATTTAGTGCCCAGTAAGAAGTTATCGAATTATTGTAAAATTATCTACACGGAATAAATTTAATTTTGAGTAAATCCTGCCTGAGTCAAGAAAAATTTCTTTGCTTGAATTGCATGTATTTACAATTACTCGGAACTTTCAATAAACATTTCCCCAGGATACTTCCAACTGCCTTCACATAGAATGATTAAATTCTAGAAGTAAAATTAATCTTCTATTTACCTTTTATTCACTCTAAAAAAATTCATCGTAGTAAAAAAAAAAAAAAAAAACTTCCTTTTATTATAGTATCTCTAGAATCAATTATTGTTGCTGCTTTTAAATAAAGATTACTTCCGCTTTTAACCGGAAGTCAACTTTATGTAAAAGTTGGCAGTTTAGCAAATAATAAAACAGTGAATAAATTAAAGATAACCTAAATAATTCGATTTAAAAAATATTTTTAAATAATACAATTAAAAGAAATCCATTCTTATAAACCGTAAATAACGGTAATTATCAAAATAGATTTTCTTTGATGTAGTGTATAAATTAGATTACTTCTATAATGTAAATTTCCTTTGAATGAATAGTGTATATAGAAATGGTGCTGGAATAAAAGTGTATAAATGTCTGTTTTCAAGATGAAAATTTATTTGTAAATCAGTGTACCTTTTGCATATATTAATCAAATTGTGAACAAAAATGAACACGACATTATAATACACTAGAAGATGTACCCGGCGTTGCCCGGTCTTAAACGTACCATTAAATTTCTTTTAAAAAAATAAAGTAAAAACAAAAAATGGAAAGAAACTCAGACATGTGCATGCGAATATTATGTTTTTTGCTAAACAATTCACTGTTTGTAAGTAAAACAAAAATACTCGAGCTGAGATCGAAATCAAAACCTAAAAGCAGTGAATCAAGTACGATAACATTAGATCAGCTTACCACGATCTTTAAAAAGTTTTTTCAAATCTCATGAAAGAGTTGACAATCAAATAAAAATTCGATGACTCCTAAAGTACGATTTTTTATTTTGACCCCTTAGCAGCCATTTCTCAGGATAAAAATCGATTAAAAAGTTTCCCCCCATGTTTGAATACCCTATATACCAAATTTCAAGCCTGTAGATCAAGAATTTGTTGAGTTTGATGTGTGTCCTCACACACACACACACACACACACACACACACACACATACATATATGCATATATATGCACATATATGCACACATACATACATACACACACACACACAAATATATATATATATATATATATATATATATATATGTGTGTGTGTGTGTGTGTGTGTGTGTGTAAATAGGCCCCTTCAGTCTTTGACAAAATATACATACCCACGTAGAGGTGCCTGCGCATGAAATTTTTGTGGCAGAATCTCCAACCACACCTCTCCTAAGTCAACATTGTTAAATACCAGTGGCAAATGAAGTGTATGTTCAGGACGACTGGAAACAAATGGCGAGATAAATGGAGAGCACATACAGCGCCGAGAATTCCAAAATGGTCACTTATCTCGTACTAACAAAGCTTAATGTTGCTTAACTTCGGTGATCTGACAAGAATCGGTGTGTCAACGCGATTATGCCGTACTATATATATACAGACTTACGATTTGGTATATAGCATAATCAGACATGTGAAAAACCTTTTAATCGGTTTTCATTCGTAAAAATAAATAAATAAATAAATAAAACAGCAGTTAATGGGTGACAATAAAAAAAATTGTATGTGAGGATCGTCGGATTTTTATCTGCGCGACCGTGGAACAAGACAGCCTAAGAATAGAAAGGTTCGAAAACACGTGGCCAGCTGGTGTAATGGTGATCGTCCTTGACTCGCTGTCTTTAGGTCTTGATTTCGATCTCAATTAAAGCATTTTTTTTTACTTACAATAAATGAATTGTCTAGAAAAACATAATCGCATACACATATCATTTCTGCTTGAATTAAAATATATTTATGCGTATTTTACGACCGGGCAACGCCAGATGGCCTTGCTTGTATATATATATATATATATATATATATATATATATATATATATATATATATATATATATATGCAGGCATCTTGAGATTATTTTTATCTGCTACACCATGTAATTATATCCACTATTTTGAATGAGTAAGTCGTTCAATTATAAAATGAAAGTGCTTATTGATTAAGTTGATAAATAAAAATATAAATGATAATCAAACGAGGATGATAAAAAGTGCCGTTATAAAGTTCTCGAAAAGAAAACGAGCAAAAGAAATAAAAGAAACATATAATGCTGCGAATATGTTACATTAGAAAAAAAAAGCACACGCAGACGACATGAATGCAGATAAAATGTACGAATGATTAATAGCGAGAAAAATGTGAAATTAATAAAATTTGACATGTTTTTCTGTTATCTTGCGATGCAAGATGAGTGAACGTTTTTAAAGATCAAAAACAAAAAAATCTATAAACGTTAGTAACGGTTTATTAGTCTGCCAAAGATAAAGGGAACACGCTTCAATCTTATTAGAAACTAATTTTTAAATTCATTTCGCTGCTTACTGAACTCAAAGATTAAGGACAAAGATTACAATGAAAAAAATGCGAAATGGTAATTTTCCATTACCAGCATCATATCCTATTTGTTTTAACGCTGCTATGCATTGAACGCTGTTAAAAATTGAATTCCAAACTAATCTATGTCTTGCATTCATCTTCTGTCGTGTGTTTTATGGCTTACTCCTGTGAAGTAAAACATCTACCTCAACTGCACTGCATTTACTATATAAAAGAAAAATAGAAACCGTTTTCTTATCTATCTATCTATCTATCTATCTATCTATCTATCTATCTATCTATCTATCTATCTATCTATCTATCATTGTTATTATTATTATTATTATTATTATTATTATTATTATTATTATTATATAAAAATCATTTTGTGTGTGTGAGTTCCTTCCACATAGGTTCCGAAACAGCTGAGCCTATCTTTTGCAAATTTCACACAAAACTAATTCATATGTCTGGCAGTGATCTTAGATATGTTTTCATCCGATAAGTATCGAAAATCGAAAAAAAAATGAAATAAAAATAGTCTTTCTCTCTTATAAACAAAAGAGTCTTTTTACAGAAGAATATTTTACGACCGAGGGAAATAAAATCTTAGCAAATCATTTTTTCTCCCCCCCCCCAATAAAATAACAGAATATATTGTCATCTGGAGATATCGCTCAGTAGTAAAGCATTCGACTACAGACCCAATGATCCTCTGTTCAGTCGCGGGTGTACCTCACCATTTTATATTTTCTTATTAAAGAGTTCAATTTACGATGAAAGAAGAAATACCATTTAAAATCGCAGCAAATCATTTCTTCGTTTGTATATTTAAAAACTAAACATTAATCAGAAATTACTTTTCTAGGGCATTCATCATCAAGCCAAATATCAGCTGATGTAATACTGCAAAAAAACACAAACAAACTTTGATGAACAACATTATCATTATCATTATTATCATTATTATTATTATTATTATTATTATTATTATTATTATTATTATTATTATTATTTTATTTTATTTTAAAATTATTTTTGCGAATTAGTCAAACGGGCAAATTATTCCTCCTAATATATAATAGAAGATTGATTTATAATAATACATACGCAATCTGTATAAATCAAAATAACATGTTTAAGCGTATTGCAACACCATGCGTTCAGCTTGTATATTATAAAAATGCCTAGCGAAGAAGGTCCAGGTTAGTTTTATATTTTAATCGGAAATGTAAATTTATAAATATTTTTAAAATTCTATTTCTTAGTTATATAATCGGTAACACGCGTAGTTATTTATATATGTGCATGATTTAACAGAATAAAATTAGATTTAGCCTGTATTTCTAAACGGTGTTCTGGGTAAAAGCTTGAGAATTTATTTTTGACGGAGTTAGTTATAGGTTAGAAATGCTTCTATTTTGTTGAGTTAATTTATTGGAGTTTAAAAGATCAATTTGCTGAAATTTTGAACATATATTTAAATTTGTGCAATGTAACTAATTTTAATAGTATTAAAATAAGGGTGAAACATGTTGTTTCATGCTATTTCGGGATACCCAAAACAAGATAAATATGACCCTGTTAGAATAATCTTCATGGGGAGAGCATCTTTTTTAATCGAATTTAATGCGTATATAAGTTAAGAAGGCAGATGACGCACATTATTCAATTTATATACGTTAGTTGCTAGTTAACAAGGAGATCTGATGTTGCCAGGGATTGAATAATGATCAACGAATGTTTCACACTCCGATATTTTTATTGTCATCGAAGTCGGTGAAAATGACCATTTTTCGATCAAATCGATTGATTACCTGCTCTAGTTGGGGACACATTGCGGTGCACCGAGAAGAAACTTCTGCACTGACTTAGCCCACAATATATTGTAGTCTACATTGCACTGTAGAGAACCTACTGTTGATTTTACAAAATTATTTTTCTATAAAATGGCTTGAATTAAAGTTTAAAATGTTAAAAGTCAAGTATCATGCGTCGATTGTGCCTTAAACAGAACCATTTATTTCGAACGCGCCTCTGTTATATAATCAAAGAATTTACTGCTGATTTTATATATCGAATCTTTCGGCTTGTGTGGTAAATAAAACTTCTGAAATGCACCTGCGATGTTAGGCTGTGTAAGGTGTTAACTATAGTCTAAATCGCCCGTTCCTTCTTTAATCAGATGTTTTCAATTATATCCAACATATTTCTATACAAAAGCTATTTAAGAACATTATCAGGGATATAAAGTACCTTCGTGTAAAATTTCATAAAAATCAGCCCAGCAGTTTTCGAGTCCATAGGGAACGAACTCGCACACAATTATATAATAATCTAATATATAAAGGCTATGTTTGTCTGTCTGTCGGTGTGTCTGCCGGTTTATCTGTCTGTCTGTCTCAATATTTTCAAAGTATCCCCTCCGAATCTAAAAGTTTCAGAGCGGTGCTAGGGGCCTCAAATTATTGGATTTTTTACGGGCCGTTTTTTTATTGGTCTTTAGCTGGTTAAAATTGTTTTGTTTTTTTCTGGGGTCAAAATGGGTTAAAATTGAAAAAAAAAATCGTTAAAAAATTTTGTACATTCATCTTAGTTTATTTTAAGTTTTTAATTAGTTTATATGCGTGTCAAGTTGGTACAGTGGTAACATCACCAGCTTTGAATGTTGCGGTTTCGATTCTAGCTGATGGCACCCAAATACTTATTTTTAACTTTTGAAATCACGACTATATTATATACACGAAATCTGGACAAATTAAAATATCACATATGAGCATATTTTACGTCCGAGAACAGCTGGGTGACCCCCCCCTCGTGCTAGTAAAGATAAATATTAGAAAACAGTGAAACTATTGAATTATTGATTGTTTGAATCAAGATAACTTGGAATAGCAGAGGTAGTTAAATATAAAAACACACACAAAATATAAATTTAATCAGTTTCTCCTTATCCACCACTTTTCCTCATTTACAGCTACAGATTAAATCATATTACTACATCTTGTAATATTAAATCATATTACTATATCTTTTAATATTAAATCATATTACTATATCTTGTAATATTAAATCATATTACTATATCTTGTAATATTAAATCATATTACTACATCTTGTAATATTAAATCATATTACTACATCTTGTAATATTAAATCATATTACTATATCTTGTAATATTAAATCATATTACTATATCTTGTAATATTAAATCATATTACTACATCTTGTAATATTAAATCATATCACTATATCTTGTAATATTAAATCATATTACTATATCTTGTAATATTAAATCATATTACTATATCTTGTAATATTAAATCATATTACTATATCTTTTAATATTAAATCATATTACTATATCTTGTAATATTAAATCATATTACTATATCTTGTAATATTAACTCATATCACTATATCTTGTAATATTAAATCATATTACTATATCTTGTAATATTAAATCATATTACTATATCTTGCAATATTAAATCATATTACTATATCTTGTGATATTAAATCATATTACTATATCTTTTAATATTAAATCATATTACTACATCTTGTATTATTAAATCATATTACAATATCTTGTAATATTAAATCATATTACTATATCTTTTAATATTAAATCATGTTACTACATCTTGTAATATTAAATCATATTACTATATCTTGTAATATTAAATCATATTACTATATCTTGTAATATTAAATCATATTACTATATCTTTTAATATTAAATCATATTACTACATCTTGTAATATTACATCATATTACTACATCTTATAATATTAAATCATATTACTACATCTTGTAATATTAAATCATATTACTATATCTTGTAATATTAAATCATATTACTATATCTTGTAATATTAAATCATATTACTATATCTTGTAATATTAAATCATATTACTATATATTGTAATATTAAATCATATTACTATATCTTTTAATATCAAATCATATTACTACATCTTGTAATATTAAATCATATTACTATATCTTGTAATATTAAATCATATTACTATATCTTTTAATATTAAATCATATTACTATATCTTGTAATATTAAATCATATTACTATATCTTTTAATATTAAATCATATTACTACATCTTGTAATATTAAATCATAATACTACATCTTGTAATATTTGATCATATTACTACATCTTGTAATATTAGATCATATTACTATATCTTGTAATATTAAATCATATTACTATATCTTGTAATATTAAATCATATTACTATATCTTGTAATATTAAATCATATAATTATATCTGGTAATATTAAATCATATTACTATTTCTTTTAATATTAAATCATATTACTATATCTTGTAATATTAAATCATATTACTATATCTTTTAATATTAAATCATATTACTACATCTTGTAATATTAATCATATTACTCTATCTTGTAATATTAAATCATATTACTATATCTTGTAATATTAAATCATATTACTACATCTTGTAATATTAAATCATATTACTATATCTTGTAATATTAAATCATATTACTATATCTTGTAATATTAAATCATATTACTATATCTTGTAATATTAAATCATATTACTATATCTTGTAATATTAAATCATATTACTATATCTTGTAATATTAAATCATATTACTATATCTTGTAATATTAAATCATATTACTATATCTTGTAATATTTAATCATATTACTATATCTTTTAATATTAAATCATATTACTACATCTTGTAATATTAAATCATATTACTACATCTTGTAATATTAAATCATATTACTATATCTTGTAATATTAAATCATATTACTACATCTTGTAATATTAAATCATATTACTATACTTTTAAGATTAAATCATATTACTATATCTTTTAATATTAAATCATATTACTACATCTTGTAATATTAAATCATATTACTATATCTTGTAATATTAATCATATTACTATATCTTGTAATATTAAATCATATTACTATATCTTGTAATATTAAATCATATTACTACATCTTGTAATATTAAATCATATTACTATATATTGTAATATTATATCATATTACTATATATTGTAATATTAAATCATATTACTACATCTTGTAATATTAAATCATATTACTATATCTTGTAATATTAGATCATATTACTATATCTTGTAATATTAAATCATATTACTACATCTTGTAATATTAAATCATATTACTATATCTTGTAATATTAAATCATATTACTATATATTGTAATATTAAATCATATTACTACATCTTGTAATATTAAATCATATTACTATATCTTTTAATATTAAATCATATTACTACATCTTGTAATATTAAATCATATTACTACATCTTGTAATATTAGATCATATTACTACATCTTGTATTATTAGATCATATTACTATATCTTTTAATATTAAATTATATTACTATATCTTTTAATATTAAATCATATTACTATATCTTGTAATATTAAATCATATAATTATATCTGGTAATATTAAATCATATTACTATATCTTTTAATATTAAATTATATTACTATATCTTGTAATATTAAATCATATTACTATATCTTTTAATATTAAATCATATTACTACATCTTGTAATATTAATCATATTACTCTATCTTGTAATATTAAATAATATTACTATATCTTGTAATATTAAATCATATTACTACATCTTGTAATATTAAATCATATTACTATATCTTGTAATATTAAATCATATTACTATATCTTGTAATATGAAATCATATTACTATATCTTGTAATATTAAATCATATTACTATATCTTGTAATATTAAATCATATTACTATATCTTGTAATATTAAATCATATTACTACATCTTGTAATATTAAATCATATTACTATATCTTGTAATATTAAATCATATTACTATATATTGTAATATTAAATCATATTACTACATCTTGTAATATTAAATCATATTACTACATCTTGTTATATTAAATCATATTACTACATCTTGTAATATTAAATCATATTACTATATATTGTAATATTAAATCATATTACTACATCTTGTAATATTAAATCATATTAATACATCTTGTAATATTAAATCATATTACTACATCTTGTAATATTAAATCATATTACTACATCTTGTTATATTAAATCATATTACTACATCTTGTAATATTAAATCATATTACTATATCTTGTAATATTAAATCATATTACTTTATCTTGTAATATTAAATCATATTACTACATCTTGTAATATTTAATTATATTACTATATCTTGTAATATTAAATCATATTACTATATCTTGTAATATTAAATCATATTACTATATCTTTTAATATTAAATCATATTACTATATCTTTTAATATTAAATCATATTACTATATCTTGTAATATTAAATCATATTACTATATCTTGTAATATTAAATCATATTACTATATCTTGTAATATTAAATCATATTACTATATCTTGTAATATCAAATCATATTACTATATCTTGTAATATTAAATCATATTACTATATCTTGTAATATTAAATCATATTACTATATCTTGTAATATTAAATCATATTACTATATCTTGTAATATTAAATCATATTACTACATCTTGTAATATTAAATCATATTACTACATCTTGTAATATTAAATCATTTTACTACATCTTGTAATATTAAATCATATTACTATATCTTGTAATATTAAAGCATATTACTATATCTTGTAATATTAAATCATATTACTATATATTGTAATATTAAATCATATTACTATATCTTTTAATATTAAATCATATTGCTATATCTTGTAATATTAAATCATATTACTACATCTTGTAATATTAAATCATATTACTACATCTTGTAATATTAAATCATATTACTATATCTTGTAATATTAAAGCATATTACTATATCTTGTAGTAGTCTCTGGTTTTAAATGCACTATTTCAGTCTTTATCATTTCCGATTTTATTACTTTCAATTGTTATTAACCACACAGATAAAGACAGATAGATAGGTCGAGAGAGGGAGAGAGAGAGAGAGAGAGAGAGAGAGAGAGAGGAGAGAGGGAGAGAGGGGGAAAGACATATATAACAGCGAGAGTCGAACATAGAGTGAGAGAGGGTTGGAACGATAGATAGTAGCCTGGTCAGAGATCACTGTTAATTGCAAATTGTGGTCGATTATAAAAAAGTAAAATTGAATTTATTTAACAAACACATCTCAATCTCAAAATTGAATATATTAGCATGTATTTTGTGTAATTTAAATATCGCGAAAAACCAGTAGAGAAAAAAAAGCGTTGATAAATTAATCATCGTATAATGATCATAATATGCGAGTTGTAGATCTATTAAAATGTCACAGATTGTTTAGCTTAAAAAATGTTTAATAGTAAGCTATATGAGGCTTTCATGGATAAGGACCGTCGTGTGTTTAGAAACGATAAGTGCACAGTTTGATGTCAGTGTGGGAACTGTACACACAATTATTCACGAGGAACTGAAGATGTGGACGATTTGCGCAAAGTTTGCCCCAAGGGAACTCAGAGAAAATGACAGACTATTTGACCAAGATGGCCATAAAGACAATTCCTCAACATCCCTGTCCAAGTCCAGACCTTGTTCCCTGGTTAATAGGAAAAATAAATCTAAAAGCTGTCATTATGAGACAATTGAGGAGTGAAAGAGGCCGTGACGAGGGTTATTGACACTCACAAAAATGCACTTTCATAGGGCCTTTCAGAAGTTGTTGAACAACAAGTGCATTACAGCTGGAGGAGATTACTTTGAAAAGGACTAGACTTTTATGTGTGTACTATCAATAAAACTACTCATACGAAAAAGTCTGGAAACTTATTGAAGTCACATCGTACAAAAATATTGTCTCCAAAGACAAAAACAAAACGTTTTTATTGATTGTTCTCTCCCCGTCACAATGATGGATGGATACAGTATTTCTATGCAGAACCACCAGTAAGCCTTGCTAATAGCCAATCAATTTCGAGAAGTTCAACATTTAAACGAGATGCAATTCAAGTCTAATCAAGAAACAGCATCAACCGAGGGCTATCAAATCCAAAACCAGATTCCTCTGCCGCTGTTATGTAGAGAAACTCGTCAAGTAAATTAGCAAAGATAATAATCATGTATAATTACATCCGCATCAAAATAAGCGCTTTATTTATTTCAAAATCCAATTTTATACATTAGTTCTTAATAGGCAGAAAACCTGTAGAATAAAGACATTTACTAAAACAGTAAATTAAGTCTATTAAAAAATAGTTAAATTTCTTTTATGTTTTCGCTCACTAATTGACTCTCTCAGTTATCGTCCCATTAGTCTCCTCCCCCTCTCCAAAAAATATTTGAGACCTTAATTAATCAAGCACTAGTCCACCACCTCACAAAAGCAAATCTTCTTTCTGACAAACAGAATAGATTCAGGCAATGTCGTTCTACTGCAGATCTTTTAACAGTCATCTCTGAACGCATTTACCATGTGCTGGATAAGGCGGACGAAGCCACAGCTGTAGCCCTTGATATATCAAAGTCTGGCACAAAGGGTTGCTAATGAAAATACAGTATAACTGGACGTATACTAAATATAATTAGATCCTTCTTAGACAATAGAAGCATACAGGTTGTCATTGACGGACGTACATCTAAGCAGCATAACATTAATGCGGGAGTGCCTAAGGAGTTGATCCTTGAACCATTATTATTCCTGATATTTATAAACGACCTCCCTGATAATATTGTGTCTGAGATGGGTATATTTGCTGATGATACAACGCTCTATAATATGCATGAGGGAAGAACAGATGTACATAAATCTAAAACAATGGCAGAATCGTTAGAAAATGACCTCCAGACTATAGTTGAATGGGGCCGCAAATGGATGGTAACAGTTAATGCTAGTAAGACTAAGCTGCTCTCCTTTAACAATAACAAGACGCCTCTCCAACCACCTATGTCCATGATAAATAGCACCCTACCTGAGAATTCTATCTTCAAACTACTTGACATAACATTTACGAGCAATATGAACTGGAATAACTACATAGAAGACATTGTAAAGGCTACTGCAAAGAAGGTGGGTTCCCTGTATCAAGCTAGAAGACTACTCACACCTGAGAGTATCCTGTACCTTTACAAGGCCGCCATTCACCCATGCATGGAGTATTGTTGTCACATCTGGGTTTGTGCATCTACTACTAGTTTCACCCTCTTAGGTAAAGTCCAAAAAAGAGTTGCCAATCTAATCGGTCCCACTTTATCAACTAAGCTCTAGCCTCTGTCCTATCACCGCAATGTTACATCACTATGCCTGTTTTGCAAATATTTTAATGGAATCTGTTCTGATGAACTCGTTTCACTTGTACCCCCTCAACGTACATATTCCTGACAAACCCGCTGTGTAATAAGATCTCACTCCCTCTCTGTTGATGTCTCTAAATGCCAAAAAGCTCTCTATTCTAATAATTTCTTCCCTTGGACAGCTGGAATTCCCTTCTTGCTGCCTGCTTCCCTGGCTGTACTTACGTGCAGAAGTTTAAATGTTACATAAACACATATCTTGTTAATCTTTCCTAGATATGGACCCAAATAGTAGCCCCTTATGTTCAAGTGGCGATATGCTTTGTAGAGGGGTGAACATGAGAAAAATAATAAAATAAAATAAACAAAAGATATGTTAAGAAAAGATCAAATGTTACAACAGGATTTTATGTTGTGAATTGGACGTGGGACCCTTTAAGTCCGATTCGGTTGTCATCTCAAGCCCTAACTGCTTTAGTTTACGTCTTTGACCCAACTTTCTTAGAAGTGGGAATTATATACAAGTAACCGAACAGAAATAAATTAGTAAGTCAACTAATAATAATGCAATAGCAAGCCATTAGAACATATACCAGAAAGAACAGTTGTTAATAAGTTGTACACCAGCCACTGTGACTATTCAATTACTACAGTTACGTACCTTTAAAAAACAAAGGGATTAAACCTGACAGTAATGTTGAAGAAGAAGAAGAAAAAGAAAGAAAGAAAGAAGCACACGTAGTATAGGTTAGTGTGCTCAATGATGCTGGGTCAAACAAGGGTAAAGATGAAAAAATGCCAAGGTCATTTATGTTAGACATGAAAAGAAACTGGAATCTTAAGAAGATATTCATAATTCCAGTAATTGTAGGATCAGTCGGATTCATGAAAAAAAAACAAAACAAAAAAAACAGCAACTACCTGGCAAATAATAAATCAAATGCAAGAGAAATACAAACAACGACACTTAAAGGAGGTGGTTAGAATCTTTAAAAGAACTCTTGGCTGGAATCTATGAAACAGCAGGTGCATGTCTGGAATTCAGTGGCATTTCCATCTTGAACAAAATAAGAAAATAAAAAAAAAAACAAGGGAAAAAATCAGCCGTTCAGACTCGATGCAACATCAGAATTGCTTCCATAGAGTACTCACAAGGACAATGGCGACACTTGCAATATTATCATACATATGATACATAACAAAAAACAACAACAACAACAACAATAATAATAATAATAATAATAATAATAATAATAATAATACCAAGAACATTGAAGATGCATTTCCATAATTTCTCTATCTCGTTCCCTCCCCCATTAGCCAATCACCACCCCTTAAAAAAAAAATGATGTCAAATAGCCGAGAAGAGTCAAGGAGGATGTAAAGACTAAGGAGAGAGCACTGACCAGACCTCCGCTGGACAAGTGTGAAGAGAACTGGGACCTTAGGGAGGCTTGTTGCCACTCAAATTCTAGTGGAAACCAATGGCCGCTACTAGCAAGAAATCAATGGTAAGCGGCTGCTGCGATAATGCAAATTATTTTTCAAATGATATCAGAAGAGGTGAAGAGATCTGGAAAATTGGGGAGATTTGTTTTCACACAGCTGCCAGAGAACACCAAAAGTTGTTTTCAAGGAGAGATCCTTTATGACATGTGTGAAAGCTCCTTATGAACCAATAATAATAATAATAATAATAATAATAATAATAATAATAATAATAATAATAATAACTAGCGGGACCTGTGGAAATTCCACAGCAGCATTTTTCATATGCAATGTATTGTTGCTGGACATGCTGTGAGCGTTCTGTTCAGCATAAATGAAGGCACAATCATATTATTCCACTTTTTTATTAAAATTGTATCGCCCCCTTACTAAAATAATAACTTTGATATATTTCCTGGGCTGATTATTTCATTACAAACGCACCGGTCAATTAACTCACAGTTTATCATTTTTCATAATTATTGAATATGTTATTATGTTCGACAATAATTTTTCATAATTTCACCCCACATTATCGCCCCTTCCTTTACTAAAATATTAAATTTGATATATTGTATTGGCTGATTATTTTATAAAAAAGCACAACTATCAACTCACATTTCATCATTTTTAATAATTCTTGGATATAGTACTAATTCTGACAATAATTTTTCATCATTTAAACTTACTATATCGCACACCTTACTAAAATAACTTTGATATATTGTCTACGCTGATTATTTCAGTACAAACACACACATCAATCAACTCACATTTCATTTTTCGTAATTCTTGGATATGTTACTATTTTCGACAATATTTTTTTATAATTTAAACCAACGGTATCGCCCAACCCTACTAAAATGATAACTTCGATACATTTGCTGGGCTGATTATTTCATTACAAACAATAATCAATTAACCTCCATTTCATCATTTTTCATAATTCTTGGGTATGTTACTAATTTCGACAATCATTTTTCATAATTTATACCCACATTATGGCCCCCTCATTAATAAAATAATAACTTTGAAATATTGTCTGGGCTTATTATTTTATTACAAACACACCAATGCATGAAATCACATTTAATCATTTTTCATAATTCTTAGATATGTTACTTATTTCGACAATCATTTTTCATAATTTTAACCCACATTTTCGCCATTCCCTCTTTACTAACTAATAACTTTGATATATTGTCTAGGCTGATTATTTCCTTACAGACACACCAATCATCTAATATTTCATCATTTTTTCGTAATTTTTGGATATGTTACTAATTTCGACAATAATTTTTCATAATTTAAGCCCTCCTTATCTCCTTTCCCTTTACTTATATAATAACTTTGATATATTGCTAGGCTGATTATTTCATTATAAACACACCAATCAATTAAATCACATTTCGTAATTTTTCGTAATTATTGGATATGTTATTAATTTCGACAATAATTTTTATAATTTAAACCATCCCCATCGCCTTCTCTTACTAAAGAATTACTTTGATATATTGTCTGGGCTGATTATTTCATAAAAAAACAACAACTATCAATTAATTCACACTTAATCATTTGTCTTAATTCTTGGATATGTTACTCATTTCGACAATTATTTTTAATATTTTTAATCCACATCATCAACCCCCTACTACTAAAATAATAACTCTGATATATTATCTGGGATGATTATTTCATTTAAAACTCACCAATCAATTAACTCATATTTTGTCATTTTTCATAATTCTTGGATATATTACTAATGTCGACAATAATTGTTCATCATTTTAACCCACATCATCGCCCCACTTACTAAAATAATAATAATATCGTCTGGTCTGATTATTTCATTGCAAACACACTAATGCATCAAATAACATATTACATTTTTCATAATTCTTGTATATGTTACTAATTTCGACAATTATTTTTCATAATTTAAAACATCCTTATCGCCCTCTCTTACTAACATAATTACTTTGATTTGGGCTGATTATTTTATTATAAACGCACAATCGATTTACTCACATTTAATCGTTGTTCATAATCCTGGATATGTTACTAATTTCGACAATAATTTTTATAATTAAAAACCCACATTATGCCTCTCCCTCCTACTTATATAATATATTTGATATATTGTCTAAACATACAAACACACCAATCAAGTAACTCACATTTCATCATTTTTCATAATTTTTGGATATGTTATTAATTTTGATAATAATTTTCATAACTTTAACCCACTGTGTCGCTTTCCCTTTACTTAAATAATAACTTTGATATATTGCCTGGGTTGGTTATTTCATTACAAACAAATTAATCAAGTCTGGGTATTCTCATAGTATATATGTTTCTCCTATCTTATCCAATCCCAGGTGACGCCGCATATTCTGCTAATATATATCATTCACCTATCTCATTCGATCCCGGGCGACGCTGGGTATTTTGCTACTATATGTTTTCCACCTGTCTCATTCAATACTGGGCGACGCTTTCTGATAGTATATATTTGCACATCTCATTCAATCCCGGGACTGACTTCATATCCGCCGCCCCACTGTTGAAAATATACATTAAATAAAGTAATGTTTTAATCGTAAACTGTTTCAGCCATTTCCGGGACTGGCTTTATATCCCCCAACCCACTGCTAAAAATATACATGAAATAATGTAATGTCTAAATAGTAAACTGTTTCAGCCATTTCCGGGACCGACTTTATATCCCAAACCCACTGCTAAAAATATACATGAAATAATGTAATGTGTAAATAGTAAACTGTTTCAGCCATTTCTGGAACTGACTTATAATCCCCAACCCACTGTTGAAAATATACATGAAATAAAGTAATGTATAAATCGTAAACTTTTTCAGCCAATTACGGGACCGACTTCTTATCTCCCATCCTACTGTTAAAATATACATTAAATAAAGTAATGTCCAAAACGTAAATGGTTGCAGTCATTTTCGGAATCGACTTCATATTTCCCACCCCAATGTTAAAAATATACATTAAATAAAGTAATGTGTAATGCGTAAATGGTTTCACCCATTTTCGGGACTGATTTAATATTCCCCACCCCACTGTTAAAAATATACATGAAATAAAGTAATGTTTAAATCGTAAACGGTTTGAGTAATTTCCTGGACTGACTTCATACCCCGTAACCCACTGCTTAAAACATACTTGAAATAAAGTAATGTTTAAATCATAAACTGTTTCAGCAGCTTTTCGAAAGTAATACATAAAAATATAAACACGGTTTGTGATTAGGCAACCATTGCTTCAGCATGGATTTCTGAGTGTAGTATCAGTTTCAGCATTCCAGTGACTTCAATCCCTCCTTTTTTTGTCTTGGTTAATGGGGGAGAAATTCTTCAGTATGGATACAATTTTTATTTTTGTTATTGACCAGAGTGCCCCTTTTGGGGAGCTGGTTTTCCCCTAAATTTATAACCGACCTCATGTCCAATTTCGCCCTTGTGGGGAGGCAAGTAAACAACAACAAAAAAAAAATAATCAGAACGGACATTTTCCAGGGCATTTTATAATTAATCAGGAGTAACACTTCCAGGGCATTTTGTAATTAAATCAGAAATAGCTTTTTCCAGTTACTTTTTTAATATTAAAACTTTGTTACATTAAACATAGTACCTATTCACAATGCCTTGCCACAGGACAGATTTAGACACCGGGGTCGTTTTTTAACGTGGAGAAAAAATTGTCTTAGTCGTAAAGGATTTCTCTTCCACTGAGAAATTGAAATGTAGCACCCGAAGAACAGATACTACACTTTGATCTTAGCCAAAAGGCCAAGAAAGACAAATCATTTTTATTATCTTTGCCTCAACAGCGACACCAATTTTTTAAAATATTTCAACCCCTTTCAAGGGTGACAAGGTTTATTTGGAATATTCCACTTTTTGGAATATTCCACTTTCCTTTTTTAGGGATGCACAGCATTATAACAGACGGAGCATAAACGTAATAATATAATGAATAATGATGATGATAATAATATAGTATGAATCCGAACATTCTATTGTTAGTATTAGCTTCCCCCATATGTATTAGTCAGAACTATTTCTAGAAAAACATCATGTATGGAAAAGGGCTTTGAGAAGGTTACCAACATCCTAGGTAAAGTGATTTATGTGGAAGGAACGAGACTCGAACTGAGGAGCAGATCGTTAGTCCGTATATTCCTATTTATCATAAAACAAAATAAGCAAACTACCTGTTTGTTATAGAAAAGCATTTGCATTCTAAAGTTTAGGATTGCTGTAGTGCCCACACAATAAAATCGTACATATCATATCATATATAAATATATATATAAAATCATAACATATGAAGCTATTTTGTATGGAGAGTGACTTAAAAAAAATACAAGTTGAAACTGAAGTCTCCAAAAAGTTCAAACACAATTTTATACATAAAAATTGAATAATAATTGAAAAATACTTCCTAGAATTAAATTAATATATATATATATATATATATATATATATATATATATATATATATATATATATATAAATGTTTTGATACCTATCGGTTATTTAAATTTTCGCCTCCCATCTTTATGGAAGAATTCCTCTGTTGGTCTGTCGTGTAAGAATTTTGATTTATTTCATCATTATACGCGCAAATAAAACGGACGCATCTAAATGGTTTCGTTTTGTTTTTTTTTGTGTGGAATTTTGTTAATAAATTCTTCAAACAAACAAGCGATTATAATCTTGCGATATGCTGCATCATGTCCACAGGGGACTTGAGAAATTGCCAAGAAAATGCAAAAATACGGAATTAAAAGAAGTTCAGATAATTCTTTATTTGTTAGCAAAAGAATACAATTAAAAATAAACAACAAGTCAATAAATTATGAAGTATTCACACACACACATATACATATATATATTTATATACATACACACATGCACACACACACATATATATATAAATATATCTACATGCATATATACATATTATACATATATATATATACATACATATATATACACATATACATACATATATACATACATACATACATACATACATACATACATATATATATACCCATATATGCATATATATGCATATATATACATAAATATACATATCTATACATATACATATATACGTATATATAAATATATATATATATATATATATATATATATATATATATATATATATATATATATAGCTTGTGTAAGAGGAAAAGAGAGAGTTCAATTCTACAAGAGGAGACTTATCTGGATAATGCCAAGCTCAACAATTATTATTGGAGCTTATACAATAGGACAACAATAGTATGAAATGAAGTCACAAAACTATATATTGGTAGATATAGAATGGATCATTTATTGAATAATGGAATACAAGCAAAATTTGGGGGATAGAAGGGACTCTTTATGCCAGGGGATTTCGAAGCCTAATGCTTCTCATCAGAAGAGTAGAGAAGGTGCTAGGTAGCATGGAGGATATGCGGCGTCTAACGTAGGGTTCATTAGGGGCGAAAAATATTAAGAGAAATTATAGAATGTTGGGGGAAGCTTTATTTATATACATACATACATACATACATACATACATACATACATACATACATACATACATACATACATACATCTTCCAACTTTGAACTCTTGGCAGCCAAATCCTCGCCCAAAAAACTGATTAAAAAGCTTGCTGCATGTCTGAATACTATTTCTGTAAAATTTCAAATGTTTAGACCCAAAATTGACTGAATAGTTTGCTAGAGATTGCAAAAGTCGAATATTTTGAACTTTGACCCCTTGGCAGCCAAATTTTCGACCAAAAAGCGATTAAAAAGCTTGCCTTATGCTTGGCCACTCTTTATGTAAAATTTCAAATGGTTAGACCAAAATTGGCTAGGAGTTTTCTTAAAACTTTAACATTTATTATTTTGCGCTCAAATCAAGTTAAAAAATTTGATCCATGTCTAAGAAATCTACATCTAAAATTTCAAGTGTTTAGACCCAAAATTGGCAAAGGAGTTTGGTAGAGTTTTCAAAGGTCATATCGTTTAACTTGTACCCCTTAACCGCCAACTTTCTGTCCGATAACTGATTAAAAAGATGTTCCCAAATCTTAATACCCCCTTATATCAAATCTTTAGTCTGCAGACTGAAAATTGAGAGAATAATTTGGTAGTGAAGTGTACACACACTGACAATTTCACTTATATATATATATATATATATATATATATATATATATATATATATATATATAAATATATATATATATATATATATATATATAATATATATATATATATATATATATATATATATATATATATATATATATATATATATATATATATATATATATATATATTGCAAGTTTAACACACATCGTTTATGATTACAACAAATTCTCCAAGTTCGAAGATGGGAAGCGAGAGTGGGATATTCACTCTCTTCGATCGTCAAATCTGTTTTCCCCATATTTTTTCTCTTGATATTTTCTCGATCGGTGACGATCGCTTGAAATTGTTTTCTTATACATTCCTGAATCAGGAAATTTCAAAATGAAAAGAAAACATAGGCACAATTCTAATTAAACAACCGCAGTCGCATTTCAAACCTTACCCTTATCCACACCACTGACTTATACTGTGTTATCATCTATCTCTTTCTATTCACTATCTTTCTTTCTTACCCTAAGGTGATCTCGTTAGAACTTTTGTGACGTATAATGCTATTCAAGTTTCTCCTTTTTATTGTGTGCATCTCAATTCTGAGTCAACCACTATGTTCGAGTAAGAAAATAGTTTCTTATACTTTTCTCATGTTCTACGGATCATCTATTATATCAATGTAACATTACAATGGCGATGTTCACTCTTTCCCATCCAGGCATGACTATTTCTTACTGATAATCTTCCACTTTACTTTGAGGAGAGTGGCATGCTTTTTTACCCCCACCCCCTAAAGACCACCAGAGAGAAAAAATAGTAAAGTGTGACCCCCCCCCCAAAAAAAAAACGAGGAACCATTCAAAAATTATAAATATTAAACAAAGAAGTAATATTGTTAAGGGCTAAGAGCCAGAATTTATTTATGGTCATGATTTATACCTGAAAATTAGCGGGTGTAAGCTGGTAAAATCATTTTCTCTGTCATTATAATATAGTAGCAATTCAGCCCAGCTTTACTCGGGCCCTATGTACTGTTCATAACTTTATGTGCATCTGCATATATATATATATATATATATATATATATATATATATATATATATATATATATATATATATATATATCAAAAAGTTTAATATGTCCAGGAAACCTACATCTAAAATTTCATGTGTTTACACCTGAAATTTTGGTAGAGTCTGCAAAGGTCAACTTTTTCAACTTTGAACTCTTGGCAAACACATTTTTGCCCTAAAACTGCAACATATATATATATATATATATATATATATATATATATATATATATATATATATATATATTCTGCAATATCTATATATATTGCAGAAGACACACACACATATCACACACACACACACACACACACACACACACACACACACACACACACACACACACACACACACACATATATATATATATATATATACATATACTAGCAAAAGTACCCGTCGTTGACTGGGTTCAAAAACAGCCCACAGAAAATGGACTGATTTATTAAAGTATGATAGGTTATGAAAAGGAAGGGTTGTTAAGAGATAGCATCGAATTCGTGGGTATCAAAACCAAAGCAAAATATGATGAAAGTAAAAATAAAATAGGTACACCCCATAATTTATTATACCATACTTGTTCACACTGAAACACTTATCACAATATTCTGTGGATCTATATTAAAAAATCTTGTTAAACTTTGTGACATATTTCCATTCTATGGAGGTCAGGCGCGAACGAACACCCCATAATTTTATTATACCTTATTTCTTCAAACTGAAACATAATTATCAAAGTATACTCACGCAGATAGATATGAAAAGTCCTTATTAAAGTTTGTGCCTATTTCCATTCTATGGAGGCCAGGTGCGACCGCAGACCCCACAATTTTATTCTACTATCTCTATTTAAGTTAAAACATACTTATCAATGTATTCTCATGTACATCTATATCAAAAACACTTATAAACGCGAACGCGCGAACGCAGACCCTACAATTTTAATGAACCACCGTTCTGCAGGATCAAATCTATCATTATATGTAATCAGTTTTTTAAAATAGTCAACCATATAGGAGCTTATTCGTGACCACACACACACACACACACACACACACACACACACACACACACACACACACACACACACACGCACGCACACACAAATACACTCAGCTTTATATTATAGATATATATAGTGCCGGCAAAAGAAAGTCTGCACTTCTAATTTTTTCAAAAACTGCAAATTTAAGCTAAATTTAATATAACTGTTTAAACAACCTATACCTCACTTGATTCACTTTTTTATTCCTCTATAATTTTACCTGGTCGTATTTGACTTTTAATTGAAATATTCTAGTGTTCACGTCAATTTAAAAAAATAACTTCAAATTGAGGAGGCAAAAAGAAAGTCCGCAGCAATAAATTCGCTTCAAACCAGCTTAAATAATCGCCCCTAAATCAGTTTAAAATATCCAACAACAGGCAACAGAGCATCTCTAATCGTAATTGTTGTTTTTCCAGGTTATGCAACGTAGCATTTAGTCCATATGCCACGAGTTTCTCTTAGTGATCGTCAGGAGCTCATTAATCTCCACCTTTCTAGTTTATCTAATCGTGAAATCGGCCGCAGACTAAAGCACTAAAACTCCGGCAGTGTTCGTTATGCCCTTTAATCTGGTCGTACTAGAGTTACTTCTAACAGGAAAGACAATGCTATTAAGATCCGTAGCCCCAGAAACAGATGTAAAACGGTTCCCCAAATCCAACAACAGTGCAATCTTGTTAAAAAGTGCTTCTTTCTACTGTCAAGAACAGATTAAAGAATTTTAATTTTCGATGATATGTTGCAAGACGCAAGCCAATGATTTCTGTAAAGAACAGAAAGCGCCGTCTGGACTTTGTCAGATGCAATGACGATCATGACTCTTTATATTGGTCAAAAGTGCGTTTTAGCGACGAAAGCAAGTTCGATAGGCTAGGCAGTGATGGTAGGTAGTACGTCCGTCAGAGGAAAGACGAAGAATTTAATACTTGGTGCTCAGTTTCAACGTTGCAAGGTGGTGGAGGTTCAGTTTTGGTGTGGGACATTATTAGTAACAATGGTCCATGGCCTATAGTTCGCTTGCAAGATCGAATTCATTTCACCAAATACATTAATATCTTGACTGAGCATTTTCTACCCTACTTTGGTCGAAAATTGGATGATAATCCCATCTTCACGCAGATTAATGCTTACATTCATAGAGCTGGCAATGTTAAGAGATTTCTGGAAGAGCATGATATTCTGTGTTTGGATTGGCCTGCACAATCTCCAGACCTCAATCCTATCGAAAACGTATGACATTACATGAAGCAACAGCTACGCAATGATAAAATTTCAAATTTAGAAGAACTTTGGACAAAAATTAAAGAAAAGTGGGATGCCCTTTCCCCGGAGTATTGCTGCAGTCTAATTCAAGGACTTCCGAAAAGATTGTAGGCTGTCAAATTAAAAAGGGCTATGCTACTAAATATTAACTGGTTCATTGTGTACTTGTTATATTTGTGTTTCATTAATGTCCTAAAGTTACAATTAAATAACAATTTTCCATTGTGCGGACTTTCTTTTTACCTCCTCAATTTGAAGTTATTTTTTAAAATTGACATGAACACTAGAATATTTCAATTAGAAGTCAAATATGAACAGGTAAAATTATAGAAGAATAAAAGGCCAATCAAATGAGGTATAGTTTGCTTAAACAGTTATATTAAATTTAGCTTAAATTTGCAGTTTTTGAAAAAAAATACGTGCGGATTTTCTTTTTGCCGCCTCTTTCTCTCTCTCTCTCTCTCTCTCTCTCTCTCTCTCTCTCTATATATATATATATATATATATATAGTATTAAACTCTCAAATCAAAAATCTCTTATTCTCTTATTTTGAACTAGCATATTTCCACATGGAAAAGAATTTCACCTCCTCACAGCCCCCTTCTCCAGCAATCTGTTACCCCTCAGGTGCTGCGTCTGTTATCCATCATTAGTATGCAAGTGTGTTTTTACTGTTTTGTTCGTGTTAGACACCCCTTAAAGGTGTTCTCATGACTTGAACAGAAAATAATGTTTTGATTGACATCGCAGCAGTATTTCCGCTCGGGCTAACAGGACTGTAAGGAACTGCTCTATACACTTGTCTGTAAGATTTGAAGTGTCATTTACATCAATGAAGATAACGACTTCCCGTTTTTCATCAGTTATGTAAAGCTGACAACATTTATGTACAAACGCAGGTCACATGATCTAAGCTAGGTCAGGTAAATATAAAGGTCATACTAATTTCTGCACTATTTTTACGTGTTTCTTCATCCAGGGGAAATTAGGAAGTCGGTGAAAATTCAACTTCTACAAAAGGGGCACTATGAAATGAGACAAATTCCACCTTTGAAAAAAGGGAGGAAAAGTATATATATATATATATATATATATAAGAATAAAACATGTATAAATACATTTGAAGCCAAAACTGTAACGGTCGCTAGAAAAACGGTGGGATCCTTCTACCACTCCAGTAGACAGGTGTTTATTTTTAAAGATACAGTTTTAGCTTCAAATGTATTTATACATGTTTTATTCTTCAAATTTCACTCAACGCTTCTAACGGATATACACAAAAATAACTACCCAGATTTTCAAAATGCGCGAGCGACCACGCGTCACCTGTCGGGCTTCATAAAAACCCCGCAGTTAACAACATCATGTGGACTCTTCATCGAACTATCTTCTATTACATCATGTCGAGGAAGAAGAGATTAAAAAAAAAAAGATTGATAAAGGAGTTTTACTCCGAAATATATTTCTTTAAAAATAAATACCTGTTTATTTTATAAAAATTTTCGCGTTGCAGTTTTGGCTTCAAATGTATTTATACATGTTTTATTCTTCAAATTTCACTCAACGCTTCTAACGGATATACACAAAAATAACTACCCATATATATATATATATATATATATATATATATATATATATATATATATATATATATATATATATACTTGTAATCACTTCTTTTGCTTTTTTAAAAAATGGAATTTGTCTTATTTCATAGTGCTTCTTTTGCAGGAGCTAAATTATATATATATATATATATATATATATATATATATATATATATATATATATATATATATATACATATGGGAAGCAAACACAAAACGTGATTACAAATAATACGTATAATCAGCGACCTGTTTCACATATACGATATATATTATACTAAATAATAAAAGCGACAATAAAACGTATTGATTTACTGTGTACGTTTTCAGCGTCACACTTTTTTTTCGCGTTTAAATTATCCAAATAAACAATTGATAATATTCTGCTTTTTTATATCGTTCATTTCCGTATTACGTTTAAGTTATTTTTACGCAATTTCCTTACATATACATCTACTTTAACCCATTGACAACCATAAGAACATTTTACAACGGTGATTTAATACGGTGATTTTACAACGGTGATTTACCCACCGCCTTCCTCTTTTTTTTTTTTTAATTCATTCTCCATTTTTTTATACACCTTTCTTAAAAAGGACATTCATACATTTCCTTCTACCTTACCAACATAAATAAATAACCCCGAAAATATGTTTTTTTTAAATTGCGTTACAAATGAATAATCAACGCGACAATAAAACGTATTGTTTTACTGTGTCAGCGTCCAAATAGTTTTTTCGCGCTTAAATTAAAAGATATATAAAAATTTGAATTTAACTTTAAGTATTATGGTATCTGTTCTGCGCACATTTACCTATAAGTATGGCAAACCACTTATAATTCAATGGCTGTAAGTTTTTTTTTTTCAAAAATAAAACATTATAAACAGAACGATTCATACAAATCTATCTATATTCTTTTTTCATTTAAATATATTTTATGGAAATGTTTCTGTTATGTCACAAAAACTATTTTCTTTACGTCACAAGTGTCACGCTCATACATTAATTCAATAGCTAATATAACATACTGACGCAACGGGTCACGGGTGGTCTAGTATATATATATATATATATATATATATATATAGTTGTGATTTCACTACTATCGATTATATTTAATATGATAATCGAAGGAGAATTGTCTCTATAATAATAACTATGTAATCTGTATGAATTAAAATATATTCAAGCGTATCTCACGACTGGGCACCGTTGAGCTGTTTGCTAGTATTAAAATAGAGAGTGTGTCAGTATGTTTATAATTGGAATCTGGAATATTATTTAAAAATTACACGTGTAGTGATTGAGAAGAAAACTCATATTTCATGCAAATAAAATTCGTTTTTTTTTATTGTTCACTAATGAGGCTCAACTTATAAAGGCAAAAAATCAATCAAGAATAAGTGTTAACAAGACGGATGGCTTTGCAATTCAAATAATTATTACAAAATGATTGTAAATGATGCATGAAATAAACAAACTTGATTGCAAATAGAAAAGGGTTATAACGAACATTTACTGACATTGGATTTGGAGACATGTTGAAGTCTGAAGGGAAGCAATCTGGTGGTAATGTCCCCACGGACTGAAAGTTCTTGGAAAGAAAATCTGTTAATGGAAATTTCGCCCGATGCTAGTCACACAGAGGAAGAAGATAACCTTTCGTTTCAATTGTGGCATTAAAACGAGTTCGTCTTAGAGGAATCAAAGATTGGAGCTCACTCATGGAAATAACGAGCAGAGAAAGACTAGCCATGTTTTTTGTGCAAAACAGGCTATAAATGTAAAATTTTCACCGATGCCAAATCCTGCTCTGGTCCTGTGAAAAAAAAACCTGAATTTCTTAACCTTTTAACAGGGACCAAGAGATATTAAAGCTAAGTACAATGTTTGATCAACACAAAAGTGCTTTCATCAAGAAATCATAGAATGAAGAAAATCATTTGATTATGTAAAGCTGAACTTTCTTTTTTTTTACATAGGGGTCACCATGTTATCAAGACCCGGAGGCAACTCAAGGATAAGAGTTATTAAGTGTACAGTAGTAAATGGGATAATATTGTAGTAATCGTTAGTAATGGAAATTTGGCAATGGGATTACTTAAAGGGACGGTTCATCAAGAATTTGTTTATGTTGGACTTGAAGACAACCAAATTGTAGTCAGCTGGGAAACAGGAAGACGGGAGAGAGTTCCAGAGGCGTGCAGTTCTAAGGAAGAAGCTTTGTTCATTGAATCTACGTTTTGGTTTAGGCATGGATAAAGAGTGGGGAAAATTATTTATAGTGATTTCACGTAAACGAGTGTTTTTCGTGAAAGATTGACGGGGGGACTAGAGATGGAGCTCAGACGAGCACTTGTCATAAAAATAACGATAAAACAAAGACAGGCTCGTAACGTCTCTTCTGTGGGAAAGAGGTTGCAGGGAAGAGAAAAGGGCATCCCCCACTAGGCTTAAAAGTCCATTTTGAACTCTGTCAAGGCAGGATAAGCTGATACTGGCAGCTCCTGCCCATTACTTTATCCTTTCACGTACTTGGCATTTGTATAGATAGAGAATTGCCTCAGCAGTGAGATATCTACTGGAGCGGTAGAAGGATCCCACCGTTTTTCTAGCGACCTTGGCAACAGATTTGGTGTACGTGTTCCATTTCGAAACCAAAAACACATAACACAGTGAAGACAGAAAAACACGCAAAACACATTTATTATATAGCAAAGTTTTTATTTTTTAGTTCTCTTTCATTGCAAAAACTCATACACTAGGGTCAAAAAGTGGGATTCCGAAGTCAGCGCCTCCAAGAAGAGCACTTTGACCTGCAAAACGTGTCTGGGCAGCCTCGTCGGCATTCCCGGTAAAAGTTTCTCAGGGGCTTACAATTAACTAACCCTTTTCAAAGAAAAAAGGCAAGCCTGGGAGGGTTGACCTCCTAGAACTGTACAAACTCCCACCGCAAAATCAACAGGGACTCGATCATTACAGAAATGCTCTAAACTTTTGATTTTAGGGGCCGAAAGTAAAAGTGAAATAAGGTTTTCGGTTTATTCCTTGTTATTGCAGTAGAACCCCGAGGTACGGCATTAAAAATTAGTTACAAAATACTGTACAGTATATAATTCACATGTATATAATCAAATAACATTATAAAAACACCGTAAGGCGGGGAAAATGCCGTAAGCAAAGGGCAAGAAAATATCGTATTCCACATCGTAACGTGAAAAAAGTATCCTAGAGCCACTGTATATCGAGGTTCTACCGTATTACGATTAAAAGATTTCTTTTATAATTACAAATTGTACTTTTTTATGGAAATCGCTCGAGACAAGGCATGAAACAACTTAATGTAAAGAGCTAACAAGAACAAAATCCTTGCAACTTATGTCCCCGATAGTGCCCCCTACTTCAAAGTGGCACTATGCCTTGTTTGGAGTGAAAACTGAATAAATAAAAAAAATGATTATTGCAAAGACAGGAGATCCCTATTAATCTTAGTATTGAAAATACCGAGACTGTAGTTAGAAGGAAAACAGTGAGAAAGAAACGAGTTCCCTAACTTTGCAGTCCTTGAAAATAAGTTACTGGAATAAGAATCTGTATTACAATTAACTGTCAAAGCAGCGAACTGATGGAGACAATTAGACCAACGAGTCAAACGAGCCGGAATAAAGGAAGCAAGGAATAGATCAGAAATTCTAAAGAACACATGCCGCAATAATGTTTGTAGAAAAGACTAAGACTATTTTTTTGTAGAAAAGACTAAGACTATTTGTTTGTAGAAAAGACTAAAACTATTTGTTTGTAGAAAAGACTAAGACTATTTTTTTTGTAGAAAAGACTAAGACTATTTGTTTGTAGAAAAGACTAAGACTATTTGTTTGTAGAAAAGACTTTAACTATTTGTTTGTAGAAAAGACTAAGACTATTTGTTTGTAGAAAAGACTTTAACTATTTGTTTGTAGAAAAGACTAAGACTATTTGTTGGTAGAAAAGACTAAGACTATTTGTTTGTAGAAAAGACTTTAACTATTTCTTTGTAGAAAAGACTAAGACTATTTGTTTGTAGAATAGACTAAGAGTATTTGCTGTGGAAAAGACTAAGACTATTTGTTTGTAGAATAGACTAAGACTATTTGTTTGTAGAAAAGACTAAGACTATTTGCTTGTAGAAAAGACTTTAACTATTTGTTTGTAGAAAAGACTAAGACTATTTGTTTGTAGAAAAGACTTTCACTATTTGTTTGTAGAAAAGACTAAGACTATTTGTTTGTAGAAAAGACTAAGACTATTTGTTTGTAGAAAAGACTAAGACTATTTGTTTGTAGAAAAGACTTTAACTATTTGTTTGTAGAAAAGACTAAGACTATTTCTTTGTAGAAAAGACTTTCACTATTTGTTTGTAGAAAAGACTAAGACTATTTGTTTGTAGAAAAGACTAAGACTATTTGTTTGTAGAAAAGACTAAGACTATTTGTTTGTAGAAAAGACTAAGCCTGTTTGTAGAACAAACTAAGACTATTTGTTTGTAGAAAAGACTAAGACTATTTGTTTGTAGAATAGACTAAGACTATTTGTTTGTAGAAAAGACTTTAACTATTTGTTTGTAGAAAAGACTAAGACTATTTGTTTGTAGAAAAGACTAAGACTATTTGTTTGTAGAAAAGACTTTAACTGTTTGTTTGTAGAAAAGACTAAGGCTATTTGTTTGTAGAAAAGACTTTAACTATTTGTTTGTAGAAAAGACTAAGCCTGTTTGTAGAAAAAAACAAAGACTATTTGTTTGTAGAAAAAACGAAGACTGTTTGTAGAATAGACAAAGACTATTTGTTTGTAGAAAAGATTAAGACTGTTTGTAAAAAGACTAAGACAATTTGTTTATAGAATAGACTAAGACTATTTGTTTGTAGAAAAGACTAAGACTATTTGTTTGTAGAAAAGACTACGACTTTGTTTGTAGAAAAGACTAAGACGTTTTTTTGTAGAAAAGACTAATACAATTTGTTTGTAGGAAAGACAAAGACTATTTGTTTATAGAAAAGTCTAAGACTATTGGTTTGTAGAATCGACTAAGACTATTTGTTTGTAGAAAAGACTAAGACTATTTGTTTGTAGAATAGACTAAGGCGATTTGGTCGTAGAAAAGACGATCCCTATTTGTTTGTAGAATAGACTAAGACTATTTGTTTGTAAAATAGATTAAGACTATTTGTTTGTAGAAAAGATTATCCCTATTTGTTTGTAGAATAGACTGAGACTATTTGTTTGTAGAAAAGACTAATACTATTTGTTTGTAGAAAAGACTTTAACTATTTGTTTGTAGAAAAGACTAAGACTATTTGTTTGCAGAAAAGACTAAGACTATTTGTTTGTAGAAAAGACTAAGACTATTTGTTTGTAGAAAAGACTACGACTATTTGTTTGTAGAAAAGACTTTAACTATTTGTTTGTAGAAAAGACTATGACTATTTGTTTGTAGAAAAGTCTAAGACTATTTGTTTGTAGAAAAGATTTTAACTATTTGTTTGTGGAAAAGACTAAGACTATTTATTTGTAGAAAAGACTAAGACTATTTGTTAGTAGAAAAGACTAAGCCTGTTTGTAGAAAAAACTAAGACTATTTGTTTGTAGAAAAGACTAAGACTATTTGTTTGTAGAAAAGACTATCCCTATTTGCTTGTAGAAAAAACTAAGACTGTTTGTAGAAAAGACTAAGACTATTTGTTTGTAGAAAAGACTAAGACTATTTGTTTGTCGAAAAGATTTTAACTATTTGTTTGTGGAATAGACAAAGACTATTTGTTTGTAGAAAAAACGAAGACTATTTGTTTGTAGAAAAGACTAAGACTATTTGTTTGCAGAAAAGACTTAACTATTTGTTTGCAGAAAAGACTAAGACTATGTGTTTGTAGAAAAGACTTTCACTATTTGTTTGTAGAAAAGACTTTAACTATTTGTTTGTAGAAAAGACTAAGAATATTTGTTTGTAGAAAAGACTTTAACTATTTGTTTGTGGAAAAGACTAAGACTATTTGTTTGTAGAAAAGACTAAGCCTGTTTGTTGAACAAACTAAGACTATTTGTTTGTAGAAAAGACTTTAACTATTTGTTTGTAGAAAAGACTTTAACTATTTGTTTGTAGAAAAGACTAAGACTATTTGTTTGTAGAAAAGACTTTAACTATTTGTTTGTAGAAAAGACTAAGACTATTTGTTTGTAGAAAAGACTTTAACTATTTGTTTGTAGAAAAGACTTTAACTATTTGTTTGTAGAAAAGACTAAGACTATTTGTTTGTAGAAAAGACTAAGACTATTTGCTTGTAGAAAAGACTTTAACTATTTGTTTGTAGAAAATACTAAGACTATTTGTTTGTAGAAAAGACTTTAACTATTTGTTTGTAGAAAAGACTATGACTATTTGTTTGTAGAAAAGTCTAAGACTATTTGTTTGTAGAAAAGATTTTAACTATTTGTTTGTGGAAAAGACTAAGACTATTTATTTGTAGAAAAGACTAAGACTATTTGTTTTAGAAAAGACTAAGCCTATTTGTAGAAAAAACTAAGACTATTTGTTTGTAGAAAAGACTAAGACTATTTGTTTGTAGAATAGACTAAGACTATTTGTTTGTAGAATAGACTAAGACTATTTGTTTGTAGAAAAGATTAAGACTATTTGTTTGTAGAAAAGACTAAGACTGTTTGTAAAAAAGACTTTAACTATTTGTTTGTAGAAAAGACTAAGACTATTTGTTTGTAGAATAGACTAAGACTATTTGTTTGTAGAATAGACTACGACTATTTGTTTGTAGAATAGACTAAGACTATTTGTTTGTAGAAAAGATTAAGACTATTAATTTGTAGAAAAGACTAAGACTGTTTGTAAAAAAGACTAAGACTATTTGTTTGTAGAAAAGACTAAGACTATTTGTTTGTAGAAAAGACTAATACCATTTGTTTGTAGGAAAGACTTAGACTATTTGTTTATAGAAATGTCTAAGACTATTTGTTTGTAGAATCGACTAAGACTATTTGTTTGTAGAAAAGACTAAGACTATTTGTTTGTAGAATAGACTAAGAGATTTGGTCGTAGAAAAGACGATCCCTATTTGTTTATAGAATAGACTAAGACTATTTGTTTGTAGAATAGATTAAGACTATTTGTTTGTAGAAAAGACTATCCCTATTTGTTTGTAGAATAGACTAAGACTATTTGTTTGTAGAAAAGACTAAGACTATTTGTTTGTAGAAAAGAATAAGACTACTTATTTGTAGAAAAGACTAAGACTATTTGTTTGTAGAATAGACTAAGACTATTTGTTTGTAGAATAGACTAAGACTATTTGTTTGTAGAATAGACTGTGAGAAGAAGAAAATGTTGGGCCAATCAAATTGCAGACACGTTTCTGTAATTTATCCAGAACTTTTAAATGGGAGACAGATTCACCAACTGAAATATGACAAACGTACTCCATACACGGTTCGACAGATTTGTAGATATAGAGAATAGCCTCAGGTGTGAGAAAGTATTAAGAACGATAGACAGAACAAATTTTACGAGAAGCAGAAAGAGCAATGGATTTAATGTATGGATCGCAAGAAAGATTTTAATGTAGCTCGATGCAGAATCCTTACAAGATAGTATTTCGGGGAAAAATCCCCTCTTCAGATGTTGTTTTGAACCGTTTATTCGTTCACAAAATTTTCGACAAACGCTTGCAAGATTCGTTGCAATTTACTATTGCATACTTATGTATGTTTTTTTTAAAAAAAACTTTTTCAACATTATATTAAGACTGCTCTGTATCTGTTACAATAAAGTCGTATTCCTGTTCACAACTTGGTTAATATATGCAAAAAGTTTCACCGTTTTTAATACTGAAAACGGATACATATACTTATCTTATTGCTGCATTATTTCTATATATACTATTTATACAAAAGGAATCAATATTCAAGAGATTATCGCATTTGCGTATTACATTAAAGAGAATCTTTTAATAATAGGTTTACATTTTTAAGTATGCAATTTAGAAATATTATATAAAGTTGATTTTGTTTTTTATTTAATTTATTATTATTATTATTATTATTATTATTATTATTATTATTATTATTATTATTATTATTATTATTATTATTATTATTACCTTTATCCACCTATAGCTGCTGCCGTGCAAAGGTCGTAGAGTCGGGAGATGTCCCTGATTGGCTTGTTAAAGAAATAAAAACACTGATTAGGAAAGATCCTGTAAAGGGAACAGATGGCAATAATTATAGACCAATTACATGTCTACCACTAATGTGGAAACTATTAACTGGAATCTTTGCATAAAAAAATTCTGAACATCTTAAGAGTAATGGTGTTTTCCCTGGCGAACAGAAAGTGTGTCGGAAAGGCTCAAGAGGTACCAAGAAGCAACTACTGATTAATAAAGCATTAATGCAGGATGCAAAGAAAAAGAAGAAGAGGAATCTGAGTGTAGCATGGATCGATTACAGAAAGGTTTATGACATGGTTCCCCATTCATGGATACGTGAAACACTATTGATGATGAAGGTTGCTGAGAATGTGGTAGGGCTTTTGGAGACAAATATGTCTCAATGGAAAACGATGCTGACAGCAAACAGAGAGGTGATAGGACAGGTTGGCATTACACGTGGAATATTCCAAGGAGATTCGTTATCTCCACTTCTTTTTGTAATGATAATGATGCCACTGAGCATCCTCTTGAAGAGAGAAAAACTGGGGTATAACTTTGGATCTGGTGACAGACGCCTCAACCATTTACTGTTTATGGATGATTTGAAAATATTCGGTAAAAATGAAAAGGAAATGGAGAGACTGGTAGAACTTGTGGGGACATACTCAGAAGACATTGGGATGGAGTTTGGGATTAGTAAATGTGCGGTGCTGGTGATGAAAAGAGGAGTAAAGGTTCATTCGAATGGAATAGTGCTACCATTATGGAGAAATCACGAAAGAAACATAAGATGCAGGGAGTTGTTTGAGGGTGTAGGCATCATGAACAGAGAAATGAAGGAAAAAGTCAGGAAGGAGTATCTTAGAAGAGTCAAACTAATTGCAAAGTCGAAATTGTATGGAGGAAACCTAATGAAAGCAATAAATGAATGGGCAGTCAGTGTTTTGAGATACAGTGCGGGAATTTTCGAATGTTATGACAAGGAGTTACATGCCATGGATATCAAAACAAGAAAAATTTTAGCAATGTTTGGTATATTTCATATTCGAAGTAGCGTAGCAAGGCTGTATCAAAAGAGGAAAGACGGTGGGAGAGGATTGAAAAGTGTAAAAGATTGTGTTAGAACCGAGGAGATGTCGTTGAAGGAGCATGTGGTTAGAAGTGAGGAGTGGATGCTTAAGGTTGTGGCCAATGAAGTGGAGGTATGTGAGACCAAGACTGATTATGTGAAACATATGAATAAAGAAAGGGCTAGAAAGAATATGTATGGAAAGTTTTTCCAGGATATAGCAGAAGTGGCTGATGAAAGATCATGCCAATGGCTTAGAGCTGGGTATCTGGCTAAGAGTACCGAAGCCTTTGTTTGTGCAGCACAAAAGCAGGCGTTAGAAACACGATTGTTAAAAAAAAGTGGTTCTAGGAGAGTAAGTTGCTGCAAAATGCCGGATTTGTGGTAAGACCTCAGAGTCAATTGCGCACCTTGCCCAGAGAGACTACCGCAAAAGACACAGTCGCATGGGACTCCGAATATATTGGGAGTTGTGCAAGAAGGTTGGGGTGAAGTGTGCTGGAAAATGGTTTGAGGAGGTGCCTGATGAAGTGAGAACAAATGAGGATGGCAAGGTAGAGGTATAGTAGGACAAAAGTGTCATAACGACCAAGCAATTGGAACATAATCGTCTGAATTTTGTCGTCATTGAGAAAGTATAAAAAAACTGGCAGATTGTAGACTTTTCAGCACCCTGGGACAGGAATGTGAGAGAGAAGAAGAATGATAAGTGGAGCAATTATGCTCCATTGGCATTGGAGATAAGACATATACACGGAGTTAAACACAAATAATCCAGGTTGCGGTTGGTACACTAGGAGTAGTATCAAGTCGTCTGGAAGGACAATTGAAAAATCTACAAATCCCCGATGTTTTAGGAGACCTCTGCAATTGTAGGTACCAGCAACATCCTTAGAAAATCCTTGATCTTTAAAGCTCCTGGTTTGGAGCCGCGATTGACGGAAATCCTCTGGAAATGAATCCCATCCCTTTCCAGAGAGACGTTTATAAACGAAATCAGAAGTATTATTATTATAATAATAATAATAATAATAATAATAATAATAATAATAATAATAATAATAATAATAATAATAATAACTAACTAACTAACTAACTAACATCATATGCATTTGAAAATGGAAGTACGTTTTCATTTAACCTATGAGTTTTTTTAGGCGATAAGATTTTATTTCCCTGTTTAAATTTTATAGATAAAGATGGCTATGTTTTATGCTTCCAAAAATCAAGAATATGGTAAATTTTCAATAAAATCGTAACAACTTATGATTTTGTATATCTTAAATAGTATGTGACTAAAAACCGCCGCCCGGCAATATGTTTTTTTTTACCTGGCAACGCTGAGTATGCACCACTCGTATATAATCACTGATGCTTTTAAATAATATTCAGAATTTTCATTAGCAATGCACAATTTTTAGTTCAGTCAAAAAATAAAATAAAATAAAGCGTTTTGTTTTTGCGGAATTCAAACAAAAAAGAAAAAGAGAAAAAAAAAAGAAAGGTAGAGGAAAAAGAGAAAAAAGAAAGAAAAAAGAATAAAGAGAAAAAAAAGAAAAAAAGGGAATGAAAAAGGTTTATTTAGATTACTGTCCTTATCTGGCTAATGTAATCTCTGACCTCCGTGTGCCTTTTTCAAAAGCTGAGAATCTATATGAAGGTTGAATTGTACCCTTTATTTCATCCACGAGAATAGATTGTTCCGTTCCTTTAGCTATGATTGAGCGGAAGTGATATAAAGATTACATCGGCCAAAACGTTGTGAGAAGACTAACAAAGATAAAGATATGAGTTGGAATAATCCGAATATTAATCTATAATATAAATCTCACCTGTCTGCTTAAATGTATGTATGTGTGTATGTATGTGTGTATGTATGTCTCGCAAATCTTTCGACAGAGGCGATGGATTTTCACGAGATTGGTATCATTTTGAAACTCGAAACTTCAGACGAAAATTATCGAAAAATTGGCCTAAAACATTAATTGCTTCACCTTCAACTGGGCACTTTTCTACAGGGAGGGTCGATTTTCCGCTGACATTTTTTGCAAGTCATTCAAAGCGCACGTAAACAACGTTGCATAAAAGACATTATTTCGACCGGATCTGACGTCACAACCTCGGTAGGCTCATCGATAAGGCATTTTTTCATCTTCTTTTCCTCTGGCGCGTTACAGGCTCGAGCTCACTTACTAATCCTATTTTTTTTTTTTTTGCACTCGCAATTTTCCTTTTTTTTTTAACCAGCACCCTTATACACACTTCCACTTTCTTTTCCGCCTTCGCCGTCTAGAGTTCCAGCTTGCCTACTACAACACACACCTCCAAACATTCGGGCAACGCCGGGTACCCAGACTAGTCTATAATATAAATCTCACCTTTCTATTTAAACGTATGTATGTATGTTTGCCTAAAGCTTTTCACAGGCGCATCGGAACGTAACAAAGCCGGTATCCTATTAAACCTCAAACTTTCGGATGACAAATATCGAAAAATTGGCCCAAAACATTAATTCCTCCACCCTGAACGGGACTGTTTTCTACAAGGAGGGGTCGCTTTTTGCATGATATTTTCGAAAGCCATCCACTCTTTTTGATTGACTAGCCTTAATTTTGACGTTCGTCACTTCCGGTTTTATGATAGACGCAATAACAAAGACGTTTTCTTTTTCACGTTATTTTTCTCCTTTGCGGTACGGATTCGAGCCTGCCTGCCTGCCTGGCTACTGCCATTTGCCGGGCACCCAGGCTAGTTATATCTAAAATATTCTGAAACGGGAAACGTTAAGATAGAAGGCATTAAAAATACCCACGAAATGGCAAACTTATTTTACAGAGACATTAACATCGAAGAGGTCGTTCAAAAATATCCTCGAACAACAAAATAAGAACATCCTACACGGGATTGTGTCGGAAGAAATAATGAACGGAGGATGTCTATGGATCAACCCAGAGTACATTTATAACATTCCAGTGCTCCCCACGAGCGATCTGAATCTCTTACTGCCAAATTAAACCAAATTCATGTCTAAACTTGGCGCAGTGTATAAAGTTATTTTTCAAGCATTGAATGTAATTCCATTTCCTACATACTATAGCCTACCCAATACTCACAGAGGGAACATCCCTTCTCTCATAACACGTCGTTTCCTACACAGCGATATAGATACACGTAGTACAAGCTGTCACAAAGCTATTAACCACTTCGTGAGATATAATTAGCCTCTCACATTTAAAAAGCACTAAGGTGACCTTCTCAACAAAATCAAAAATATTGGCATGAGGGACAAAACTATCAACAGCCTCGACGTATACACGTATGTAGCCATTAAATGATGTCTCAGCTTATTTAAAAATACATAAAAACGATCAATTTCAAATTATCTCTCCACATCAAGACCATCATTAACATATTCATTTTACCAACATGAACAAATTTTTAGTTCAACCATTAACAGCAATGTCGATTTTCGAAAGGGTAACGAAGCACTTTAAATATAGATCAAGTAAAAACGCCACCTATTCATTTTTCTCTTACTAATGCGGAGAAAGTATATCTGGATAGCGAAGCTATTGAAATTGGTCAGAGGTTCTATTACCTTGGTGACACCATTGGAATACAAGGAGGAACAGGTGCTCGTATACTTGATTACTGATTAGGGATGAATGAAGTATGTTCAGAGAATATCTATCATTATTAACCAGTAAGGGAAGAGTTTATCAAGCATGAGTACGCAGTGCGATGCATAAAAGTGAAAACTGGTAAGCTGAGAGCATGTGTTGGTCGGTGCAAAATGATATGATGTCTATGTAATGCGAGACAGGCTTAGATCACAGAAGAACATTGAATCCAGATAGTAAAAACAGATGTACTGAACAGATGTATAGTATGGTGATGTATTGAACAGATGTATAGTATGGTGATGTACTGAACAGATGTATAGTATGGTGATGTACTGAAAAGACGTATAGTATGGTGATGTACTGAACAGTTGTATAGTATGGTGATGTACTGAACAGACGTATAGTATGGTGATGTACTGAACAGACGTATAGTATGGTGATGTACTGAACAGATTATAGTATGGTGATGTACTGAACGGATGTATAGTATGGTGATGTACTGAACAGACGTATAGTATGGTGACGTACTGAACAGACGTATAGTATGGTGATGTACTGAACAGACGTATAGTATGGTGATGTACTGAACAGACGTATAGTATGGTGATGTACTGAACAGATGTATAGTATGGTGATGTACTGAACAGATGTATAGTATGGTGATGTACTGAACAGATGTATAGTATGGTGATGTACTGAACAGACGTATAGTATGGTGATGTACTGAACAGATGTATAGTATGGTGATGTACTGAACAGATGTATAGTATGGTGATGTACTGAACAGATGTATAGTATGGTGATGTACTGAACAGACGTATAGTATGGTGATGTACTGAACAGATGTATAGTATGGTGATGTACTGAACAGACGTATAGTATGGTGATGTACTGAACAGATGTATAGTATGGTGATGTACTGAACAGACGTATAGTATGGTGATGTACTGAACAGATGTATAGTATGGTGATGTACTGAACAGACGCATAGTATGGTGATGTACTGAACAGATGTATAGTATGGTGATGTATTGAACAGATGTATAGTATGGTGATGTACTGAACAGATTATAGTATGGTGATGTACTGAACGGATGTATAGTATGGTGATGTACTGAACAGACGTATAGTATGGTGATGTACTGAACAGACGTATAGTATGGTGATGTACTGAACAGACGTATAGTATGGTGATGTACTGAACAGATGTATAGTATGGTGATGTACTGAACAGATGTATAGTATGGTGATGTACTGAACAGATGTATAGTATGGTGATGTACTGAACAGACGTATAGTATGGTGATGTACTGAACAGATGTATAGTATGGTGATGTACTGAACAGATGTATAGTATGGTGATGTACTGAACAGATGTATAGTATGGTGATGTACTGAACAGACGTATAGTATGGTGATGTACTGAACAGATGTATAGTATGGTGATGTACTGAACAGATGTATAGTATGGTGATGTACTGAACAGATGTATAGTATGGTGATGTACTGAACAGACGTATAGTATGGTGATGTACTGAACAGATGTATAGTATGGTGATGTACTGAACAGACGTATAGTATGGTGATGTACTGAACAGATGTATAGTATGGTGATGTACTGAACAGACGTATAGTATGGTGATGTACTGAACAGATGTATAGTATGGTGATGTACTGAACAGACGTATAGTATGGTGATGTACTGAACAGATGTATAGTATGGTGATGTATTGAACAGATGTATAGTATGGTTATGTACTGAACAGATTATAGTATGGTGATGTACTGAACGGATGTATAGTATGGTGATGTACTGAACAGACGTATAGTATGGTGATGTACTGAACAGACGTATAGTATGGTGATGTACTGAACAGACGTATAGTATGGTGATGTACTGAACAGACGTATAGTATGGTGATGTACTGAACAGATGTATAGTATGGTGATGTACTGAACAGATGTATAGTATGGTGATGTACTGAACAGATGTATAGTATGGTGATGTACTGAACAGACGTATAGTATGGTGATGTACTGAACAGATGTATAGTATGGTGATGTACTGAACAGACGTATAGTATGGTGATGTACTGAACAGATGTATTGTATGGTGATGTATTGAACAGATGTATAGTATGGTGATGTACTGAACAGACGTATAGTATGGTGATGTACTGGACAGACGTATAGCATGGTGGTGTACTGAACAGACGTATAGTATGGTGATGTACTGAACAAACGTATAGTATGGTGATGTACTGAACAGACGTATAGTATGGTGATGTACTGAACAGACGTATAGTATGGTGATGTACTGAACAGATGTATAGTATGGTGATGTACTGAACAAACGTATAGTATGGTGATGTACTGAACAGACGTATAGTATGGTGATGTACTGAACAGATGTATAGTATGGTGATGTACTGAACAGACGTATAGTATGGTGATGTACTGAACAGACGTATAGTATGGTGATGTACTGAACAGATATATAGTATGGTGATGTACTGAACAGATGTATAGTATGCTGATGTACTGAACAGACGTATAGTATGGTGATGTACTGAACAGACGTATAGTATGGTGATGTACTGAACAGATGTATAGTATGGTGATGTACTGAACAGACGTATAGTATGGTGATGTACTGAACAGAGGTAAGTATGGTGATGTACTGAACAGATGTATAGTATGGTGATGTACTGAACAGATGTATAGTATGGTGATGTACTGAACAGACGTATAGTATGGTGCAGTTGAAAGAATGAGTTCTTAAATTAGATGTAGAGCAGTTGAAATAGCTGGCTCAGTGCACAAAGAAAGGTCAGGCTAAACACAAGAGAAAGTGATACTATGAATTGATCCAAGAGAAGAAAAGGGGAATAAAGACTTGATCATAAATAGATTTGTTTGGAGATCAATTTCTAAAAGTCGTCTAGCATGTATATATAAGGAAAGACAAACAAAATTAACTTGAGTGTACGATCGTTACGGAAACGTTATTCGTTTTATTAGAATTGACAATAATTATTGAGAATAGTTGACAAAGGTTTTGTCTCTGAATATAATCTCCTCATCAGCAAAAAAAAAAAAAAATAGGGGGCGGGAAGAAGTTTAAGACACCAAAATAAAACTAGCATTTTTGTAGTAAGTAAGACAAATATTTAAAAACATGAGAACGAAGTTATTATTTTGTGTTGATAATGAAAATAGAAAATTAGGAATAAAATTAAGAGAACCAAATTTTTTAGAATAAGAAAAAATAAATTTTCTTTAAATACCTTATTGAATTCCATCAGAAAACTTGTTTTAAGTTCAGTCAGTATATATTTGGTCATGCTGTCTCCGAATATTTAAAATAATTATTTAGAGTTTTTTTTTTTTAATTTAAAAACGCTGTGTTAATGAACAGTTAAAACGTCTTTTTAGTGGATGCTAAATTCAAAATTTTAAATCCGAGGGAGACGACTACAATTCTTTGAAAAACGAAATAAAATAAAATTTTTTTAATTATCTAAGGGAGATAACTTGGTACTTAATATATTTGTAATTATTTTAGGGATAAATTATTTATTTATTGTGATGGTAACAGTTAACGTAGTAAAAAAAATAATGTTAATAATAGTAATGATAATAATAGTGATGATGATATAATAAATTAAATTATAATCATAGTTGTAATAATAATAATAATAATAATAATAATAATAATAGTAAAATAAGCAAAGTAATACTAATAATACTTATAAAATTACTACTACTAATATTATTAATAATTATACACGATAATGATCAGATTAATAATCAGATTGATAATATTTCTTTATGGGGGGTTCAGACCTGTAAACCTTCATCCAACGTCTATGTATGCAGCTTGAAAATATTTCATCTTTTTCGTTTAAACGTTGATTTGTTGCCATTGGATTTTAATATAGTCAGAGCTTCAAATAAACAAAGGGTGAAGAATTTGTCATCAGGTTAGAATAGAAACCAAAAGATATCAGTATTCAATGTGAATAAAAACCAAACGATATCAGTATTCAATGTGAATACGGATATCTTTAGGGTTTTATTCAAAAATTGATTAAAAACTTGAACTGAATTTTGAAACTGATATACGAAAAAATTTTTATCGGGTTTATATAATCAAAGATTTGTTGGATATCCAATCAAACTAAAGAAAAACTGCGGAAATATGTATATATTGGATTGTTACCAACTTCCTTGGATTCATTACAATACGCGTTCAATCTTTTTACCTGCCGAATACCAAGAACTTCCATTACAAGATTTAGCATACACTTTCGATTTGAAGTTCAATATCCTGTTTTTTTTTGCTGCGTCAATATCCAATTTCTCTTATTCTATATAGCTAAAATTATTTAAAAACTTTAAAAACATTAATTTAATTTTCTATTTACTTTTAGAAAATTAGGTGCAAAAATCGAAAACTCATGGGTTAAGGAAATATATTTTACTATACTGTATTCTTTGTCTTGCATACAATAAAATTTCTATATTTGAAATTTAATATTTTCAAATCACAAATTTGAAATTCCTAAAATGATTTATTTGTTCTATCTAGTAAATTGAGCAATTTTATTTATCAGGGATAGTCTTATATAAAATATTACATCCAATAATATTTTGCAAGACCGATAATCACTGGATTTGCACACCGGTGGTTTTATTGTATTTCATTATTCTGAATACTTATATATATATATATATATATATATATATATATATATATATATATATAAAGCTGAACTATCAACATTTCATGAATCCAGTGCCACTTTTCCGAAACGTTTTTCTTATAAATAAAGAAAAGAACATTTTAACCTTCCTGGTTTACCACAAACCAATCAACACAAACGATTATATTTATTTTCATCTGATTACAACAGAATTTCAACTCAAGTGAAAAAAAAAATCTAACGTGGCAAAAGCGACAATTTACGCCGTTTTGTGGGAATCCGACTTGCAAACGAATGTAAAAGTGAATTTTTGTTTTGTCGCTACACGACAAATCTTACTAAAGGACCAACTTGCAAACGAAAAGCGAACTTTGTTCTGTCGCAAAAACGACAGGTCAGACCCGTATTACGAAAAGCAAGGAAGTAACCTACGAAAAAAGTTCACCAGTGGATTCTAATTACTGTTCTCCGTAACAAAACAACAACTAAAGGACTTTTTAATTAATGTTTTGGTTGACGTCGGTACTAAAAGGAAATACCACAGCTAAAACTAAAATTCAAGGAAAGGATTTTTTTTCTTGAAGTTGTCACTGAATAACGGATAATACAGTAAAACGTCACGGAAAAAAGGTAATCTCAATTTAAGAGGTATGTTAATTACTAAAATACTAGAGAAAAAAACTCAAAGAACTAAATGTACTGCATACATTTATTCAATTGTGACTCGATTAAAAAAAACAAAAAAACCCAAACTTTTATTTTGTGGAAAGAGTTACTTATTAGTAAGTGCCTAAAAACGGAAAGTCAATTCCATTTCGTGATTCCAGATAAACCTGTTTTATTTTTTTTTTGCAGCGTGACTCGCAAAAAGAATATATTATTGCAAGCAGCGATATGATTATTGAAAACAGGAGCTTACAGCAATTTGCTTTTTTGTTGTAACCCAAACCGGTGTATATTGTACATGGTACAATATATTTTTTTAACTATACACTAAAAAAAACCAAAAAGAAACATGGAAGACTTAGCAAAAATGTTAATGCAATTTTTACAAGCACAGGCTGAGCGGGATGAACGCAGACAAGCTACACAAAACGAGCTTTTGCAAACACAAATACAGGCACAGGCTGACCGCGAGGAAAAGAGAGAGAGGACAGATTATTGAAATGGCAGCAGGAACAAGAAGAAAAGCAGAAAATGGCGCAATTAAGGCAGAAAAAGCTGCAATTGGAACAGGAAGAAAGGCATAAGAAACTACAATTGGAATATGAAGAAAGACAAGAGGAACGTTTTGCTAAAATACTGGAACTACTAAAGAGTAATCGAGAAAATGTCGACAGTGTTAATTTCTCCCATACAACTATTTTTAATAGCATGAACACATTTCATTATGTGCCTGAGGAAGAGAAGAATTTTGAAGCATACTACACAAGATACGAGGATGTTTTTCAACTGGACTGTAAAAATTGGCCAAATAGTCAGAAAGTGAGCCTCTTACTCAGAAAATTGGGTACATCAGAACACAGCAAATTCGTAGATTACATATTACCTAAAAAAACTGCGGAATTAGAGTTCATGGAAGCTGTAAAATTACTAAAAGAATTATTTAATCCAAATATATCTCTTTTTCATGAAAGATGGCTGTGCATGAATCTAAGAAAGATTGACAACCAAGATTATTTGACATACGCATCAGTTGTCAATAAAAACTGCGATAATTTTAAGCTTGCAGAACTAACGGTAGAAGATTTTAAATGTTTAATCTTCGCTCAAGGGTTAGTTTCCACGAAAAATGCAGAAATACGCAGACGAGTGTTGTCTAAGCTGGAATCTGAGCAAGATTTAACCCTCCAGAAACTAGCAGAGAACTGTGAAAGGGCCATTACACTAAAAAAGGATTAGAAAATATAGAAGAATCCGGAGTGGCATATGTAAGAAAAGTTAGAAAACCATACGCACCAACCAAGAACTTTACAAAGAAAAGCAATGGGACGAGATATTCCAAAGATAATAACCATAAATATAGTACAGAATATAACAAGCCTCTTCCTAGATATAACTGTAAGAGATGTGCAGAAAAGCATTGGGAATCAGATTGTCCTTATAAGAAGAAAAAATGCTACATTTGTAAGAAGGTGGGACACAAAAGCGATTGCTGCAGATATAAAGATTACACCAGAAAGAGAGTACAGCAAACAAAATCAAATACAAAATTAGACAAAGATCGGCGAAAATACGTAAAAGTTGAAATATTTAAAACATCAATAAAGTTACAACTCGACTCCGGCTCTGATGTTTCTATAATAAACCTGAATACGTGGAAAAAGTTGGGAAAACCGGCCATGATGAAAACTAGTAAAGCAGCCCGGACGGTAACTGGTGGTGGTATAAAATTTGAAGGAGAAGTTGTCCTCCCGATAAAATTGAAAGGGATTTCGAAGAAATTAAAAATATTCGTACTAAAAAATAGTGAAAATCTGTTTGGAATAGATTTAATTGAGAAATTCGGACTATGGGATAAGCCAATCAATACATTCTGTAAAAAATTAGAATGTTCTTCTCCAACAACAGTAAATATAAAAGACGAGTTAAAAGAATTATTTCCTGAGGCATTCACGACTAACTTAGGTCGCTGCAATAAATTCAAGGCCTCGTTTGAACTTAAAGAAAACGTGAGCCCAATTTTTAGAAAAAAGCGAAATGTTCCGTTCGCTGGGTTGGAAAAGATTGATAAAGAAATAAATAGATTGGAACAGACGGGAATTCTATCAAAAATAGAACACAGCGAGTGGGCAGCCCCCACCGTATACGTAAAGAAAAAGAATGACGAAGTTAGAGTGTGCGCAGACTTTTCGACCGGGGTCAACTCCCTATTAAAAGATCAGGTAGGAAAAGAAAAGTGAATGAACCATTAATGGTAAACCCCAAAAGAAAAAGATATTGAAATCTGTGTGACTTCAAATCTTGGGAGGGGGGTGTTGTGGTGGCAACCACTTATTTGCATATGCGAATAACATAACACTATAAATGGCAAGCCTAGGTTGGCCTTGGTGTGTCTTACTCAAATGCCACCAGAAGTGACGACGAAGAGCGTACATGTCCTCCCACCAAGACTCTCTGACTCGACACCGTCATTTGTACATATTGTAAATATACCTTTTCTTTAATACACTTATTATTGCGTTATCTTGTTGTTTGCGTCTTCATTGTATTTCCTTACTAATTATTGTTCAACCTTGCAACCACAACATAGATCAATTGTGCTTTATACAGAAACTTAATGAATGAACCCTTCTCTTATAAATACATATGCAGTTGATTTTATAAGCTGAGCCCGTCTGCTTGGGTAGTGATAAATTTTCTTAAATACACTTGCGACGATAAGAGTCTGAGAACGTGTATGTGCGTGTGTGTGTGAGAGAGAGAGCGAGAGCGTGTGTGTGTGAGAGAGAGAGAGAAAGAGCGAAAAGAAGAGAGCTTGAGAGAGAGAGAGAGAGACAGACAGAGAGAGAGAGAGAGAGAGAGAGAGAGAGAGAGAGAGAGAGAGAGAGCGCAAAAGCGAGCGCGAGAAAGAGCGTGAAGATAAACAGAGTGCGTGCGTACGAGGGTAACATGCAAGAGATATACAGACAGCGCGTGAGAGAGAGAGAGAGAGAGAGAGAGAGAGAGAGAGAGAGAGAGAGAGAGAGAGAGCATGCGTGCGCAAGAGAGAAAGAGATATAGAACGCACGCGCGGGAGAAGGAGAGAAAGACAAAAGATATACAGAGAGCACGCGAGTGAGAGAGACGAGAGAGAGAAAGCGATAGAGAGAGAGGGAGAAAGAGAAAGCAAGAGAGAAAGTAAACGACAGAGAGAAAGACACAAAAAACAATAAGCGAGAGAGAGAAAGAAATAAGAAAGAATAAGCGAGAGAGAAAGGGAGCGTAAGATAAATGGAACGTAAGAGAGAAAAATGGAGCGTAGGAGAGAGGAAAAAGCGTGGGAAAGAGAAAGGAAGCGTTAAGGGAGCATAAGAGAGAGAGAGAGAGAGAGAGAGAGAGAGAGAGAGAGAGAGAGAGAGAGAAGAGAGAAAGGGTGCCTCATAAAGAGAAGACAAAGAAAGGAGCAAAAAAGAAAGACAAAAAGCAAAAGTGAAAAAGATAAGGAACAAAATAGAAAGAGACAAGGAGCAAAAAAGAAAGACAAAAAGCAAAAGTGAAAAAGATAAGGAACAAAAAAGAAAGAGACAAGGAGCAAAAAACAAAAAAAAGAAACAAGGAGCAAAAATGAAAAAGAAGGGCTGCGAGAGATAGCATGTAGGAACGAGAGAGAAAGTAGAAGTGAAAAGAAAGAACATCATGTTTTGTTTTTCTAAATACTTAGTCAATCTAGATAGATGTACATATATTAGCAATTAGACATTCCATTGAATTGTTCCACTCTGAATCAACAGAACCAGGTGTACGTCTGTGCATCTTGTCTTTCCACATAACGAACACCTTTTATAAATTTTCTAATAAATAAAAACAGTTTCAATACACAAAGCTACAGCAATGTGCATGATAAGGAAAAAGAAAAACCCAATTGTGGCAGAATTATCGGAAGTAATTTCACAACATAATTTAAAACTACGGTAACACCTGGCGTCTTCACTTCTTCAATAAATAAAAAATATAATATAACACAGACATAGCTCCACACACATGCATATATACATACACACACACACCGATTAAACAATTGTTATCAACACACTTATGCCAAATGATGCTAATTAACATTTTCACTAATCTTTCTATTACCTCCAAAAGCCATTCGAGTGTAAATACTGATGAGGAGGATGGAATGTCAAATAATAAAGAATATTATGAGAGGATTGAACAAGAACGAAATTGATAGAATTGGAATACATTAAAGCCGTTTTAGTTTAAGTAGTCAATTGAAAAATGCTTGTGTTGTAGTTTGAAGGGAACTAATCCCGCAGTAATAAGTTCTGCAGAAGGAAGTCTGTAGAAATAAACTGTTCATAGAAATTCCTATGCGAACAGAGAAAGGGTGAAAACTTGTTTGCAATTGTAGTAATTAGATAAATTACAAAAATGAACCAGAGACTGAAGTTCAGTAAATAACCCTGGATAGACATAACGATGGAGTAGAGAAAGAGTAACCCAAAATTTATCTAATAAAACAAAGTCAAATAATCCTGTTAGTTTGCACATTGGATCTTTTAGATGGTGAGAGCAGGAGCGAATAAGAAAAGATGAAAAAAGATTAGAAGTGGTGAGAGGAAGAAGAAAAAAACGGAAATAGTATTAGCAAGAATGTAAAAGTCAGAAGACGACGTAAATGCATGGCAAATAAAGAAATAGAAAATAGTAAAATAGCAACAGATGAACAATCGAAGCGAATACCAATAACAATCATGGGAGACATTTTTAAAAACAGCCATGGGGGGACATTTTTAAAAACAGTCATGGGGAGACATTTTTAAAAACAGCCATGGGGGGACATTTTTAAAAGCAGTCATGGTTTTTTTTTTTAAAAACAGTCATGGGGGGACATTTTTAAAAACAGTCATGGGGGACATTTTTAAAAACAGTCATGGGGGACATTTTTAAAAACAGTCATGGGGGGACATTTTTAAAAACAGTCATGGGGGGACATTTTTAAAAACAGTCATGGGGGACATTTTTAAAAACAGTCATGGGGGCATTTTTAAAAACAGTCATGGGGGACATTTTTAAAAACATTCATGGGGGGCATTTTTAAAAACAGACATGAGGGGACATTTTTAAAAACAGTCATGGGGGACATTTTTAAAAACAGTCATGGGGGACATTTTTAAAAACAGTCATGGGGGACATTTTTAAAAACAGTCATGGAGGGGACATTTTTAAAAACAGTCATGGGGGACATTTTTAAAAACAGTCATGGGAGACATTTTTAAAAACAGTCATGGGGGGACATTTTTAAAAACAGTCATGGAGGGGACATTTTTAAAAACAGTCATGGGGACATTTTTAAAAACAGTCATGGGGGGACATTTTTAAAAACAGTCATGGGGGGACATTTTTAAAAACAGTCATGGGGGACATTTTTAAAAACAGTCATGGGGGGACATTTTTAAAAACAGTCATGGGGGGACATTTTTAAAAACAGTCATGGAGGGGACATTTTTAAAAACAGTCATGGGGACATTTTTAAAAACAGTCATGGGGGGACATTTTTAAAAACAGTCATGGGGGGACATTTTTAAAAACAGTCATGGGGGACATTTTTAAAAACAGTCATGGGGGGGACATTTTTAAAAACAGTCATGGAGGGGACATTTTTAAAAACAGTCATGGGGGGACATGTTTAAAAACAGTCATGGGGGACATTTTTAAAAACAGTCATGGGGGACATTTTTAAAAACAGTCATGGGGGGCATTTTTAAAAACAGTCATGGGGGACATTTTTAAAAACAGTCATGGGGGGACATTTTTAAAAACAGTCATGGGGGACATTTTTAAAAACAGTCATGGGGGACATTTTTAAAAACAGTCATGGGGGGACATTTTTAAAAACAGTCATGGAGGGGACATTTTTAAAAACAGTCATGGGGGACATTTTTAAAAACAGTCATGGGGGACATTTTTAAAAACAGTCATGGGGGGACATTTTTAAAAACAGTCATGGGGGACATTTTAAAAAAACAGTCATGGGGGGACATTTTTAAAAACAGTCATGGAGGGGACATTTTTAAAAACAGTCATGGGTGACATTTTTAAAAACAGTCATGGGGGGACATTTTATAAAACAGTCATGGGGGGACATTTTTAAAAACAGTCATGGGGGACATTTTTAAAAACAGTCATGGGGGCATTTTTAAAAACAGTCATGGAGGACATTTTTAAAAACAGTCATGGGGGGACATTTTTAAAAACAGTCATGGGGGGACATTTTTAAAAGCAGTCATGGGGGGACATTTTTAAAAACAGTCATGGGGGGACATTTTTAAAAACAGTCATGGGGGACATTTTTAAAAACAGTCATGGGGGGCATTTTTAAAAACAGTCATGGGGGACATTTTTAAAAACAGTCATGGGGGACATTTTTAAAAACAGTCATGGGAGACATTTTTAAAAACAGTTATGGGAGACATTTTTAAAAACAATCATGGGAGACATTTTTAAAAACAATCATGGGAGACATTTTTAAAAACAATCATGGGAGACATTTTTAAAAACAATCATGGGAGACATTTTTAAAAACAATCATGGGAGACATTTTTAAAAACAATCATGGGGGACATTTTTAAAAACAGTCATGGGGAGACATTTTTAAAAACAGTCATGGGGAGACATTTTTAAAAACAGTCATGGGGGACATTTTTAAAAACAGTCATGGGAGACATTTTTAAAAACAGTCATGGGAGACATTTTTAAAAACAGTCATGGGGAGACATTTTTAAAAACAGTCATGGGGGCATTTTTAAAAACAGTCATGGCGGACATTTTTAAAAACAGTCATGGGGGGACATTTTTAAAAACAGTCATGGGGGACATTTTTAAAAACAGTCATGGGTACATTTTTAAAAACAGTCATGGGGGACATTTTTAAAAACAGTCATGGAGGGGAGATTTTTAAAAACAGTCATGGGGGACATTTTTAAAAACAGTCATTGGGACATTTTTAAAAACAGTCATGGGGACATTTTTAAAAACAGTCATGGGGGACATTTTTAAAAACAGTCATGGGGGACATTTTTAAAAACAGTCATGGGAGACATTTTTAAAAACAGTCATGGGAGACATTTTTAAAAACAGTCATGGGAGACATTTTTAAAAACAGTCATGGGGACATTTTTAAAAACAGTCATGGGGGACATTTTTAAAAACAGTCATGGGGAGACATTTTTAAAAACAGTCATGGGGAGACATTTTTAAAAACAGTCATGGGGAGACATTTTTAAAAACAGTCATGGGGGGAATTTTTAAAAACAGTCATTGGGACATTTTTAAAAACAGTCATGGGGGGACATGTTTAAAAACAGTCATGGGGACATTTTTAAAAACAGTCATGGGGGACATTTTTAAAAACAGTCATGGGGGGACATTTTTAAAAACAGTCATGGGGACATTTTTAAAAGCAGTCATAGGAGGACATTTTTAAAAACAGTCATGGGGGACATTTTTAAAAACAGTCATGGGGGACATTTTTAAAAACAGTCATGTGGGGACATTTTTAAAAAGTCATGGGAGGAGAAATTTTTAAAAACAGTCATGGGGGACATTTTTAAAAACAGTCATGGGAGACATTTTTAAAAACAGTCATGGCGGGACATTTTTAAAAACAGTCATGGGGGACATTTTTAAAAAGTCATGGGAGGAGACATTTTTAAAAACAGTCATGGGGGACATTTTTAAAAACAGTCATGGGGACATTTTTAAAAATAGTCATGGGTACATTTTTAAAAACAGTCATGGGGGGACATTTTTAAAAAGTCATGGGAGGAGACATTTTTAAAAAACAGTCATGGGGAGACATTTTTAAAAAAACAATCATGGGGGGACATTTTTAAAAACAGTCATGGGAAGAGACATTTTTAAAAACAGTCGTGGGGGGACATTTTTAAAAACAGTCATGGGGAGACATTTTTAAAAACAGTCATGGTGGGACATTTTCAAAAAACAGTCATGGGGGACATTTTTAAAAACAGTCATGGGGGACATTTTTAAAACAGTCATGGGGGACATTTTTAAAAACAGTCATGAGGGGACATTTTTAAAAACAGTCATGGGGGACATTTTTAAAAACAGTCATGGGGGACATTTTTAAAAAGTCATGGGAGGAGACATTTTTAAAAACAGTCATGGGGAGACATTTTTAAAAACAGTCATGGGAGACATTTTTAAAAACAGTCATGGGGGGACATTTTTACAAACAGTCATGGGGGGACATTTTTAAAAACAGTCATGGGGGACATTTTTAAAAACAGTCATGGGAGGAGACATTTTAAAAAACAGTCGTGGAGGAACATTTAAAAAAAAAGTCATGGAGGAACATTTTTTAAAAACAGTCATGACGGGGCATTTTTAAAAACAGTCATCGAAAGACATTTTTAAAAACAGCCGTGGAGGGATATTATTAAAAAACATTCATGAAAGGACACTTTTATAAAACAATCGTGGAGGGGAAATTAAAACACACACACACACACACACACACACACACACACACACACACACATATGTGTGTGTGTGTGTGTGCGTGTGTGAATATGCCGTCAACAGACAGCCGTTTCGTCTTCATTGATACTTCAGTGTTGCTTTGACATAACGAGCATATCAGTGCCGATCAGTAAACCGAGACCATAATTATCATATTTTGATATATTTTTCATGTACTCACCTGCTTACCCTTAATTGTAGTCATAATAAAAGCGCTTTAAGCATTTATATTTGTTGTTTACATATTCACGCTGGTGACCACTTACGTAGAAAGCCTCACACAGTGTTTTAGATTTACTAGTGAAAAAGAACATATATGCATATAATGTAAAGTTCATCGATATATGACTGTTTCATCCTCATACAGACTTTTCAATGTGGTTTAGACATAATTAGTATATCAACTCAGAGAATTGAACTCGGGATCACGAGTATCGTAGATTATCTTCATTGCCTTTTTGGCTAAGAAAAACGGTAGTATCTGTTCTGATATTACATTTTCTGTCATCGATCAGTAAATGAGAAATCCTCATCTGAGGCAATTTTATTTTCGTCTCCATCTACAGTATCTCTTTTCTGGGAGATGAATTTTCCTCACATTAAAATACGACCTTAACCTATTTGCCCCCATCTGTTATTTTTCTATGTCACCATTTCGATAGATTACGTCACTAACTGGCAACGATCGGGTTGCATAGGGAAAAAGGGTGCTTGCTTATATTGCGCCAATTTTCATTTTACGGCAGAAAAACGTACATTATTATATCTTCACATCTCTTGCCATGTTCTCGAGTGGTTTGTGTCCCAACGTCGGCGCACCTGAAACAAAAGCTCTCTCATGCATAGAACGACGCAAATCTCATTTCTCTGGACAAGTGGAACTTTATTCAGTTTCATGGTCGAATGTCGCGTTCCTGTCCTGCTCATCCTTAGAAGAAGGGTGGGAAATTTTCTATCGATTTATCTGTCATACTGCCTCTCTCGTGGCTCACACGAGAAGTCTTTCATCTTCTCAGAATAACTGACGACTGTGGAAATCTTAAACTCTCAAACGTGAACTGTCTCAAAACGCATATGTGTCCCTATTTTTTTAAAGGTGTATATGTGTGTGTGTGTGTTGGGGGGTGTAATCCACGTTAACCGGTTTGCATTAAAAATACACTCACTGATCCGCGGCGTGATCTCTTGCTACATGCAAGTGTAAGCATTGTCAATGGAAGTCAATGGGTTTGATCTATGTCAATGGTAACCCTTTAAACCTCATCGCACTCAATGCCATCCCGCACTAATTGCGCTATTCGTGTCATAGACCTCATAACACTATTTCCCTGCCACGTTGGGATAGAATTCTCTAACAAGTGTTTTTTTTTTAGTGTAAACGCGTATTGAAGTTCTTCCCGGGCATTTTTGAACGATATTTATGCCCAGGACCGCCGCTGACTTGCTTGGTATATGACGACGTTGTCAGATTGAAAAGAAAATAATCTTAAAATTTATTAACTGTAGCTAGAAACGCAAACATAATTGTCAACCAGGAATGGAGATATTCTAATAACAGATGTTACATATTACTCTGCCGGGGCTGTTTGCAGCTGGGAAAACCGAGATCAGTTGACGGTGTGATAGGCAAAGCTGTCGAAAGGTATTTTCTGGAAGTTGAAAATACAGAGATCTCTCTGATTCGACAAAGAGAAAGAAATGTTATTACCTTAGAATTTCTGCATACGAAGTGAAGGAATGAGCCACAGAAATGATGAATATAAGAACAAAAAAGCAAATAAAAACCACTAGATAAAAAGAAAATTATACACTTTCTCTAGCTTAATATTGTAACATTTATTCAAATAATTATTTTTATATAACAAAATCAACAACGCAGAACTTTTATGCATTTTTCTTGCTCAAAAATAGCCTCTACTCCTGAGCGGAAAAACTGATGACCAAGATCGAACGATTACATTCATGATATTGACAACGTGTGGTGATCTCACGAAACGTCACTCGTCGACATTTGCGGTCTTCATTAGATCGACAACTTCTTTTGCGAGTAGGTAGCAAGTGATCACTAGAAACCCAGGAACCCATGAACAGCCAAAGCCGAGAACGTCATAAGGAAGTGGAGAAGATAAGTAACTTCAATCTAGAATAACATCCTTGGACAAAGAAAGAATCAATCTTTCTTCCCTTCAGCTATGTTTGAAATAGTAGAGTAGACTATGTTCTCGGGCTTTGATAAAGCAACTAGTTATGGTGAAGGAAGCTCAAGTGAGACCAAGTTTTAAATAGGAAATTCGCGGAGTGTATGGTCATCGAGAGTAGAAAGAGGCCATTGTATATCATGTTGGGAACTTTTGAACGAGAAATCAGAAGTAAATTGGATAAAACGTGTGCAAATGTAGCCCTAAACAATCGTCAGAAATTAAACTTCTTTATCACTCTGTCCGAAGTATGTATCTAAAATAAAGTGAAGAATTGTATGTTGTGGGTAGACACGACTTTCGTTAATTAGTGAGACCCAACGATCGAAAGCACAGACAACCTTATAAAGAATTTCACAAGATTATCCTATCCGCTAGTGCAGAACAAATGACCAACCACATGAGATGATCTTCTTGTAATAATCTTACATTGGCCCTGAAGAATTATAAACAGTGGTATAAAGCACTAGTACATGAAAATGAATTTTATCCAGAATAAAATGTTTTTCCTAATAATTTATTGGAAATGCAAAACGAAAATAAATGGAGTGAATTTGATGGAATTCCACAGGTGTCGATCTCATTACTCGCGCTCGCATTCCTCCAATTACTGACTGAATAGGGCGATGCATAATAGGTATAAAGTTTATTTATATCGAATCAATTAATGAAATGGATAAACAGTAAAAGTCGAAGAGAACGAAAATGAAAAACGACAAAAGAGAAGAGGAAAAAGAAAAGCTACACAGAGAGAATAGAGAGAGAGAGAGAGAGAGAGAGAGAGAGAGAGTGACACAGTATTTAACAGGTAAAAAAAAAACTGCTAAGAGGTCAAAATTTGATGGAAAAGTTGGAACTTGGCAAATGTAAGTCGACTAAACATGTTACTACTACGCATGCTCATGTATCCATGTATATCTTTAACGACGTTATTTTAAAAGTGTGTATATGTGTATGGGCTTAGCTCATATGATAATGAATGATGCTGGAGAGACTGTTTTACTTTCGATCATATTTTTATATTGTTTTGAACCATTAATGTCACTACTATATAATAATCAATTATGTGGTGACGCTATAAAATGAATATGAAATCTGCATAAATTAAAATATATTTAAGCGTATTTTACGACCGGGTCTTACTAGGCGGCCCCTAGTATAATCAACTAGCTACAATATAATAGAAAATTCACAATAATAAATACGAAATCAGTATGAAGTAAAATGTCATATTTAAGTGTATTATCCATTAGTATCTTGAGAAAGGCAATGACAACTCCCGCAGATGCGCTGGCTCCGACCATATTGGTTTGCTTTCCTATCGGACTTTCTCTGCAACACCGAGAGGGGGAGCACTGGTAAATGGCAAACCTAAGTCCCTTTATCGTCCGTTTAGGCCTACATCTAGAGATGCAACTCCAGGTTCGACTGTATTGGCATAGCATACGCTGCAGTGCACCCACTAGATACAGAACGCCATGGTCCCACGAGACAGATTGTTGCCATCATCAACGGTTGGTACGCTTGGAAATTACATATACAAAACCTTTACGAAATAAGTTTAAGGATGTGATAATTTGGATTATTCGTAGTGCAACGGATATAAGTGCTATGGGCAGTCATCAGGAAATTGAAGTTTTAATTGTCAGTTCATGCGTTACTAAGAATACAATTGCGAATCACTTAAAACGTATACCCGGTCATGGTTGACAGAAGAAAAAGTCACCCGCGATCATTAATAAAATAATTTCATTTCGAATATGTACGGATTCCAGAGCTTGTAAAGATGCGTCTGAAAAAGAGTAGAGGTCACATCGACTGAAATGATGAGAATAATATCCAAAACTAATAGTTGTAATAATCCAAATGATAGTAGTTTACAAAATGGACTAAAAACAGAAACACATGAGTAAAATTTTACAAATAATACAATGAAAGGCAGAGGGGAGAAATGTAGACAGTGACAAGGGCGCTAGTAGGGGGAAAAGGCAGAGAGTGTCAAAAGGGCGGTGGGTGGAAAGGCAGTAACAGAGGAACAGGTGGGGGAGAAGGCAGACAGTGACAAGGACGCGGGTGGTGGGAAGAGCAGACAGTGACAACGGCGCTAGTAGGGGGAAAAGGCAGAGAGTGTCAAAAGGGCGGTGGGTGGAAAGGCAGTAACAGAGGCGCAGGTGGGGAAGAAGGCAGACAGTGACAAGGGCGCGGATAGTGGGAAGGACAGATAGTTACAAGGGCGCTAGTAGGGGGAAAAGACAGAGTGATAAAAGGACGGGGGTGGAAAGACGTAGGTGAGTGAAAAGGGAGACAGTGACAAGAGCACGGGCAGTGGCGAGGGCAGACAGTGACAATGGCGCTAGTAGGCGGAAAGGCAGAGAATGACAAAAGGGCGGGGGTGGAAAGGCAGTGACAGAGGCGCATGTGGGGGAGAAGACAGACAGTGACAAGGGCGCGGGGAGTGGGAAGGGCACTAGTATGGGGAAAAGGTAGAGGGTGACAAAAGGGCGGGGTTGAAAGGACAGAGAGTGCCAATGGCGCTAGTAAGGGGAAAAAGCAGAGAGTGACAAAAGAGCGGGGGTGGAAAGGCAGTGACAGAGGCACAGGTGGGGGAGAAGTGACAAAGACGTGGGTGGTGAGAAAGACAGACAGTGACAAGGGCGCTAGTAGGGGTAAAAGGCATAAATGACAAAACGGGCGGGGGTGGGTGGGTGGAAAGGCGAGTGATAAAGGCGCAGATGGGGAGAAGGCAGACACTGACATGGGCGCAGGTGGTGAGAAGAGCGGACAGTTACAAGGGCGCTAGTATGGGGAAAAGGCAGAGAATGACAAAAGCGCCGGGATGGAAATGCAGTAACAAAGGCGTAGGTGGGGAAGAAGTAAGCCAGTGACTAGGGGGTGGGTGGTGGGAAAGGCGTACAGTGACTAGGCCGCTAGTAGGGGGAAAAGGCAGAGAGTGACAAAAGGGCGGGGGTGGAAAGTCAGTGACAAAGGCGCAGGTGGCGCAGGTGAGGAAAAAGGCAGACAGTGACAAGGGGGCGAGTGGTGGGAAAGACAGACAGTAACAAGTGCGCTAGTAGGGGGAAGAAGCAGAGAGTGGCAAAAGAGCGGGGGTGGAAAGGCAGTGACAGAGGCGCAGGTGGGGGAGACCTTGTCAATGTCTGCTTTTCCCTATTCATCCGTTCCCTTGTCGCTGGTGGAGGGAGGCAGACAGTGATAAGGGCGTATGTGGGGGGAAAGTGATAAGGGCTTGGGTGGGGTAAAGGTCGACAGTGACACTGGCGCAGGTGAGGATAAAAGGCAGACAGTGACTAGGACGCGGGTGGATGATGAGTAGGTAGATAGTGACAAAGGCGCACTGTTGGGGGAAAGGGAGACAGTGACCCTGGTGCGGGAGGAAACAAATGTGAATAGAGAGTGGGGGCAAACAGGGTAAGACATCGAGGGGGGAGAGAAACAAGAGTAAGAGCGGGGGAAACCAGAGCAAGAGAGCTGGGGCGCTAGTAAGGGGAAAAGTGTAAGAGAGCGAAGAGGGGGAGAATAATAAGAGACCGGGGAAACTAGGGCAAGAAAAAGGGGAGCAACCAGAGTAAGATAGGTCTTTCTTTCATCTTTTGTAGCGACAAGGACGTGCGAGGGGGGGGAAGAAGTGTAAAAAAAAAGCGCTCCGGGGGGAAAGGAGTGTGAATAGATCATGGTGAGGAATTTATAGTAGGAGAACGGGGGAGGGGTAAACCAAAGTAAGAGAGTGAGGGATGAAACCATACTAAGAGAGCGGGTGGGGGTGGAACCGGAGTAAAAGAGTGATGGAAACGAGAGTAAGAGAGTGGAGAGTAACCAGAGTAAGTGGAAGAACAAGATTAAGAGAGGTTTTTCCCTCATCTTTTTTTTTAAAATCCACTGATCGTTTTCTGGTCAGCCCTGGCCTTCTTTTGTCTTCGGTTTTTCAATCGATCGTCTAAACAAAATGTCTGTTTAATCATTGCAAGCAAATATTTTTTCAACGGAATGAAGTGCGTCCGGGTTAACCTGCTTATCCGCCGTGCCGAAAAAGAGATAAGAGTAATGACGATATAATATTAATAATAAATAACAAAACAATCTTTAGATGTTAACCTACAACCGGTCTGTCCACCCAAACGGCACACTTTTCTCAACTAGAAAGACAAAACAAAATGATTAAGCAGAACATGCAATTTATTTTATAGAAAAGATGAATAATTAAAAAAAATATGAACGACTACCTTTGGAAGAATTATACTGAAATTCAAATATATATATATATATATATATATATATATATATATATATATATATATATATATATATATATATATATATGTATATATATATATATATATATATATATATATACCCCGTGCCAGAATTATATGCAAATCTATATTTTTTTTCTAACTCCGATAGTTTTCAATGAAAATTTGTGAAATTTATTACGTTATATGGCAACTAACACAAGCGTAGATCTAAAATTTTAAGCTAATCTGCACAGTAATAAACAATTGGCAGCCATTTTGGTGATTCGCAGTTTTTCAGCGTGTCAACTTTATATGCCAACTAATGCTAAAATATGGTGAAATGCTAAAAGATCATCGAAACATTGATTATTCTAGAAATTTGTAAATTGAGAACAACGATAATAAAGAACAAACAACTTCAATATGTTTTCATAGTACAATCAATATCTTATATAATTTCCATTTTTATTGACAAGAGCAAAAAGCCTTTGGTCTATTGAAGATGTCAAATTTTCGATTTCATCTGATGAAATGTCTTTAGCAGCAGTCAGAATAGCAGAGGTCATCCTTGGAGTGGTACTGCCTTCCACTGGAGTAAATATTTTGTTTCAAGATACTCCACAGTTTTTGTATGGGATTTAAATCTGGAGAACAGGCTGGCCATCGCATTATTTTTCCATGTCTGGCAAAATAATCTCTCCAAATATTTAGTGGTTATCCTTGCAGAATGGGACGTTGCATTATCATGCATGAATACCATTTTTTTCTGGAATGCCAAAATCTTCTTGTGTCAGGGTTCCAAGTGTTCCTTAATATAGTCAATATAGTGTTTAGCGGTAATTTTCACTTCATCTGCGACTCTGAATGGTCCTACCACCTCATTGCCAATGATTGTAGCCCAGAATATCACACCACCACCTCCTTGATGACGCCTAATCCTTTGGGGACGTAGACCCTCATTATGGTACCATCCTCTCCTCCAACCATCGGGTCCATTCGACACTCATCGGTGAACAAAACAGTTTGAAAATTCACCTTCATGCGATCTCTTGCTCACTCCATCTTCTTTTTTTGTTCAATTGAGGGCAGACGTCTGACTTTCCAAATTTTGCAATCGTTCTCAGGATACGGTAACGAGTTGATTTGGGCACATCAGGAACGCCAGCTTTTTCAAAAACTTGATCTTGCTCATTGTTCGACGTGACAGATATGATTTCTTACGTATTTTCCCTTTGTCAGAACGTCCGTTGCAAAGTTGAGGGTTAGTGCAATATTTTTTGATTGTACGATGATCACGGTGTACTTCTTTGGCAATTTCTAAGGTTTACATCTTATTATGGATGCTTTGAACAATTTTAGACTTCTCAGCTTGATTTAAAACACCTTTACGTCCCATCTTGCATATAAAGTTGGCATGCTGAAAAAAACTGCAAGTCTCCAAAATGGCTGCCGTTTGCCCGCTATTGCGCAGATCAGCTTAAAATTTTATATCTGCGCATATGTTAGTGTTGCCTTATAACGTGCGAATTTCACGAATTTTCATTGAAAACTATCGGAGTTAGAACAAAAATATCGATTTGCATTTAATTCTGACACGGGATATATATATATATATATATATATATATATATATATATATATATATATATATATATATATATATACTAACAGTTCAGCTCTGCTTTGCTCGGGTCCTATGTACTTTATGTGCGTATGTATATATATTTTAAAAAGTCCAGGTAACCCACATTTAAAATTTCAAGTGTTGAGATCCAAAATTGGCGGAGGAGTTTGGTAGAGTCTGCAAAGGTCAACTCTTTCAACTTTGTCCTTTTGACAGTCAAATTTGCCCAAAAACTGATTAAAAAGCTTGCTGCATTTCTGAATACCCTTGACTGAATAGTTTGCTAAAGACCGCAAAGGTAAAATCTTTTGAACTTTGATACCTTGGAAGCCAATACCCTTTATCTAAAATTTCAAATGTTTAGACCAAAAATTGGCCGAGTAATTTGGTAGAGACCGCACAGGTCAAATTTTTAAATTTAACCCAAATTTTGACCCCTTAACATTTATTGTTTTGAGCTCAAATCAAATTAAAAAGTTTGATCCATGTCCAAGTAACCTAGATCTAAAATTTCAAGTGTTTAGACCCCAAATTGTCGAAGGAGTTTGGTAGAATTTTTAAAGGTTAAATCGTTGACTGCCAAACATCTGGCCGAAAACCAATTAAAACGATTTTCTCAAATCTCAGTACCCCTTATGTCAAATCTTGAGTCTGTAGACTGAAAATTGACAGAGTAGTTTGGAAGGGAAATGTATACACACATACACACAGACAATGTAACTCACAGACACACACATACACACAGACAATGTCACATATATATATATATATATATATATATATATATATATATATATATATATTAGCATTTCAGCCCGGCGTTGCCCCGGTGTTTGGGGGTATATGTTGAGCAAAAAAAAAGTGGTAGTAGGAAGGCAGGCTCCAACCCATACTGCGAAGGAGGAAAAGAATATGAAAAAAAAAGTGACGTCTTTGCTGTACGATCACCGACAAACCGGAAGTGATGAAGGTTTAAATTAAAGCTAGACAATCGAAAAGAGGGGATGACTTTCGAAAATATCGGCGAAAAAAGTGACCCCTTCCTGAAGAAAAGTGCTCAGTGAAGAAATTAATGTTTTTAGCCAATTTTTCGGTATTTGTCGTCTGAAGGGTCGAGCTTCAAAACGATAGTGATCTTGTGAAAATTCGTTGCCTGTGTCGAAAGTTTTAGGAAGACATGCAAACATACATTCATAGATTTATATACTTGTAGCTCAAATTTTCGACCCAAGCCGAGTAAAACGCTTGCCCCATTTCTGAATACTCTTTATGTAAAATTTCAAATGTTTAGACCAGAAATTGTCTGAGTAATTTGATAGAGACCACAGATGTAATTTTTAAAAAACTTTGACCCGTATTATGACTCCTTAACATTTATTGTTTTGGGCTCAAATCACGTTATTAAGTTAGATGCATGTCCAAGGAACCTATATCTAAAATTTCAAGTGTTTAAACCCAAAATTGGCGGAGGATTTTTGTAGAGTTCTCAAAGGTCAAATCGTTGAACTTTGACCACTTAATAGCCAGATTTCTGGCCCAAAACCGACTATAAAGATTTTTCCAAGTCTCCATATCCTGTACATCAAATTTCGAGACTCTAGACTAAAAATTCACACACACACACACACACACACACACACACACACACACACACACACACACACACACACACACACACACACACACACATGTTGAGCAAAAGAAAAAAAGCGATCAATTTTTTAAAATTTGACCCCTATTATGACCCCTTAACATTTATCATTTTGGGCTCAAATTAAGTTATTAAGTTAAATTCATGTCCAATGAACCTATATCTAAAATTTCAAGTGTTGAGACCCAAAATTGTCGGAGGGGTTTGGTATAGTTCTCAAAGGTCAAATCGTTGAACGTTGACCCCTTAACTGCCAATTTTCTCGCCGAAAACCGATCACATCGATTTTCCGAAATCTCAGTACCATGTATATCAAATTTCAAGTCTGTAGACTTCAAATTGACAGAATTATTGTGTATAGAAGTATACACACACAGACACACAGCCACATTCACTTTTATAGATATATATATATAGATAGATTAAACAAAAACATATACGTATACATAAATATATATAAGGAAACAATTTTGTGTTTACTGTAAACTTTTTACGCAAATATTATAAGTATAAATCATGTAGAATATCTACATGAATATAATTACATGTAATAGTTTACTAAAGATGATCATCCCATAAGAAAACCGAAAAAAATAATAGGAAATTAATATAAAATGAATGTTTAAAAGAATATGCAAATTAGCTAGATCTTTTGCTAGTGAATGCAATTACACATCCCATATATAAGAAAATTGTATTTTCTTTTAAAATGAATAGAAAAGAGGGGTTTTCATATGAATATCAATACACACAAAAGAAAAACGAATTAATAGGAGTATATATATATATATATATATATATATATATATATATATATATATATATTTCTTCATTCGAACTTGGACTTCTATGGAATATCCTTTTAACCGACACATTTCCGTATCATTATCAACTTTTATACAAATATGGCTGCTCTCCAAATTTATGTGCTTACCTACAAAATTATAGCTTGCCTATGAATATAATTTTGTTAACTATTTTCCTGAGGATAAGAGCAATACTTTGTAAACTCCATGCAATACGGAAAAGTATAAGATTTTCAATTTTTATTCCTTGTCGAATAATAAATTGTTGTAAGTTTTAATTTAAGGAGTTTAAATTGAATTCATTTATATATATTCTATCAAAGATTCCTGCCCGTCACACGAGACTGTGCTCTATGCTCGAGTACCCGCTTCATAGACACCATTGCAGTAAGTGGATGTTGTAAGAGCAACTATTGCTTAAGGTGTTTAACACCTAAGAATCATGATTGGGAATCCGATTTGGAAATTTAAATTTTGATCTGTATTAGGGACCACTATCATGCCAAATTTTATCAAGATTGGTTAAGAGGATGGTGTGGGGGAGGGTGAGCTTATTCAAATTCACAAAGTTGGCCGGCGCCATGATGGCGGCAAACCTCAACCTGGTATGCATCATCACTGCGTGCACTAAATATGACCTTACCATTTGACTTTAAAAAATTGTGTGCACCATCCCTAGGTCGGAGACCATCATCATGTCAGGTTTGGTCATGATTGGTCCAGTGGTGTGGGCTGCATGAGAGTTGTATACACCGACACACGTATGAACCCTACTACTTTATATAAATATATATTTTGCCAAACTGTCTGGCATTGATGGAGGGCCAGCAAAAACTTGCTGCTTTGGTTTCAAATGATCTGAAATAACAACAAGGGGAGATTTGATTCCAACTATTTCTCATATGTTATACCTCCCCTCTTTTGGAAATAGGGTGTTAAAGAGCATCTCTCCCCTCTCTCTCTCTGGCTCTTTCATACTCTCTCTATTTTCTCTCTCTCTGTCTCTATTAGATAGTAGATCGAGAGAGAGAGAGAGAGAGAGAGAGAGAGAGAGGGAGAGGGAGAGGGTGGAAGGAGGTCAGAGAGATATTTTTGTAGTTAATCCACGTTGCAGGAAGTGACGTTTCATCTAACCGGATGTCATGTGATGCTACGTGGCAAGGTTGGTGAAACGTTGAGTCACTCAGAAAATGCCGAGTCGAGCAGAAGTCTAAAATGGTTCTCTCCTAAGTAAGGGGGGAGATGCGCGCCCCAGACGTGGGACGTGGTAGGTACCCACAGTGGAGACCATTGATGGCGGCATCTGCAGATCATGCCTGGGAGAATAAAAGGTTGAAAACCCAACATCTGTCTTCATCTTGTGTATTCCGGCGAAAACAGCAAGAGAGCTCCACTCAGATGAAGACTCTCCCAGAGCAGCGGAACCAGGTATGAATCTTCTTTAATTCAAACACATAAATACACAATATTCGTCCTAACCACTAGACAAACGGTTTAAGGGATCTTGGGTCCCGTTCTCTCGTCTCTTAACAGTCGTAATATCTCTCTCTCTCATCGTCGTAAACTTCTTCTCTTCAGTAGTAAAATGGACACGTCATCACCAGGGTACCAGTATCCCTCAAGTAAAGTGTCCAAGTCAAATCCTCTTCTTCTCCCTCCCTTATGTAACATATCTGTTATTTGGTGCCGTTGACCTTCTTGCCCCCGCATGGGGCATATATCGAAACCTGGATTGCCACGGACATAACAAGGAAAAATAAAGACAGGAAGAGAAATTGAGGAAAAAGTAGGGAGAAAAAAACGGAGAAGAGACAGTGGAATAAAAAGAAAGAATAGTGAAAATGAAGAGAAAAAGAGAATAAAGAAAGAACAGTGAAAATGAAGAGAAAAAGAGAATAAAGGAAGAAAAGTGAAAAAAGGGTAGAGAGAGAGAAAGATAGAGAGAGAGGGAGGAAGGAAGAAGAAAAAATGATTCAGTTATGTGTTGAAAAAGATAGCAAAGGCATGAAGAATACCATACGCATTTAGAAGAAGATTAAACTCCAAAATTAAAAATACGCTGTGAACTTTGAAAACGATTAAAAAACAGAAGAGAAAAGAAAATTAATTTACCATATTCAAAATAAAAACTGTGGAAATTGAAAAACACAGAGAAAGAATTGAAAACACAGAAAAAAAACAAAAAAAATGTATATATATATATATATATTTAAATAGACAAGACAACACAAATGAACATTTGTTGAGGCAAAATGACATCGAGGTTGTCCACAGTTTATAAACCTGTTAGTCATTTGACATTGTTGAATTTAGCAAAGTGTTACAAAAATAAGGGACAGTGAACTTTTAAATGCATTCGGAATAGCAAGATGTCATTTTAGATTTGAAAAAAAAAGAAGAAATTACACTATTGTCGAAAGTATTAGGTGAAATAAAAATCAGGTTGGTGATGTGGCATCCCTCCGGATTAATTTTAAGTAAATTATAATTATATGAATAGAATAGAAGCGGAACTTTTTTTTATTAATTCTGTGGTTAATTGTAAAAGATAAATGATTTTTTTTAGTTTCAGAAAACCCTTGAACTTTGCATACGTGGACTATTTGATCAGTGATAATTTTGTTGAACTTTGCTGAAAGTTGTTAGTTATAAGTGAATTAATTAAGTATATATTAATTAAGTATTATTGAATATTGTTAAGTATTGTTGAGTTGCCATGTGTATTTTTCTGTATTTCTTTTTCTGTATTTTTGTTATCTTGTATTTGTATAGCAGATGGGGACATCGATGGTCTTGCCACGTGGTGTCAATGTAATTTAATTTTTTAAAAATAAGATGATGACAGGATAGAGGTATATCAATTATCAATAATAATTTTTGAGATAACGGGATTATGCAAGGAAAACATAAATGAGAATTTTTAAAATGGGATGATGTCGGAAGACAAAAGAATAAGGAATAAGGATTTTTTAAAATCGAAATACAGTAGTTGGACAGGCAGACGGTTTGCTGGATTATGAGTAATAAGGTCAGGAAGTCAGTCGGTATTTATTCTGGTTTCGAGGTGGTCATGTATACATATTTTTGTTTGTTGTTTTATTCTTGTAGTTTCGACAGATTTTTTTGTTCCGGATGCGTAATTCGGTGGAGGGCGGTACAGAACGTCCTCGTAATAAAAAAAAATCCATATTTTGGTAGGTGCTCAGGGAAGCACAAGATAGTTATAGAGAAATGGGCGATCTCTGTAACTAATATGGACAGTCGGAGGATGTGTCCATTTTGTGTTGACCACATGGGGGGTAAATGGGGTAGAATAAATAAAACCGACTTGATTACTCTTGGACCAATTAAGTATAGTCATAGAGGAGGTAAATTAATTAAGAACATTTGATGTGAAATGGTGAAGGTTTGGGATGGGATTTTTTTGTTTTTGTTTTTGTGCTACCTAGGAGTAAAGAAGATTGTCCGTAAATCCTGAGATGTAAGTAGGAGGCAGATGGACCTCGATTTTGTGTTTTATTGTTGTTCGGCTAGGAGCCGTGAAATTATCGACCACGAGTAGTGTCGACCGGGAGCAAAGGATGCTCTTGAAGTCCCGAGATGGGTACGAAGAAGCCATGGGGTCATAAAGGAGTTTGACCTTGAAGAGCGCAGGGTAGCGCTACATGGCAGTTTTATTGCTGTAATTATTTAATTTTGAGTTTATCGATTTATCGTAGGACAGTCTTCTTGCCAGCGGGTAGCGTATGTATTCCCTCCTTAGTTTAGTTAGTTAGTTATTAAAAATGTATGGCTTTGCCATACATTTTCATAAAAAAGGGGTGGAGGAATGTTAAAGAGCATCTCTCCTCTCTCTCTCTCTCTGGCTCTTTCATACTCTCTCTATTTTCTCTTTCTGTGTCTCTATTAGATAGTAGATCGAGAGAGAGAGAGAGAGAGAGAGAGAGAGAGAGAGAGAGAGAGAGAGAGAGAGAGAGAGAGAGAGGGAGAGGGTGGAAGGAGGTCAGAGAGATATTTTTGTGGTTAATCCACGTAGTTTTTTGTAGTTAATCCACTTCCTGCAGGAAGAGACGTTTCATCTAACCGGATGTCATGTGATGCTACGTGGCAAGGTTGGTGAAACGTTGAGTCTCTCAGAAAATGCCGAGCCGAGCAGAAGTCTAAAATGGTTCTCTCCTAAGTAAGGGGGGAGATGCGCGCCCCAGACGTGGGACGTGGTAGGTACCCACAGTGGAGACCATCGATGGCGGCATCTGCAGATCATGCCTGGGAGAATAAAAGGTTGAAAACCCAACATCCGTCTTCATCTTGTGTATTCCGGCGAAAACAGCAAGAGAGCTCCACTCAGATGAAGACTCTCCCAGAGCAGCGGAACCAGGTAGTAATCTTCTTTAATTCAAACACATAAATACACAATATTCGTCCTAACCACTAGACAAACGGTTTAAGGGATCTTGGGTCCCGTTCTCTCGTCTCTTAACACTCGTAATATCTCTCTCTCTCATCGTCGTAAACTTCTTCTCTTCAGTAGTAAAATGGACACGTCATCACCAGGGTACCAGTATCCCTCAAGTAAAGTGTCCAAGTCAAATCCTCTTCTTCTCCCTCCCTTATGTAACAAGGGTACGGTTATAAATATCTCCAGTATGAAATAATCCTTATACACTGTGAAATTTATTTTATGTATGAAAATCAAATTGCCACAAAAAGAGGAATATCTATATATGCCTGTTTTTAATGAGTAACAACCTTATATGGAAGCTGAAATTTCTTGCTTTCAGCTACTTTTCTATCGAAGTAACAACTGAGAAATAGAAAATCAAATGACATTACAACCAATAACTGTCACTAAACGCATTAAGATGCAGTGTTCTACCGATCAGCATATTTTTAACCTGCTGAAATCGTTTTAAAGTCTTTATTTACCCAATTATTTTATATTTTAAAGTGATACAAGGCTGTAACATAAATTCTAAAAATAAAACATACGAAAGCATTGAAAACTGTAAAACAGACAGATCAACAGGAACGTATTCAAATTAGATTTGAAAATGACCATGCTATAGTCAGTCGGGAAGCAGCCCCATAGTATTGTATTTCACAGACTTCCATAGTTCCATAATTTATTGTTGTCAACATCTGATTTTCGGCCCCTATGCTCATCATCTTCAAGACTCTCATCGCCTCCACGAAATTTCTTAAACCACCATTGTGCTGTGTGTTCAGTAGTGATTCCTGTGCGAACGTTTTGTTGATATTGCGAGCTGTTTCAGCAGCTTTTCAGCCTAGCCTGAATTGAAACAAGAAAATTGTGCTAATTTGATTTTTTGAAAAGTTAACAACTGTTCTAAAACGTTTTCTAAAATTATAGATAAAGTAAAGGTATTATAACCAAAACTTATTTGAAAATACATCATTTGAAATCCAAATTACCAATTCCGCAAGAACCTTCTTGTCAACCTAATACATATTTATTAGCAATTTTTTTTAACACTTGGTGAGGATGCGTGAGTGGTTACTGTCGCTGATTATGGAACCAAATATGCAACGTTCAAATTCGACGGGTCCTATTGTGGCCATTTACGCATTAATACTGTTAAGAAGGGTATTAACTCTTGCCCTTAATTAATTGTAAAATAATATATTGTGTAAAAGTCATGGTATTCAATGTTTTGTGCTTCAACGTGAAAATCACCTTAGTTGGTTTGCCATTAAACAATCTGCGAGTTTTCAATTTATTAATGATCGTTTAACTCTGCCCTCGTGAGGGGGCAAATAAATAGGCACTAAACAAGCCCCTGCCCAATCGCCGCAATGTTGCATCGTAGTTCTTGTTTAATAAGTACTGCATTTTTTGTACCTCCTACAGCATAAATAATCCGAACCAATCCAACTCTACAAAAAATCCACTCCTTAACTTATTAATTATAACGGTTTTCAGATGCTGAGGAAATCTACCATAATAGTTTTTTTCCTAGTCGCTTATCTTAAGAATACCTCGTTTTCTTTTTTTTTTGTTTTTTTTGTGTTTTTTTGGTACTAATATGCAGAAATTTAAATGTAATGTGAACAAACATTTCGCTACAAAAACTCCATACTTAGACTTCCGCAAAAACAAACTGACAACCGATGCGATGGCATTGTTCGGCGTGAACAAAAAAAATAATTAATCGATTCATGTTATTGAGTATCGAAACCAACAAAATAAGCGAACTTCTCATTTTAAAATAAATTAAGGTTGCAAAGAATACCTCTTCCACTTCTTAAAACTTAAAAATTCGTTAAATATGTCTTTTTTTATTAGATAATCGTTTACCTTAGTTCCTAATCGCTGGTAAACTCTAGAAACATATTGCTTAAAATATACAATGACACACCGTCATATACAATCTACATTTTTTTTACTATTAGCCATTTTTTATTTGAATCCAAAAGATTAAGCAGTTATCCACAAAACAAAATACTTCTCGTTCCCTATCTGTGCTTAAAACTAAACAACAATCCATGCACAACTGTTCGAGAACTTCCTTCTGAGTTAGACGTAACGTATACGACGATTTTCAACCACTTTAGAGTGATTGGAAAGATAAAAAGCCTTGACAAATGGGTGCCTCACAAATTAAACGACAACCAAAAGAAACGCCGTGATAAAATGTTATCTTTCCGTATTTTACGCAACAAGAACAACCCGTTTCTCAACCGGGTTGTGACTTGCGATAAAAAATGTGTTCTTTACGACAATCCGCGACGCTCAGCTCAGTGATTAGAAGCTGACGGAGCTCCACAACATTTCCCAAAGCCAGAGTTGCACCGAAAGAATGCCATGCTGACTGTTTGGTGGTCTGTGACCGGTCATCCATTGCAGTTTTTTGAGTGCAGGCAAAACCATTACGACTTCAACAACAATACCCAACATTATTCAACATAAACGGCCCAATTCCCCTCCATGACTATATCCGACGTCTTGCTGCAACACCGACCCTGAAGAAGTTGAACCTATTGGGTTACGAAACTGCCTCATCCACAGTACTCTCCAGGCCTCTCATCTACCGACTACCATTTTTTCAATCACTTTTTGCGTGAGAAATGCTTTAAAAACCTAAGCGATATCAAAAACGTCTTCAGCGACTTCATCGCCACCAGAACATAAATCTTTTACGTTACTGAAGATACACTCGCTTTGCGTTAGCATAATTGTTTTGATTCTGATGGTTCTTTTTTCGTCGAAAAACTTTTTCTTTGAGCCAAGATATATTCATCTGAATTTAAAAGTAAACACCGTAAGAACATTTTGTCAACCTTATATTTAAATGTATAATTAATGTTTTCTTTTTACTTCAACTAATGTATACCTCGATACTTATAAAGTAAGGTATGTGTATTTATGTATATTGACAAGGTCAACTCCTAAACTAATCAACTAGTCATGGATTTTGGAGGATGTATTCTAAAAAATACAGTAACATTTTTTAAGGAGAGTAGAAAGTGGATATTGGGTTAACTTTCAACATCTTTGGAACTCTCGCTTTTCTTATTTTGTCCCTTAATTCTTATCTTTCATGGGCGATGTTTCTTACAGATAGGGGAAGAATTGTTATTGAATATGTCAAAATCTATTTCATTTAACACTTTCCGTTGGCAAGTTTTTGACCTTGAAGTAATATTTTTAGCTCCTTACATAAAATAGCTTTATGCCTTGTCCCGCCCCACATACATATCTTAGTTTTTCATTTTCATTTATATAGTTTTACTAGCACGACTCGTTAAATCGGCTTTGCCCGGTGGAAGCATGACAGATCCAGAACAGAATCATTAAGTTGCCCTCCCTGAAAACAAATTAAACTGTTGTTGTTGTAGATGACCACCGCCACCCCTAAAAATTCGCAGCCACTGGCGGCCGTGGCCCAAATGAACAAATCTGCATCCCACTGTTGGCATTTTTCCTGGTGCCAATGTTTATGATTGTGATTTTTTTTTGATTCAATTTTCACCCCAAACAAGGCACAGTGCCACTTTGAAGCAGGGGGTTACTATCAGGGACTTAATTAGCGGGGTCATTATGAAGGGAGATGAGTAGAAAGATGTTTGTTAACGTTACACTTGAACTTCTGCATATCATTGCAGTTGGGAAAGCAGAATCCCGGAGGGGAGTTCCAAAGACTCGCAGTTCTGGGGAAGAAACTATTGGAGTAAAAGGCTTTCTTGCACCTAGGGATCTCAACTGTAAAGGGATGAGACTTGGTAGCTTGTCGGGTTTGTCGGGGGTAGTTACGTCGGGGAGGTACAAGTGTTTGCAGTTCGTCAAAGCATTCACTATTAAAGTATTTGTAGAACAGGCAGAGGGATGCAACATCTCGTCGATGGGACAGAGGCTGAAGCCTAGATGACAGTTCAGGACCTATCAGGTTGGCGACTCTCTTTTGAACCCTGTTCAGGAGCGAGAGACAAGCAGCAGATGCACCAGCCCAGATGTGACAACAGGACTCCATACATGGGCGAATGGTTGCCTTATAGAGGTATAGGATACTGTCAGGCGTAAGTAGTTTTCTAGTATGGTAGAGGGAGCTAAGCTTCCTTGCAGCAGCCTTGGCAATGCTCTCAATGTATCTATTCCAGTTCATATTCCCTGTAAACTTTAGGCCGAGGAGTTTAAAAGAAGTACTTTCAGGTAATGTTCTTGGCCATTGCTATTGGTGGTAGAGAAGTTTCTTGTAGTTATTGAAGGAAACAAGCTTAGTCTTACAGCATTGAATGTGACCAACCATTTTTGTCCCCATTCCACTACGGATTGGAGGTCATCCTCTAGTTTTTCTGCCATTTCCTTGGATATGTGTTCATTTGTTTTCCCCTCATATCTGTTATAAAGACTGGTACCACAGAGGCGGTTTTCCAGCAGTCGGGAAAACAAGATTCGTTAAGGCATTTATTGTAAAGTTTGGACAGAACTGGAGCAACCTCGGCAGAGCATTTTTTTAATAGCACAGCCGGGATGCGATCTGGTCCACATGCTTTTGAGGTGTCTAGGTTTTTTATAATAGCATGTACCTGAGAAGGGGTGATTTTCAAATCGTCTAGTGTGGCGTCTGTTCGCAGAGGAAAATCAGGGAGTGAGTGGTGTACCGAGTTCAGTGTGGAGTTTGAGGCAAACCGACTGGCAAGCAGATTAGCCTTGTCAGTTGCCGTGCAAGCAACCTCATGATTGTTTGATAGTGGGGGAATAGTTGACTGTCCATTATTTACTACGCTGTTGTAGATTTTCCAAAAATCCCGGGTTCCTAATTTCTGTGCTTCGATGCGTGTTCTGGTGGTTTCAGAGTAATCTGTCTTAGCTGTCTCTATCACTCTCTTACAATTATTTCTAGCTTCTATAAACTTCTGTTGATTTGAGCTGGACTTATGTCGGTTGAAACTGCGGAACGCATGCTGCCTTTGACAAATGGCAGCTGCACAAGCAGAAGTAAACCATTGGGGAGAGTGGGGCTTGCTATAGAATTTCCGTGCGGGAACATGTGCTTCAATAGCAGTTTTGAACCATTCAGTTGTCTCATTTGCACACTGTTCCGCTGGAAGAGTAAATATATTTTACCATGGGGCATCTCTGATGAGCTCCCTGATGGCTTCCCAATCAGCCTTTTTGTAATACCTCGTTGTTTTGAGTAGTGGGTCTTCAGTTTTAGGGCGAGAATTTAGGCTGATTTCTACCATTATCACAGCGTGATCAGCATTCCCGAGTGGGCTGTGGGCATTTGTTGTACAGTCATTAGGAACCGTTGTCAGAAAGAGATCTAGAAGTGAGGCATGTTGATCTTGCTGGTCTGGAAAACGTGTCGGAAATGTAACCAACTGAGATAGGGAATGGGATATAGAGAAGCTATGTGTTGCGTTACCAGCTACGTCTGTGTGATTAGAGAATCCTAGCCAGTTACTGTGGTGGACATTGAAGTCACCAAATACATGTATTTGTGCGCTAGTATCGAGGGAGAGTGCTATATCTATGCTGTCTGAGACTTTGTTTATTAGGGTACAGTCTTGGTTTGAGGGAGAGCAGTAGAGAAAATACAAGTAGCTAATATTGTGTTGCATATTTAGTCTGAAGCACAAAAAGGCCTGGTCCTCTGATTCTAGTTTTATTTCTCTAGTCAGGGGGAGGGTGTTACGAATATAGACTCCAAGTCCATGCATATGTCTGTCCGAGTCCTTACGGTAGAGTGGGAGATAACCAGGCATGTTAAAGTGGTTAGAGGGAATGGAGGAGTGAAGGTTAGTTTCACTTAATGCTAAGATATCCGGGGTGTTTACAAGGAGAAATGACTCAACATCATCTAAGTTAGTTCTAAGCCCGCGGATATTAGTAAATGCGAGCCTCAAGGGAGGAGGCAGGTTGGTTTTCTTTCAGTTTGGTCCTGGTTTAAACGTAACTTTTGCTTGAGCTGCCATCTCATTTTATTTTATTTAAAAGTTTCAGTTAGGGTGAGTGAGTGAGGGGGTGCTGGATAAGTAGTTGTGCAGAATCAGTACTGTTGGTTACTGGCGATTAATGTTGGTTTGGGGCAATAATATGCAGGTACTAGTTGCAACCTGCTTGCATAATATTTTTGTGTCCTGACTTATTTGCAAGTTCTGACTTATTTGCAAGTTCTGACTTATTTGCAAGTTCTGACTTATTTGCAAGTGTTTAATTAGTTCTAAAAATAAAATGTATCGACATGATCAGTCACAAGAATATGAAATTAAATTTAATTGTCAACAGTAAAAAAAAAAAAAAAAAAGAAATACAGCATCAGTAAAGTCTAAATAATCGCTCCATAATCGAAAATGAAATATTGGTAATCGTAAAAGAAAATTTTTATGGCCGCGGGTTGTGTGTCGGTATTTTGTGCATATTTACTTTCTCAAACCAATGCCGTGTTTACATTTTGAGAATGTTCAGTCCGACCACGGTAAGAGCAATATGTGTTTGATTACATTTCATGTTAGTTCCGTGTGCGCAAAGAAAACGTTAACAATGCGTGTTAAAATTCCAATAATTCCTAACCCTTTTGTTAGAGTTCACCGTAACAAAATTGTTAGGGTTCCAGTGTTTAATGTTTAAATTTTGAGCGATCATCAAGACTTCAAAGACGTTATGTATACTTTTTTTTTACTTATGGATGTATGTTAACATGTTGAATTGTTCAAAATAAGTTGTCAGTATTTATCTAATCTTAAGATACTTTTAAAATTATCAGGTATTAAACTTCTGTTTTTGAGCGATTAATATGTTTGTATTCGTTTTTTTAGCACTATTGCGTCCTGTAAAGGAGTTTTTTTTTTACAGCATCTGTTATTGATTTGTTAAGAATGTACAAAAAAGAATATATAAATAAAAAATATGTGAATATTAATCATGAAACTGCGGCATATATGTTTTGTGGAAGCAGCGAGTAAAGAGACTCGAGCAGATGGGTAAAAAATTGGAAGGAGAAAGTAAAGAAGTTTTGATGAAAGAAAGAACAAAAAAAAAAAACGAAAGAAAGAAAGCAAGCCGAATGTAGAAACACCACCAACATTGGAAGCCGTTCTTAACATGTAGAGGTAGGATTATACCATAAAAATACTTTTGTCAAATGCTGTTTAAACGTAATAGGTAAAAAAGAGCAGAATATCATTTGTGGTTAGTGGGTAAACGACGACGTGATATGGCATAAAAAATAACAAACTAACTTTTCGAACACAAACAAAACCAAAAATATGTCTTCGCTGAAGCAAAGAAAGAAGTATTTTAAAAAATAAAGGAGAAAACAGTTGCCAATAAAAAGAAATAAATAAAACCAGTAAAGTTTATGAATTTAATCGACGCTATAATACATTGTTTTTAAGTGTTCGTTTAAAATGAGGTAATTCTGGAATAAGAGAATTAACCGGCAACCAATCATAGGAAGTAGATTTTCCCGGGGGAGACTTTATTGTTTTTTAAAATCTAATACCGTAAAGTTAACGCTATATATGTGTTTGTATGAGTCAGTTACGGGCGGTGTAAGTCCAAAATATGTGATAAGTGTAGACTTTCTTCCGGTGTTGACTGGTGGTGGTGTGAGGACTAAATATTTAGAAGTAAAAATAGGAACCCTTTCCTCTGAAGATGTCGCGATGTGATAGTGTTTCTCCTAGGATGCAATGTAGCATTTTATTACAACGACTTAATGTGTCTAAAATAGTGTTCGAATTTTACATAAGGTAATAACCTAGACATATTGAATTTGTATGTGGCATCTGTTGTTGCAAAGTACGGTACTTTGGTCCAAAAGGAAATTTCTGCAGTCCTTTTATTTATATAGTTTTATGAGACACTTGCGGAATATACACACACGGTTACCCTGTCAGTTATATATGGATATTATCGTTTCAGCTAACCTTATTTAGAGAGTGCATTCATCGAAACCTGTTTTTGAACCCGCTCTAATATTTAAAAATAAATTACATACAGAGAATTCGTAAAAAGAACTCCTCTACATCAAATTTCCATTTTCTTTTTGGTTTTATTGAAAAATAAAATGTTTAGAAACATTACTGTGTGTACTTGAACGTCAATAATATGTAAGTGCTTGGTAAAATCCCCAACTACTGAACTTGTTATGATTATGGAATGCAAGAGAGTAAGGGACATATGCAAGAGAGTAAGGGACATATACTTTAAAACTGTGCTATTTTAACGATGTCACCAAAATTGTACAATACTTCTTATAGAAAAAAACTGAAACTAATGCTATATTATTGAATATCTGAAACGGGTTCTAGTCTACTCGTCTGTTTTTTTTAAAACAAATTAATTAATAACACATTAATTTAAATAAATTAATTAACTGAAATAAGTTTGAAAATATAACTAAAAGTAAGCATTAAAATTAGTATTATTTTAATGCAGACCAGCTTCATATTTTTACTAGAATACCCGTAACTCGTTGGATCAGTATATGTTATAGCTAGCTATGGAATGGTGAGTGTATTCTTTCGTCGTTTTAATATGAGACGAAATGAGAGTAAATGGATTTGGTGACATATTAAATTAAGACAAGATGTCATATTCTAAACATCACAGCCTGGGATTAGATAAAATTAATGGAAATTTTCCTAGCAGACCACTCAGCGTCGCCTGGGATTGGAAAAAATTGGTTGATATAATTAGCCGATGTAGGTGGACATACATTGAATGTTTCCTAAGATTAAACCGCTTTAATTCTAAGAACAGATACTACACTTTGATCTTAGCCAAAAGACCAAGTAAAATAAAAAGATGCGTATTATATATTTTTCGTATATTAACTAATTCTTTTTAGAGGGAGGAAGGTGGGAGGCATAATATGAGTTAATAGGAGGGGGCGAAAGATGAAACCACTTTATTTCTAAGAACAGATAGTACACTTTGATTTTAGCCAAAAGACCAAGTAAAAAAAAGATGCGTATTGGATAAAATTGGTGTATATATACTAGCAAAATGCCCAGCGTCGCCCGGAATTGTATGACATAGCACTAGCACGACATATATACTATCTGATTACCCGGCATGGCCTGGGATTGTATAAAATTCATGGAATTTTTCCTAGCAGAACACTCGGCGACGCCTAGGATTGGAAAAAATTGGTTGATATATGTACTAGCCAAATGCCCAGTGTCGCCTGGGATGGATTACATGGGTGGATAGCTGTACTAGCAAAATACCCGGCATAGCCCAGGATTGGATAAAGTAGGTGTATATGCACTAGCAGAACAGCCGGCGTCGCCCAGGATTGTATGACATAGGTGGATGTGTACTAGCAGAATACCAAGCATCGCCTGGGATTGTATGACATAGGTGAAGTATAGGTCCGATTCGACAATTATGAAGGTGCTTGTGCAGTATAGGTCCGATTTGAAAAATTATGATGGTGCTTGTGCATGATAGGTCCAATTTGACAATTTTGAAGGTGCTTATGCATTATAGGCCAATTTAACAATTTTGAAGGTGCTTGTGAATATAGGTCCTATTTGACAATTTTGAAGGTGCTTGTGCAGTATAGGGCCGATTTGAAAAAAATTAGACGGTGCTTCTCCAGTATAGGTCCGATTTAAAAAAAATTAGAAGGTGCTTGTGCAGTATAGGTCCGATGGGAAAATTTAGACGGTGCTTGTGCATTATAGGTCCGATTTCACAATTTTGAAGGTGCTTGTGCAGTATATGCCGATTTGAAAAATTTAGAAGGTGCTTGCGCAGTATATATGTTATAATATGCAATTGGATGTAGTTTCATTGTCAGATTCCATTAGATTAATATACAATCATTGTTATGATAAGCAAGTGACATCCCTTGGATGAAGCTTCATTGTCGAATTCATTTAGATTACTATACAATCATTGTTATAATATGCAAGTGATCTCCCTTGGATGTAGCTTCATTGTCAAATACCATTAGATTAATATACAATCATTGTTATGATATGCAAGTGACCTCCTTTGGGTGTAGCTTCATTGTCAAATTCCATTAAACTAATATACAATCATTGTTATTATATGCAAGTGACCTCCATTGAGTGTAGCTTCATTGTCGAATTCCATTAGATTAATATACAATCATTGTTATACTATGCAAGTGACCTACCTTTGTATTGTTATGACCCTTTAGGCTGTGATCATAGCGTAGTATCTGTTAACTGTGGCAAGCGGGGTCAAAGGTCAAACCATCATTATTATTTTTATTGTATTCTTATTAATTGATTTGAGCGACGGATGGTTGCTGGATCAGTTATTATGATTAGAAGAATAAACAATTAAATTGGGAAAGAAATGATTGACGTGTAAATCGCAAAAGAAATGCGAAAATAGAAAATAGATGTAAACATTCTTTTGGATTTGGATAAACAAATAACTAGCTGTGGATTAGGTTGGTCTGAAACACGTAATTAGGTGACGTAAAAGAACATGTGATGTAGAGTTTTGGGGAGATTGAGAGAGTTGAGGATTGACCACCAGAGCGGACAGACGTCTAGACAGGGGTGGACAGACAGCTAGGGAGCGAGCTGTAAGAATAGAAATGTAGACAAACTGCAGATCCTGTGAAAACCATTTGAGACAACTGTAATAAATTTATATTATAAAAATATAAAGAGTTGTTTTAATGGTTTCACAAATAAGAACAGATATCTCAATTGGTTGGTGCTGATCGCTTCATGGTTCGTCACGGAGCAGCAGGAAGTTAAAAGAACTCTTCAAGAAAAAAAAGGTATGAAGCATGTATTCTTTTTCTTACATATGAACTGTAAAAATATCCCGTGTGATAAGTCTGATACAACATGACACAGTTTACATGTCAATATCATGTCCCCTGGCTAAACAACATAATACGATTTATAAGTTTATTTTCTGTCTGTTAAAAGAACAATATCTTACATCCACTAGATAACACATGACACGTTTTAATATATCATCTCCTCCAAAATAAACAAATATACAACATATATTGATTTTGGTGTCCTATGACCAGTTCGCATCGACGATGCGATATCGAACCTGGGATGTGAAAAATACAATGTGGAAGCAGGTCCTAAGAATGGAATGGAGATTTCGTGTCAAGAAAAAAAAGACAAGAAAAACACATAAAACACAATAAAATGTCTGGAAAAAAAGAAAAAAAGAAAAAACAACAGAAAAAAAGCAATACACACGTACAATCTTTTCACGAAGAAAGAAAAGAAAGACATACAGACACACAGATGTAAAACTTTATATATAGAAGATAGTTAAGAAAAAATGTTTATCGTATTAGAAATAAGCTCGTTATGAACAGAAGAAAAATATCACTTAATGTAAAAATTAGAAGAAAAAAAAGATTTACGTTATTTTGTTTAAAACAATGGACCGACGAGAGAGAGAGAGAGAGAGAGAGAGAGAGAGAGAGAGAGAGAGAGAGAGAGAGAGAGAGAGAGTAAGAAAATGTAACGGGAACACGCACAGATGAAATTGTTTTGAATTGTGTCAATCATGATTTGAAATATTTACACCGTTGCAGAAGTTTATAGAGGAAATGGCCATCGCTTGTTTTGAACTGGTTAAAAAAAGAAAATAAAGAAAAGAAAGAAAAGAAAAAAGAAAAAAGAATTGATGCTCTTTTTCAGGTCAGAAGCAATGGACAGTTTCTGTAAATGGTGAACATTGTTTTTCCAGTTTTAACGGCATTTTTGAAAAAAAAATTCTAAGGACTGAAGAAGGTTGTTTTATGTAATTAGAAGTTAATGTTCATTGTTAGAAAAAATGTGTATTGATGATTTTATATTGTATTATATAATGTATAATTGTTGTTTTTCAGGAATCTGCAAAATATTGATTTAAAAAAAAGAAAAGAAAAAAAAAATCAGAAGATTAGATTAAGATAAAATGGTCGGCCTAGTATAAATTAGAATTTAAAAGGGGACAGGATTAAATTTACGTAGGCGGTTAACTATATATATATATATATATATATATATCTTTTTTTTCTGGAAGAGGTTCACAGGACCCTGCAAGGGGGATTTTTTAATAGGTTTTTCGATTTTGAAAAATGCTGTTTTCGCCGTCTGTATGTAGCTTGATTAAGCTGACCGGTGTTACCGGTTGAAAGATCATATTCTTTGCATACAATAAAGATGGGAGTACTGCAGGCCTATGGACTTAAAAGGGTTGTTGTAGCTGCGACGGGGGGGGGAGGGGCGCGATAGAATGCACCCACATAGATTAAGCTTGCAGATAGGGCCGCTTGTGAGCTTCGGCTGATTGAAAATACCTAATCTTGAGAGTAACAGAACTTCCAATACAAGAGCGGACGTGTAGTGGTGACGTAGCCTCTATATAGTGAATCTGAAGTAGGAGAAAGAATAATAAAAAAAAGAAAGATAGAATATATGCCGCTGGTACGTAAGAACTTTAGAAGTAAACTGTTCCCCTTTTGTTAATTAAAGGTTTAGAGAATAACGCCTGTATAAAAGAAGTCAGAAATCTGTCGGATGAGATGTCGTCAAAAATTTTTTTGAGATAAGGAGGGAGATGCCTTGATATTGGAATTGGCATGGGATGGCTGAGTGGCAGCTGTTAACAAACATGAGGTTATTTTACCCACATCCCTGAATGATGCCATATGGGCCGTGAAAAAGGGTCCGACCGAATAAATTATTTAAGACGGAAGACATAGGAAACATATGAAAATATAGTGAAAATGCATAGCGGAGATATTATCTGACATTTTCCTGGCTCGCAGGTGTGAAGAATAAGGTGAGAATAGGGCGTATAGAAAAAATGTATGCCGTACATGAAAAAAAAAAATAGAACACGTGATGTAGAACACTTGTTATAATATGCAAGTGACCTCCCTTGGATGTAGCTTCATTGTCAGATTCCATTAGAATAATATACAATCATTGTTATGATATGCAAGTGACCTCCCTTGGATGTAGCTTTATTGTCAGATTCCATTAGAATAATATACGATCATTGTTATAATATGCAAGCGACCTCTCTTGGATGTAGCTTTATTGTCGAATACCATTAGATTGATATAAAATCATTGTTATGATATGCAAGTGACCTCCCTTGGATGTAGCTTTGTTATCGAATACCATTAGAATAATATGCAATCATTGCTATAATATGCAAGTGACCTCCCTTGGATGTAGCTTCATTGTCGAATACCTTTAGAATAATATATGATAATTGTTATAATATGCGAGTGACCTCCCTTGGATGTAGCTTCATTGTCGAATATCATTAGATTAATATACAATCATTGTTATAATATGCGAGTTACCTCCCTTAGATTTACGTTCATTGTCGAATACCATTAGATTAATATACAATCATTGTTATTATATGTGAGTGTGAGTGACCTCCCTTTGATGTAACTTCATTGTCGACTACCATTAGATTACGCAAGTGGCCTCCCTTTGATGTAGTTTCATTTTCGAATACCATTAGATTAATATACAATCGTTGTTATAATATGCAAATGAGCTTACTTGGATGTAGCCTCATTGTCGAATACCATTAGATTAATGAGCATTCAATGTAATATTATGCTAGTGAACGCTCTTGGATATGGCTTCATAGCTGGATATTTGTACTAGCATAATACCCAGCGTTGCCGGGGATTGTATAAAAAAGGTGGATATATGTAGTAGCAAAATACCCAACGTTGCCTGGGATTGGATGAAATAGGTGGGATGTTTCCTAGGAGAATACCTGGGATCGGATCAGATAGGTGGATATTTGTGCTAACAGAATACCCCACATAGGAAGATGGTGCGATTATGTCGTAAAATCATGAAAAATTATTGTCCAAATTAGTAACATATCCAAGAATTATGAAAAATTATAAAATGCGAGTTATTTGTTGCTGTGTTTGTAATGAAATAACACGCCAGACAATGTCACAAAGTAATTATTTTAGCAAAAGGAAAGGAATTTATGTGGGTTAAATTATGAAAAACGATTGTCGAAATGAGTAACATATCCAAGAATTATGAAAAGTGATTAAATGTAAGTTATTGGATTGGTGTGGTTATAATGAAATGAACAGCCCAGATGTAGGCTTAAAGTTAATATTTTAATAAGAAGTAGTCGATTATGTGGGTTACATCATTAAAATGATTGTAGAAATTAGTAACATATCCAAGAAAAGTGAAAAAGGATGAAATGTGAGTTATGTGATTGGTGTGTTTGTAATGAAATTACCAGCCCAGACAATGTCTCCCATGTATTATTTTAGTAAGAGGAAGGGGATTACGTTGGTTAACTCATTAAACATGATTATCGAAATTAGTAACATATCCAAGAATTATGAAAAATGATGAAATGTTAGTTATTTGATGTGTATGTTTGTAATGAAATAGACACCCCAGACAATGTCGCATGGTTGTTATTTCAGTAAGAGAGGGGCGATTATGTGTGTTAAATCATGGAAAATGATTGTCGAAATTAGTAACATATCCAAAAATTATGAAAAATAATTAAATGTGAGTTATTTGATTGGTGTGTTCCTAATGAAATAGACTGGCTACAAGGTGTATCAAACTTGTTATTTTTGTAAGAGGAAGGGGATCGTGTCGGTTAAAAAGGGGGCGATTATTTGGGTTACTTCATTAAAAATAATTGTCGAAATTAGTGACATATCCAAGAATTATGAAAAATGGTCAAATGTGAGTAACTTCATAGGTGTGTTTGTAATGAAAAAAAAACAGCCATACAGTGTCTGAAAGTTATTATTTTAGTGATAGAAAGTGGCGATAATGTGGATTAATTCATGAAAAAAATTATTGTCGAAATTAGTAACATATCCAAGAATTATGAAAAATGAAGTTTTAGTTATTTGATTGGTGTGTTTATAATGAAATAAACAGCCCAGTCAATGTAGTAAATTTATGATTTTAGTAAGAATTTGGCGATTAGATGTGCGCACTCATTAAATTTGATTGTCAAAATTCATAACATATCCAAGAATTATTAAAAATGATGAAATGTGAGGTATTTTATTGATGTGTTTCTAATGAAATAAACAGGCCAGAAATTATCAAAGGTATTATTTTAGTAAGAGGAGAGGGATTATGGTATTGAACTCAGAAAAAATGACGGTTGAAATTAGCAACATATCCAAAAATGATGAAAAATGATGAAATGTGAGTTATTTGATTGGTGTATTCGTAATGAACTAGACAGACCAGACAATGTATGGAAGTTATTATTTTAGTAACAGGTTGCGATTATTTTGGTTACTTCATTAAAAATAAGTGTCGAAATTAGTAACATATCCAAGAATTATGAAAAATGATATAATATGATTTACTTCTTTGGTGGCTTTGTAATGAAATAACCAGCCATACCATGTCTAAAAGTTATTATTTTAGCGATAGAAGGGGGCGATAATGTGAATTTACTCATGAAAAGTGATAGTCGAAATTAGTAACATACCATAGCCTATGTAGCAAAGTTTTTATTTTAGTAAGCGTGGCGGCGATAACGTTAGTTAAATCATGTGACATGGTTATTGAAATTAGTAACATATTCAAAAATTATAAAAAATGATGAAATGTGAGTTATTTGGATGATGTGTTTGTAATGAAAAACCAGCCAAGACAATGTCTCAAAGTTATTATTTTAGACAGGTGAGCGATAATGTGGGTTAAATTGTCGAAATTTGTAACAATCCAAGAATTATGGGATGTAACAAGATACGTCCACATATATACTTACAGATTAACCGGAGTCACCCTGGATTCAATGAGATACATGCAAATGTATGCAAGAGAATACACGATCGCCTGGGATGTAATGAGATAGATGCAAATATATACTAGCAGAATACTTGGCGTTGCCTTGGATTGAATTAGATTGATTGAAATATATACTACCAGAATACCTTGCGTCACCCAGGATTTAATGAGATTGATTGAGATATATACTAGCAAAACACCCAGCGTTGCCAGGGATTGAATGAAATAGGCCAGAATATATATTAGTAAAATACCTGGCATCGCTTTTGATGAGATAAATGTGTTGTATATTACCCATCCTTTCATATACATGCTATAAATGACCTACCCTAGGTAAGATATAATTATTTCATATGTGTAATACCCGTCTTATGTAGGTAAAATATTCTTTTGTTCGAAATAACAAATGATGCATAAACATACAAAATTTCTCTCTCATAAGAATAACAAATATATTACATAACCAAATTCTATTTTCTCTTTGTTTATACGGCCCTGAGCAACGCCGGGTAGCCCTGCTAGTCTATAATATAAACCTCACCTGTCTGTCTAAATGTATGTATGTATTTATGTCTGCCTAAAACCTTTGACAGAGGCGATGCATTTTCACGGGATTGGTATTGTTTTGAAGCTCGGCCTTTCAGACGACAAATATTGAAAGATTGGCTGAAAACATTAATTCCTTTACCCTAAACTGGACACTTTTCTACAGGGAGGAGGCGATTTTTTCGCTGATATTTTCGAAAGTAATCCTCTCTTTGCGATTGTCTAGCCTTAATTAAAACATACGTCACTCCCAGTTTGACGGTGGGCGTAACAGCAAAGACGTTACGTTTTTCCCGTTCTTTTCTTCCTTCGCAGTACAGGTTGAGCCTTCCTACTTCGTTTTTTTACATTGCTCAACACACACCTCCAAACACCCGGGCAACGCCGGGCACCAAGGCTAGTATCTAAAATTGTAGGATTTAAATATTTTACTGAAATCTATTATTTAATTCAGTTATATATCATGCGCTATTTGTAAATGCAAGTGCCTTATTAAAAGTCTGTTAATTTATAACAATTCCTTTCTTAATTTAACATGTTTTAAACGATTAAAAATTTATATTTACTTTTCTTTTAATATAAATAAGCTAATTTTGTATCATTAAGAATTTTGAAAAGAATGGCGAATTTTCATGTTCTTTAAATCTTTGCCCTCGATTATACTATATCTATTTTGATGTAGACTTGACTTTAATAATATTTTCATACCAACGTAATTGCTATTAAATATTTGTTTTTGTTTTTTTATTGTTCTTAGTGGAATTTGTAAGAATTTTAGACATTGTTATTGGATTTTTTAATATTAAATAATCTTTTAATCAAATTTAAATAATTCTTTAATCAAATTTCAATAAACGACATACACAAATGTATTATGATTGTTTACAGCTGTTTCAACACAGTCTTCATTTTAAGGCACGCAATTAATTATACAATTTCAACACACTAGACTACCTGTAGAACCAAATCTTCATATGTGTCAAACAAAAATCAGGCTGCATTATTTGGATTATTGTTCATGGCTGTTCGTTTCGGCCGATGTAACCCCAGATCTTCAGGTGTATCTTATTAAAAGTGGGAATTTTAATTCCAGAATATTCTGTAGTTTATCGGATAAAGTACTAGGAAAAAATCAGTTCTAAGTTTTCTTGGGGTCAAAGGTTCAATCCTCAGAGCGAGCGATACGAAGAATACAATAGCAAATTACATAATATTTTTATTAAGCCCTGATTCCGATAGGAGAGCATTGCACTTTGTACATTAAATAAAGGACTTCGTTTAGAAATCAATGAAGATTCCTTAGTTTGACAAGATACACCTGAAGAAGCTCGGAGGTTACATCGGCCGAAACAGTAGTCCAGATAATCCAGAAAAAATATTTCATCGCTAATCGCACAGATTGAGTGGGCGTACCCACTTAAATACTTGTTTCTTGTTTCATATCACTGAACATTTGGCTAATGAGGTTTTCCTGGCTCATATTGTCAGCGAAGACACAGTCACATGTGCAACAAGTAAGAAGCAAATTGTTAGGCGTGGCGAAATGAATTTTCTAATTATTAATATCATGCGATGATTTCAGAACAGCTGATGTTTGAACATGTCAAGTGTTTTCTGATATTTCTCGTTATCATTGATCACAGTAGGTGGCCATTATTTCAACCGAATACAATTTAGCCGTTTCAAGTCTACGCCGATTGTCCACGCGTCTTTCAGATAACATAGTGTTATGTGGGCGTTTCAGAAATATGGGAGAAAAATCATTGGTAGTAAAAAGGCGAGTTTGGTTTACTATCATATGAAATTATTATTTATAAAAACAGTTTAAATAAGAAAATTATTCAGTATGAAGCAACAACAACAAAAAAAATTGCTATAATCGAACATCCAATTGATTTCTTCCAGAAATGCTCAGCGTAAATTATGTGTCAAACTCAAAGCGTTTAATATAGTAGTATCTAAATATTAACACGAATGTCTTGTGGTTTTACGCGATGAGATGAGGTGTTTCTACAAGTTCAACAAGTAAGGTCTGATGCACTTAGCGCGAGATGATAACAGTTAGCCTAAAACGTTGCTTCGATGAATACAATCTTCACAGTCTAATTTACATGCACTCAATTATCGATGTTGAGATTTTCCCTCTTTTATTTAATGTCTTTTGTGTTTTGTTTTTGTCTTAAGGAAAGCTGGTAAATATGTTATTTTAATATGCATATGCTGAACGAAAATGAATAATTACTGTCGTCCTGGGTATATTACAACTAATAAGTATGGGAGTCAATGGCATTATATTACAATAAATAAGTATTTAAGACAATGACATTATATTACAACAAATAAGTATGGGAGTCAATGGCATCTTATTACAACAAATAAGTATTCGAGACAATGACATTATATTACAACAAATAAGTATTCAAGACAATGACATTATATTACAACAAATACGTATTCAAGACAATGACATTATATTACAATAAATAAGTATTCAAGACAATGACATTATATTACAACAAATAAGTATTCAAGACAATAACATTATATTACAATAAGTACGTATGGGAGTCAATGGCATCTTATTACAACAAATAAGTATTCGAGACAATGACATTATATTACAACAAATAAGTATTCGAGACAATGACATTATATTACAACAAATAAGTATTCAAGAAAATGACATTATATTACAACAAATACGTATGGGAGTCAATGGCATCTTATTACAACAAATAAGTATTCGAGACAATGACATTATATCACAACAAATAAGTATTCGAGACTAAACACATTATATTACAACAAACAAGTATTCGGGACAATGACATTATATTACAACAAATAAGTATTCAAGACAATGACATTATATTACAACAAATAAGTATTCGAGACAATGACATTATATTACAACAAATACGTATTCAAGACAATGACATTATATTACAACAAATAAGTATTCGAGACAATGACATTATATTACAACAAATACGTATTGAAGACAATGACATTATATTACAACAAATACGTATTCAAGACGTATCATTATATTACAACAAATAAGTATTCAAGACAATGACATTATATTACAACAAATAAGTATGGGAGTCAATGGCATCTTATTACAACAAATAAGTATTCGAGACAATGACATTATATTACAATAAATAAGTATTGAAGACAATGACATTATATTACAACAAATAAGTATTCAAGACAATGACATTATATTACAACAAATACGTATTCAAGACAATGACATTATATTACAACAAATACGTATTCAAGACAATGACATTATATTACAACAAATAAGTATTCGAGACAATGACATTATATTACAACAAATAAGTATTCGAGACAATGACATTATATTACAACTAATAAGTATTCGAGACAATGACATTATATTACAACAAATACGTATTCAAGACAATGACATTATATTACAGCAAATAAGTATTCAAGACAATGACATTATATTACAACAAATAAGTATTCAAGACAATGACATTTTATTACAAAAAATAAGTATTCAAGACAATGACATTATATTACACTAAATAAGTATTCGAGACAATGACATTATATTACAACAAATTAGTATTCGAGACAATGACATTATATTACAACAAATACGTATTCAAGACAATGACATTATATTATAATAAATAAGTATTCAATACCATGACATTATATTACAACAAATACGTATTCAAGACAATGACATTATATTACAATAAACAAGTATTCGAGACAATGATATTATATTACAACAAATAAGTATTCGAGACGATGACATTATATTACAACAAATACGTATTCAAGACAATGACATTATATTACAATAAATAAGTATTCAAGACAATGACATTATATTACAACAAATACGTATTCAAGAAAATGACATTATATTACAATAAATAATGATTCGAGACAATGACATTATATTACAACAAATACGTATTCAAGACAATGACATTATATTACAATAAATAAGTATTGAAGACAATGACATTATATTACCACAAATAAGTATTCGAGACAATGACATTATATTACAACAAATAAGTATTCGAGACAATGACATTATATTACAATAAATAAGCATTCGAGACAATGACATTATATTACAACAAATAAGTATTCAAGACAATGACATTATATTACAACAAATAAGTATGGGAGTCAATGGCATCTTATTACAACACATAAGTATTCGTGACAATGACATTATATTACAACAAATAAGTATTCGAGACAATGACATTATATTACAACAAATAAGTATTCAAGACAATGACATTATATTACAACAAATACGTATGGGAGTCAATGGCATCTTATTACAACAAATACGTATTCGAGACAATGACATTATATCACAACAAATAAGTATTCGAGACTAAACACATTATATTACAACAAACAAGTATTCGGGACAATGACATTATATTACAACAAATAAGTATTCGAGACAATGACATTATATTACAATAAATAAGTATTCGAGACAATGACATTATATTACAACAAATACGTATTCAAGACAATGACATTATATTACAACAAATAAGTATTTGAGACAATGACATTATATTACAACAAATACATATTCAAGACAATGACATTATATTACAACAAGTACGTATTCAAGACGTATCATTATATAACAATAAATAAGTATTCGAGAAAATGACATTATATTACAACAAGTAAGTATTCAAGACAATGACATTATATTACAATAAATAAGTATGCGAGTCAATGGCACCTTATTACAACAAATAAGTATTCTAGACAATGACATTATATTACAACAAATACGTATTCAAGACAATTACATTATATTACAACAAATACGTATTCAAGGCAATGCCATTATATTACAACAAATAAGTATTCGAGACAATGACATTATATTACAACAAATAAGTATTCGAGACAGTGACATTATATTACAACAAATACGTATTCGAGACAATGACAATATATTACAACAAATACGTATTCAAGACAATGACATTATATTACAGCAAATACGTATTCAAGACAATGACATTATATTACAACAAATAAGTATTCAAGACAATGACATTTTATTACAAAAAATAAGTATTCAAGACAATGACATTATTTTACAATAAATAAGTATTCGAGACAATGACATTATATTACAACAAATAAGTATTCGAGACAATGACATTATATTACAACAAATACGTATTCAAGACAATGACATTATATTATAATAAATAAGTATTCAATACCATGACATTATATTACAACAAATACGTATTCAAGACAATGACATTATATTACAATAAATAAGTATTCGAGACAATGATATTATATTACAACAAATAAGTATTCGAGACGATGACATTATATTACAACAAATACGTATTCAAGACAATGACATTATATTACAATAAATAAGTATTGAAGACAATGACAATCTATTACCACAAATAAGTATTCGAGACAATGACATTATATTACAACAAATAAGTATTCGAGACAGTGACATTATATTACAACAAATACGTATTCGAGACAATGACATTATATTAAAACAAATACGTATTCAAGACAATGACATTATATTACAGCAAATACGTATTCAAGACAATGACATTATATTACAACAAATAAGTATTCAAGACAATGACATTTTATTACAAAAAATAAGTATTCAAGACAATGACATTATATTACAACAAATAAGTATTCGAGACAATGACATTATATTACAACAAATAAGTATTCGAGACAATGACATTATATTACAACAAATAAGTATTCGAGACAATGACATTATATTACAACAAATACGTATTCAAGACAATGACATTATATTATAATAAATAAGTATTCAATACCATGACATTATATTACAACAAATACATATTCAAGACAATGACATTATATTACAATAAATAAGTATTCGAGACAATGATATTATATTACAACAAATAAGTATTCGAGACGATGACATTATATTACAACAAATACGTATTCAAGACAATGACATTATATTACAATAAATAAGTATTCAAGAAAATGACATTATATTACAACAAATACGTATTCAAGACAATGATATTATATTACAATAAATAAGTATTCGAGACAATGACATTATATTACAACAAATAAGTATTCGAGACAATGACATTATATTACAATAAATAAGTATTCGAGACAATGACATTATATTACAACAAATAAGTATTCGAGACAATGACATTATATTACAACAAATAAGTATGCAAGTTAATAACATTATATTAGAACTAATAAGTATTCATGTCGATGACAGTTTATTTACAAAGAAGGCCACTCGAGGATACAGGTTAATTGATCTACGATAGTCATTGGGACAACAGCGTAATAATTGGTAGTAGTGGAAATTTGGTAAATTAGATTACTTAAGGAGGTTCTTATCAAGGACTTGCTTACGTCGGTCTTAAAGACGAGTTCCATGGACTAGCTATTCTAAGTAAGAATCTTTATTCATGGAATCTACTTTTAGATTCAGGCACAGATAAAGAATGGGTGAAATTATCCGTTTTGATTTCAACTAGACAATTATTTTTTGAAAGTTTTTCAAGGGAGACCATAGATTAGAGCTGACCAGTACATGCCATGAAAATAAGGATAGAGCAGATACAGTCTCGAAACGTCTCTTCTGTAGGAAAGAAGTTGCATGGAAAAGAAACAGTCATTCCCTACTAGGCTACAAAGTCGGTTTTAAACTCTGTCAAGATAGGATAGAGTCTTTCGAGCAGCTTCTGCCCAGATGTGGCAAAAATACTCCATCTTAGGACGTATTTAGCTCTTATACAGTAACAGAATCGCATCAGCAGTGAGATATCTACTATAACGGTAGAATGATCCAACCATTTTCCTAGCGACTTTTACAACGGATTTGATGTATGTGTTCTATCTTAGATCAGGAGTGAAGCTCAGAGTAAGAAGCTAGTAAAACATGGAGCCTTCCCAAAGTTAGAGAGCCATTCATTTCAATTGATGGCAGACGAGGGTCAAAGCGTTGATGGGGAGAGATAGAAGCTTGGTTGAAAATACATTAACATTAACCAACCACTTCCCCCCCCATTGCACCACCTGCTCAAGATCAGAGAGGAGGTAAACAGAGAGATCTTTGTCATTTACGACCTTTGAAGGTGATAGTGTCGTCAGCATACATGTCTACGAATGATTTAAAAATGTGATTTGGGGAATCATTTATGAAGATTAGAAGTGGAGCCTAGGATAGAACCCTGAGGAACGTCAGAGTTAATACTTAGAGCTTTTGCTTTCTACCTATCACCCACTTACTCTTATAAACCTACCAAAGAGAAATGATTTAATAACTGAGAAAACATTTTCAGCTATACCCTAGCTGAAGGTCTTGTGGAATAAACTTTCATGCCATACCCTACCAAAATCCTCTGATATATCAAGAGTAATTACCCTGGAAACGAATCACATGTCGAGATTCATTAATCCTATGAGATCTAACAGTTAGCACATCTGATGTATATCTAGCAGAACGGAAACCATATTGCATGTAGCTGAGGATGCTTATTTTATAGATACACAGAAATAATACATTAATAATTTCTGAATCAAGCCTGTTCGCTAGTATTGTGCTCATCAGATATATTACTTAGTCGACGTGGTAAAAAGAGGTAGAATACTTTATTACGAAAGGTTAACTATTCAGATTCCGACCACTTCTACAAGTCTGGTTCTATCATTGATTTTTATGTAATTCTTGTGGCATGGCTCCAACCGTATGATTTCCGGTTATCCGGAGATATAAAATTATGTTCGCAGAGCACGTAGGACAGTGTGCAGTGCATTAACATGGACTTATAATAAACATATACTATTGTTAATACTTCTTATTCTTGTTCCGCTACTTAATAAAGTCCATTAACAAATTGTACTTTTCTTGTATATTTTTTGATTTTTGGTCTCCGACAGAAGGAGGATGGACTGTTAATCCACCCTTGTCCATTTGTACGTTCGTCTGTCCGCACTTTTCTCAATAACTACGCCTTGGAAATTTTGCGCAAACATTAAACATAATATGGATAAAAATGTAGCAGAACGGATTCTCTGGTTGCCCCCCCCCCCGCACTAGGGATTTCTTCGGGTTAAAATGGTTAAAATTGACACTTTTGAACTTATTAACAAAAATGATGCTTTGGATTTTTATAAAACTTTCTGAAAAGTTGTTACGAAGTGATTTCTATGTAATTTTGTTTATACTCCGTGATACATCTTGGGTGTGTCGCAGGATCTCTTTTAGGTCTTATAAAAAACACTCCAGTTTTGCATATTGTTGAACTCAAATTTACATATGTTAAGGCCTTGGGGACTTTTGGGACTAAATGGGGGGGGGGACAAATGATGGACTTAGTCATTTTTTTTTTTGCATGGTGCAGAACTCACATTTACATATGTTAAGGCCTAAAACTGCATCGTTTGTTCATTTTCACTAGGATGTGGCATCCCTTGGGGACTTTGGGGGCTAAATATGGGTGGCAAATACTGAATTTAGCCATTTTTTATGCCTCGTTCACTGTGCACTCACAGGGGACCATGCATGCTTTACTTATTTCTTCCACAATTCTTATCACATATTTGATTTAAAATTTAATTTTCCATCTCTACTTTCCAGCATGTTACGTGTTATTGTTATTACTTGAGGAATTTTTTAAGTAGAAAAATCAAGTAAGGCATTAATGGCCACTTGAGAAAAAATGAGTGTCAGGTTTCCAGTGAAACAATTCCGTGATTATTCGAAATGGTTAAAATTGGACAATATTTAATTATATGAGGACGGTTCAACAAATAAATGTTTACATTCGACGTGAAAACGCTTATGTTATAGTAAAACAGGAAGCAGTCCAACGGTATTTTGTTCGACAAACATAGTTCTATGACAAATAATGTTGCTCATGGAATTTTTGTTTACTTTTAGGCAAGGATAGAGAGTAAGGAAAGTTGCTATAACCAGTGATAGCTATATGGGAGTGCTTGTTGTTAATGTTTACAAGGTGCCGTCAATAGGTTTACAGACTTTCTCGTATAGGCACTTTTGTTGATAGTACATACATGAAACTTTAGTTGCCTTCGAAGTAATCACATGCAATGCACTTGTTGTACCGTTCAAACAACTTCTGGAAGGCCCCATGGAAGCCCTCTTGTGTGAGCGTTTCAATGACCTTTTACAGCCTCTTTCATCTCCTCAATTGTCTCCGAACAACAGCCTCTAAGGTTTTCTTCGAGCTTAGGGAATAACCAAAAGTCACAGGGAGAAATGTTTTAATTATAGGGGATGAGGAACTGTCTTGATGCTAATCTTGGTCAAATTGTCTGTGACAAGAATTGAGGTGCGGACGAGTGCATTCACTCGAATCTTATGCATCTTAAGTTCCTTGCACATAATCGTGTGTACGGTTCCAACGCTTATATCGAACTGTGCATTTATTGTTGACTGTTCCTATCCATGATATTCTTTGTTTGTTCTGGTTTTCCAACTTCATTACTTCTCCCACAATTCTCATCATTCCTCACAGGCTCCCTGCCATCCTTGAATCTCTTATACTACTCAAAAATTGATGCTCAATTCATGCAAGATAGTCCACAGGCAGTCTGAAGCATTCCATAAGATTTTTGGCATTTTTCCAAGTTTAAAACAGAATCTTATTCCATATCGTCCTTCTACGTCATCACGTCCAGATTGCAGTTTAAGAAATTCACCAGCTGTAACGATCAGGTTTTAGTAGGGTCTACTAAGTTTCATGCTGTAGCTGTTCCTAAAATCATAAAAATTAGTCAATCATCTCATAAGATGTATAGCGATAACATACTGAATTTTCAAGAGTCTATGATAATTTTAAATGCTTGTATAAAAAAGTCTGTAAACTTATTGAAGGCACTTCATATTTTTTATCTCAATATATTTTCTTCACTCACGTTTTTATTTGTTATTTTGTTTTTGTTCGTTTTTTTGCTGCTATACGTTTTTTCAGGTTTTCATGTTATTTCTGTCTATAAAATACTGCTGCTACTACTACTATTCCTACTACTACTACTACTACTACTACTACTACTACTACTACTACTACTACTAATAATAATAATAATAATAATAATAATAAAAATGATTGCAGAAATTCCCCTCTGGACCAAATGAAGGTAGGTTTGCAATAACAAATGCCACATACACTTTTACCATGTTTAAACTTTTACCCATCATCTTACGTAACATTCGAACGCCGTTACATACACATTTATTCGTTACAATAAAATCTTACCTTACTTCATACGAGCGATAACGTCTCAACAAAAGTCCTCCCACCGCTCCTAGTAAAAACTGAGTAATCATTAAAGCTTTAACACACGTATAAAATGGATGAAACACTTATACGAAAAAGTAAGTAACAATATTTTTTCTATATGATATTTAAAACAATATTTTTCTATATGATATTTAAAACAATATTTTTTCTATATGATATTTAAAACAATATTTTTTCTATATGATATTTAAAACAATATTTTTTCTATATGATATTTAAAAAAATATTTTTTCTATATGATATTTAAAACAATATTTTTTCTATATGATATTTAAAACAATATTTTTCTATATGGTATTTAAAACAATATTTTTTCTATATGATATTTAAAACAATATTTTTCTATATGGTATATAAAACAATATTTTTTCTATATGATATTTAAAACAATATTTTTTCTATATGATATTTAAAACAATATTTTTTCTATATGATATTTAAAACAATATTTTTCTGTATGATATATAAAACAATATTTTTCTATATGATATTTAAAACAATATTTTTTCTATATGATATTTAAAACAATATTTTTTCTATATGATATTTAAAACAATATTTTTTCTATATGATATTTAAAACAATATTTTTTCTATATGATATTTAAAACAATATTTTTTCTATATGATATTTAAAACAATATTTTTCTATATGGTATTTAAAACAATATTTTTTCTATATGATATTTAAAACAATATTTTTTCTATATGATATTCAAAACAATATTTTTTCTATATGATATTTAAAACAATATTTTTCTATATGGTATTTAAATCAATATTTTTTCTATATGATATTTAAAACAATATTTTTCTATATGGTATATAAAACAATATTTTTTCTATATGATATTTAAAACAATATTTTTCTATATGATATTTAAAACAATATTTTTTCTATATGATATTTAAAACAATATTTTTCTGTATGATATATGAAACAATATTTTTTCTATATGATATTTAAAACAATATTTTTTCTATATGATATTTAAAACAATATTTTTTCTATATGATATTTAAAACAATATTTTTCTATATGGTATTTAAAACAATATTTTTTCTATATCATATTTAAAACAATATTTTTCTATATGGTATATAAAACAATATTTTTTCTATATGATATTTAAAACAATATTTTTCTATATGATATTTAAAACAATATTTTTTCTATATGATATTTAAAACAATATTTTTCTATATGGTATTTAAAACAATATATTTTCTATATGATATTTAAAACAATATTTTTCCATACGATATATAAAACAATATTTTCTATATCATATTTAAAACAATATTTTTCAATATGATATTACAATATTTTTCTATATGATATATATAACATTTTCCTATATGATATTTAAAACAATATTTTTTATATGATATTTAAAACAATATTTTTTCTATATGATATTAAAAACAATATTTTTTCTATATGATATTTAAAACAATATTTTTCAATATGGTATTTAAAACAATACTTTTTCTATATGATATTATAAACAATATTTTTCTATATGGTATTTAAAACAATATTTTTCTATATGATATTTAAAACACTATTTTCTATATGATATTTAAAACAATATTTTTCTATATGATATATAAAATAATATTTTTCTATATCATATTTAAATCAATATTTTTCTATATGATATTTAAACAATATTTTTCTATATGATATATGTAACAACATTTTCCTATATGATATTTAAAACAATATTTTTATGTGATATTTAAAACAATATTTTTTTCTATATGATATTTAAAACAATATTTTTCTATATGATATTTAAAACAATATTTTTTCTATATGATATTTAAAAGAATATTTTTTCTATATGATATATAAAACAATATCTTTTCTATATGATATATAAAACAGTATTTATCTATATGATATTTAAAAAAATATTTTTTCTATATGATATTTAAAACAATATTTTTCTATATGATATATAAAACAATATTTTTCTATATGATATTTAAAACAATATTTTTCTATATGATATTTAACACAATATTTTTTCTATATGATATATAAAACAATATTTTTTCTATATGATATATAAAACATCTTTTCTATATGATATATAAAACAATATTTTTCTATATCATATTTAAAACAATATTTGTCTATATGATATTTAAACAATATTTTTCTATATGATATTTAAAACAATATTTTTCTATATGATATTTTAAACAATACTTTTTCCATATGATATATAAAACAATATTTTTCTATATCATATTTAAAACAATATTTGTCTATATGATATTTAAACAATATTTTTCTATATGATATATATAGCAACATTTTCCTATATGATATTTAAAACAATATTTTCTATATGATATTCAAAACAATATTTTTTCTATATGATATTTAAAACAATATTTTTTCTATATGATATTTTTAACTATATTTTTCTATATGGTATTTAAAACAATATTTTTTCTATATGATATTTAAAACAATATTTTTCTATATGGTATTTAAAACAATATTTTTCTATATCATATTTAAAACACTATTTTCCATATGATATTAAAACAATATTTTTTCTATATGATATTTTAAACAATATTTTTTCTATATGATATTTAAAAGAATATTTTTTCTATATGAGATTTAAAACAATATTTTTCTATATGGTATATAAAACAATATTTTTTCTATATGATATTTAAAACAATATTTTTCTATATCATATTTAAAACAATATTTTTTCTATATGATATTTAAAACAATATTTTTCTATATGGTATTTAAAACAATATTTTTTCTATATGATATTTAAAACAATATTTTTCCATACGATATATAAAACAATATTTTCTATATCATATTTAAAACAATATTTTTCAATATGATATTACAATATTTTTCTATATGATATATATAACATTTTCCTATATGATATTTAAAACAATATTTTTTATATGATATTTAAAAGAATATTTTTTCTATATGATATTTAAAACAATATTTTTTCTATATGATATTAAAAACAATATTTTTTCTATATGATATTTAAAACAATATTTTTCTATATGGTATTTAAAACAATAGTTTTTCTATATGATATTATAAACAATATTTTTCTATATGGTATTTAAAACAATATTTTTCTATATGATATTTAAAACACTATTTTCTATATGATATTTAAAACAATATTTTTCTATATGATATATAAAACAATATTTTTCTATATCATATTTAAATCAATATTTTTCTATATGATATTTAAACAATATTTTTCTATATGATATATGTAACAACATTTTCCTATATGATATTTAAAACAATATTTTTATGTGATATTTAAAACAATATTTTTTTCTATATGATATTTAAAACAATATTTTTCTATATGATATTTAAAACAATATTTTTTCTATATGATATTTAAAAGAATATTTTTTCTATATGATATATAAAACAATATCTTTTCTATATGATATATAAAACAGTATTTATCTATATGATATTTAAAAAAATATTTTTTCTATATGATATTTAAAACAATATTTTTCTATATGATATATAAAACAATATTTTTCTATATGATATTTAAAACAATATTTTTCTATATGATATTTAAAACAATATTTTTTCTATATGATATATAAAACAATATTTTTTCTATATGATATATAAAACATCTTTTCTATATGATATATAAAACAATATTTTTCTATATCATATTTAAAACAATATTTGTCTATATGATATTTAAACAATATTTTTCTATATGATATTTAAAACAATATTTTTCTATATGATATTTTAAACAATACTTTTTCCATATGATATATAAAACAATATTTTTCTATATCATATTTAAAACAATATTTGTCTATATGATATTTAAACAATATTTTTCTATATGATATATATAGCAACATTTTCCTATATGATATTTAAAACAATATTTTCTATATGATATTCAAAACAATATTTTTTCTATATGATATTTAAAACAATATTTTTTCTATATGATATTTAAAACAATATTTTTTCTATATGATATTTTTAACTATATTTTTCTATATGGTATTTAAAACAATATTTTTTCTATATGATATTTAAAACAATATTTTTCTATATGGTATTTAAAACAATATTTTTCTATATCATATTTTAAACACTATTTTCTATATGATATTAAAACAATATTTTTTCTATATGATATTTTAAACAATATTTTTTCTATATGATATTTAAAAGAATATTTTTTCTATATGAGATTTAAAACAATATTTTTTCTATATGATATTTAAAACAATATTTTTCTATATAATATTTTAAACAATATTTTTTCTATATGATATATAAAACAATATTTTTTCTATATGATATTTAAAACAATATTTTTTCTATATGATATTTAAAACAATATTTTTCTGTATGATATATAAAACAATATTTTCTTTTAAACTGCGAAGCTTTCAATTTTTGTGCTAACCAGCAGAATTTTAGCTAGTCTATTTAAAATTCCTTTGTTAACAAACTGCCGCTAGCGTAAAATATAAGCAAAAAACAAACAAACAAACAAAAAAGCAATGACCATTGTGCAAACAAATCGAATTTAGGTCGTTTGGATAATGTTTAAACATTATAATTTTGTATACACTTTTGAGCGTCAGCCATATAACTTAACGTTAAGAAGCGATGACAGTCGCCCGGGCAGTCGAGTTTCAATTCTGTCTCGAGGTACTTGCTGGTCTAACCGTTTTTATGAGCCGTAATATAGCAATTTATATATCTCTCTCTCTCTCTCTCTCTATATATATATATATATATATATATATATATATATATATATATATATAAGTACTATATGTGGATTACTATATATAGTAAAAGATATTTTCACTTGTTTCCGTACTTTGAGGATTAAACATGTAATTGTTTAAACATTGACACAAAGCAGATATTTTTTAATATGCGTATCTATTATATTTAATCAAGAAATAATATAGCCACTTACGTAAATTCTAATTTTTGATCTAGAAGTCTCTTCATCAGGAAAATTTCTACAAATTTTGTTTCTCTTTACGTGATATTCAGGTGTGCTTTTCTGTTTTTTTTTTAACGATTTTTTTTTTCGATTGCCGTGGGGGTGTGCTCTTGTACGCCCGAGTTTGAGTAAGTAGTAAGGATAGTTCCATTTTTTTAATGCAATGAATTTGAAACTTTAGGTCTTCACCAAATGCATATGATTATGAATCTTTTTAAACGAAGCAAATAGTTTAAGATATGCACGAAAATTAATGATGGATGGTTGGTAAATAAATGAAAATATTTTCTCACGAGCATCCAAATCAAAAACACTAAAATATATTAACTATCGAAACAAAATACGCTAAATGTTATCAGTTTATGAAAACACGAACGCTTGATGATAAACGTTTCGTTATTTGCACAAAGGAATCATCATGGCATATCCTGATATTTTTGCTTATGTTACGAAAGAGCTTACTTGAAAGGACAACTGATTGACGGATGGGAATCGGATATATCTATTTTCGGCTTACTACTCAAACAGACGGACGCAAAACCTAACTGCTTATCGAAGCGCTGCAATGAGGAATCGTGGACGTGCATAATGAAGCTAAGCGTAACGAGACAAGATATCTGTCTCTCTATACATCACTCTTTCTATCTATCTCTTTCTGCGAACCGAAGCTCAAATTTGTTGAAGTCCACAGATCGTGCAGCTGTTTGTAACTTGCAAGTGCGAGCCATTGTATCTACAGATGATCAAAAACCTGGGAATCCGACGATGATTAGAGTCTAATGGTTAGTACGAGAATTGGTGTGGTCTTTCTAAAATAGTTTCGTTTTCTGTGTAATATTTTAAATCTGAAGTTGGGATGAAGTTTTACGAAGAAAGTAGAATTTGAATAACAAAAAGACCTGTAAGTTTACTAATTTTTTAAAGTAAAATTAAATGCGAGATTACGAAAAATGTTTCGGTAAATAAATGAATAAACATAAAACTTACAAACTGTTTTACCTTTGATAAAACTGCAGTAGTCGACGTTTACACATCGACGTACAAAATCAAATGCGCAAACGAGTTTATCCACTTATCGTCTGCGCATACACTATCCTGAATAAAAACAAATAATTATATTTTAGACAAATCAGTAAACTTTCTGAATTCACTTGTAAAGGTTTTGTGTGAGCCATCTAAATCATTTAAAAGTACAATCTTTTCTTTAATAAACAAGTGGAAACCAGTTGACTCGAGTCTACGGATCGGTGTTGCTGGACGCCCCACTTCGGACGTTTCTCTCAACAACATCTCTTACACGCAAACATTAACGAATACAGACACATGAATTATCGTTTGTCAATCTGCATAAATATTATTTATTGAACTGTTTCCAATCTTTCTCACTGACTATCTTACTAATACCGGTGGTCATTATTTGTTTCTACGGCAAATGATTGACATTAAAGATATTACGTAAAAACTAGATAATATCCTGCACTAGAAAAAAGTTTCAGAGCATATACATACATGACATCGTAAAGAGATCACGGCACATTACTTGTAACTTATCAGGAATATTTTATGATGTACTGGAAATCAGAGAAATAGAAAATCCATGACTTGTTTATTTGGTCACTTACAATGTATATATATTATACAATCGTTTTTTATAATGAGAAAATTTATAAATATTTAAAATCTTAAAAAGTTCAACAAAATGCCAATTGCATTTTTATTAGTGCATAAGGCACATCTGATTGAGTTGAAATGAAATTTTTTTAGCTTAAATTCTAGTATCTTTCTTTTTATAGTTTAATATTAATAGTTTTTGGTAAATTTTATGGTTAAACATTTTGTTGAACATCTTTCTGTTGAGGCCGAAATCCTTTTTCAAGAAAATACCTAACTTTTTAAAATTCTATTCATCAACAACATAAGCAACAATAAAAATAATAGAATTATATTTATTAATTAATAGAACATGCTAATGATCACAGGAAAAGTATTACATAAAAAAATTTACAGAAATATTTTTTAAATTCTGAATTTAAGTGATTCATAAAAGTGCTATCGTTCGCCTGCAGGGATACAGTTATAGCCCCATACCACGCTGATTGGGAGGTTAGCACTCAAGTTTTTGCTATTTCGATTGGATATATGGTCTGATTTTCATCAATTATTTGTTTCTTTTATATTTTTCAAAAGAAATGCCAATATTGATGGACGACATTTTGGAATGAAAATTAAAATTATATGAAATATTGGTGTCACTGATAATATTTCACTTGTTATTATTCTAAATAATGCAAGTAAAATGCCCAAATCGACTTTCATAAAAGTGAAGAATATCTGGTTTTACAATGAAATTTCTGCAAAAAAAATTTATTGAAATATATAATTTCGGAATTAATTCATTGAGGATCGTAATTTTAAAATAAAAATCTATTTGTTTGAACACACACATATTCCATTGCAGTAGAAAACATTCTAGTGGCTTTTTCCAAATGCTCAGTATTTTGTTGACAATATTTGCGAATTGAAGAGTCAGTTTTGAGATAAATTTTGAATTGCTTGAGTGTAAATAAAATTGTTGTTTTTTTTTAACTCTAGTATCTTCCTTTTTAGAGTGTAATATTGATCAATAGTTTTCAGTAAAATAATGTTCCGGTTAAAATTTTATAGTACATTTATCTCTTGAAGCAGAAATCGTGTCTCCAGTTTAGTTATGATTCATAACAGTGCTATTGTTCGCCTGCAGAGTTACAGTTACAACCCCATGCCATGCCTAGGTGATGGTTGAATTTTAAAAGCGAAAACCACCACTATTTATTTCTATTGAATGTATGACCTTGTTTTTATCAAATGTTTGCTTCCTTTATATTTAAAAAAAAAAAATGCCAACAATATTGGACATTTTGGAAGGAAAATTGACATTATTAGAAAAGTTAGTATCACTGACAATATTCCATTTATTATTATTTCTAACAATGCAAGTATAATGCCCAAAATCGACTCTATTCAAAGTGTGCAGAATAGCTGTTTTTACTTTGAAATTTGTTCCAAAAATATTTTGTTTTTTTGTACTGAAATTCATAATTTCAGCATTAATTCGCCGAGGATTATAATTTTCAAACATAAATCTATTTATTTGAACACACAAATATTTCATTGCAGTAGGAAACGTTCTAGTGACATTTTCCAAGTGCTCAGTATTTTGCTGACATTTAATACAATGTTTGAGCACTGAAGCATCAGTTTTGAGCAAACTTTTAAATTGCTGTCGACCATCAGTAGGATGAAGTTGAATAACTAATCTCTTTGGTATTCCAGCAATCTGCAAGGTTTGGAACCCACAGCCAACTTTAAAGGTGCAATTACATTCACTATCTTGTAGTCTTTGGCAGTTTTGTTTGTGTATTCTAAGACATTTCATCACTTTACTTTCTTCAAAAGTGAATAATTGTTTGGCACTGTCAGGGCACTTGTTTATCAAAGATTCCCAAAATGCAATAGCACATTCTTGTTGGCCACTATTAAAAACGCCTCCGATTCATTCTCTAAGATCAGCAACACTGTGAGTGCCAGGGACAAGCAATCTTTTTAATTGCTGAATTGGCAAATCAATGTTTGGAATGCTTTTAATGATGTTAGACAACAAAGGAAGGTGGTAAATTGTCTGAACAATACTGTTAGCAAAACAAGCATTTCTTTCATTGATCAATTTGAGGTCCAAATTGTTTTGAGAAATTGAATTGTCTATTTTCAGCCATTTTCTATTTGGACTATTATGTTTTTGCTTCAAATCATGATCTATAACGATTGTTTTTTTTCGTTTATAAGTCTGTTTGTACAATGACAAACTTTGAGGCTTAACAGAACAAGGAGGAAGCGGTGGCAAATCAACCCTGTCTCTTTTGGCCCTCAATCTATTATATTCAGTCCATGCAATTTTGTTACACATGGTCAATTTGTGAGGGTCAAGGTCAATCAAATAGACATTGCACAGCTTTCTAGCACGTGACAAAGCTACATAGGTCATTCCATCTGAAAAGACATCTATATAGTTACAATATATATATGTGTGTGTATATAGTTATATAGTTACTATCTTTAAAAGCATATCTGAGAAAATTGACCACGCCTTATCTGCTTATCCTTTAGCTAATATTCATGTCTGTTGAGATTTCAATGTTCACAATGCGGAATGGTTAACTCACTCAAACAAGGCCGATGATGAGGGAAGGTTCTGTCATGATTTCTGCATTGCTTATGACTTCACTCAGATTGTTCACGAACCCACCCGTGTTCCAGCCCTGACGGTATTCCAATTATAGTACTCAAAAAACTTCAACCAGAACTTGCGCCCATACTTACAAAACTGTTTAAACGTTGTCTTAAGGAGAATTGCTTCCCGTCACCCTGGAAAATTTCATCAGTATGCTCCGTATTTAAGAATTCAGGTGATCACTCATCTCCCTCACAGTACAGGCCAATAAGTCTCCTGTGCGTTATGAGTAAGTTGCTGGAATCTGTGTTAAATACAGAAGTGATCAACCATCTCAGCAAAAATAACCTTCTTACTGACACGGAATATAGTTTCCGTTCTGCTAGATCTACAGCAGATGTGCTTACAGTTATATCTCATAGGATTAGCGAATTTCTCGACGGAGGCTACATTTCTAGGGCAATTGCTCTCGACATATCAAAGACATTTGATTGAGTATGGCATAAAGTTTTACTTCACAATATCTCCAGCTACGGTATAGCTGGAAATGTCTTCTCAATTATTAAATCATTTCTTTCTGATAGGTTCATAAGAGTAGTGGTTATGGGCAGAAATCAGACGCTGTTTGTATTAATGCTGGAGTCCCTCAATGGTCTATCCTGAGCCCAACTCTCTTCCTTATCTATATTAATGATCTTCCAAATCACATCCTTACATCATTCGTAGACATCTATGCTGATGACACTACTATCTAAGCACATCTAAGACCGTAAACGACCAAGTTCTCTCTGATTCGCTCTTCTCTGATCTTGAGCAAGTGGTACAATGGGGAAAGAGGTTGCTTTTACTTTTAATGCATCTAAAACCAAGCTTCTATCTTTACATCATCAACGCTCTGATCCTCCATCTGGCATCAACTGAAATGAATGGATCTCGTCTTAAGAAGGCCTCATGCTTTGACAAGCTTCTGGGCTTGACCTTTACTCCTTAACTTTAATGGAACACATACATTAATTCCGTTGACAAGGCCGCTGGAAAAATGGTGGGATCATTCTAACGATCCAGTAGATATCTCACTGCTGATGCAATTCTCTATCTATATAAGAGCCAGGTACGTTCAAGTATGGAGTACTGTTGCCACATCTGGGCAGGAGCTGCTAGAAAGGACTTATTCTGCTTTCAAAATAGACTTCGTAGCCTTGTGGGGGATGTCCTTTTCTCTTCCCTGCAACCTCTTTCTCACAGAAGAGATGTTGCGAGTTTGTCTCTATTTATCGTTATTTTCATGACAAGTGCTCGGTTGAGCTCCATTCTATAGTTCCCCCCCTCGCCAAACTTTTATGAGAAACACCAGTGTAGCAGAAAAAACTATCACTAATTTCCCTCACTCTTTATCTGTGCCTAAACCTAAACGTAGATTCCATGAGCAAAGCTTCTTTCTTAGAGCTGCATGCTTATGGAATTGTCTTCCGTTTTTCTGCTTTCCAGCTGACTACAATATGATTGCCTTCAAGTCTAACGTAAACAAGTTTTTGATGAGCCGTTCCATATAAGTTAACAAATTTACCGAATCTCCATTGCTAACAGTTACTATATTGTACAATTGACTACTGTACATTCTTTAACCCTTATCCTCGAGTGGCCTCTTGGGATTGATAAGTGGTGATGCTTATGTAATATATATATATATATATATATATATATATATATATATATATATATATATATATATATATCTTATTGGGACACTCAGCGTCTCCGATCGTAAAATATTTTAATTCATGCAGATTTCAAATTTATTATTATAAAGCCAATGATGTACTGATTATTATATTGCACCCAATATAGTGCAGCGATTTCAAAAGATTTTTAATATGATTTGGATGTCATGAGGTAGAATCGAAATCAAAACATTAACGCTCCAGCCTTAGTCGTTAGTGGATGAGAAAATGTGAAAACTTTTTAACGGTCTATATATATTTGTGCATGCGTACAAGAACATTTTTTGATCAAAATTAATATGTGTGTATGTTATGTTCATAAACTGAAAGTTTTTTCCGTTTTGTATTTATCAATACTCTTTCAGGAATCTTCCAGCGAACATGAAATCGTTAGCCAAAAAAGTATCAGTCGATTTCCTTGATTTCCTAAACGAATCGACGATCTTTGAATAGTCGACACCTGTGCTTGGAACCGCATCTACCACCCTTTACCATTCCAAACAGAAAGTAAAGAGAAAGGAAATTCCTCTAAGACATCTGCAACCTCTTCATTTCAATCCCTCATTCGTTTGCTTCGTTTTTTTTTTGTTTTTGTTTTTTTTGTTTTTTTGAAAATGCACTTTCTCCTCCTCTCTTCACTGCGCAAAAGGCCACACATTTTATCCCTTGAGAACGAAAGAGATAATTATGATATTATCGCCCCCAGCTCTCATCCATTCTCCACAGATTCTCCTTGTTTGGGGAATCTTAAGAAACTGAGGTCTGTGACTAAGGCTTAAAAAAAACGTAGATTATGATAGGGTAAATGGAGGGATCACAAAGAGAATTAAATAAAAAAAAAGTCAACAACTGGGATTTAGAAATCATTGAAATAATAGAATTAATATTCTTCAAAATCTTTTAGAATTTCTCAGAGCCACTACGAGAACTAACATTTGTGAACCCTGGTAACGCAAGATTAAAAAGCATTGTTACTTGACATTTTCTTGACTTTTATGATTTTCATATCATTGTATGAACAATTTGAAGTTAAACTTCAATTAACTACAAAAACTTTTCTCTCTGATAAATAACACAGTATGCTGCTACAACAATTAAATATTCCATATATATATATAATACATATGACTACTTCATTTAATCACAAGTTAATATATATATCTATATATAAATATATATATCTATATATATATGCATATGTAGATATATATATGTATATATATGACTACTCCATTTAATCACATAAATTAATATACGAAAGTATAATTTTATGTGGAAACTTTAAGTATTTACTTCAACAGTGCACAATACACAGGTAGAGCTAGGCAGTAAGTTTTAAAAATGTATATGGAAATTAAGCTACAAAGAATATTCCGCGTTTCATCCACGCTAGGATTCGTCAGGCTTATGCATAAGCCTGACGAATCCTAGCGTGGATGAAAAGTGGAATATTGTGTGTAGTTTAATTGCCATATATATTTTTATAACTTACTACTACTACTACTACTACTACTACACACACACACACACACACACACACACACACACACACACACACACACACACACACACACACACACACACACATATATATATAGAGTCTCCATATATTTCTTATTGTATAATATTATAAATTGAAATTGCTCTGTATTAAAAACTATAATATATTAAAATTTTATTGTACTTTAAATAGAGAGCAATTTAAATTAATAACAATATATAATAATGAATAATTGGTGAAATTAATTTTAGGGTTCAAATTAAATAAAATGAATAAAACGAGTTTTTATATATATATATATATATATATCCTTCTCTCTCTCTCTCTCTCTCTCTCTCTCTCTCTATATATATATATATATATATATATATATATATATATATATATATATATATAGTGCAATAGCAACATTCTCCAAGTTCCAAATATTAAGATTTCTCCATTGATCGTGTATAACTTTCTAAAAAGTATGTATTACAATATTGTTTTGTAATGCGACTACCAAGTCTGCAAAATTATGTTATTGCTGCATATTAAGTCACGTACTCATTAGATGCTTCCTTACAAAAACAAAACTTATTAAAAAAACATTTGGAGCAATTTACATGGTTTATGCAATCGATATATTCTGTTTTTCTTTTTCGTTTCGAAGAGTATGGTCATACCAAATTTATTTTAACTTATATTAATTATTTTCGTATTTCTTGTAATATGATATTTTTTATTTTCATTTTATTTAAATTTTGTTAATCGCTTGTTTAAAAATTTTTATTTTTTTTATTTTACCAATATTTCGAAGCAAATTTATACGCTTTATTTTGGTTATTATACCCATAGATTATTTTTCAGCCAGAATATTTTTGGTAAGAAACAATAATTTAAATACATACATACACCAGACAAATTATATTATAACTAGCGACGATGCTAACAAAAACTTGTGCAATTAATTTTAATTCAAGTGTTAATAAAACTTCTGAGGAATGTAAACAAAGAAAAGGAAATGATCTGGAACCCAATAAAAAGACATTCATTAGGCCTGGACTATTTTCAAATGTTCTAAGTTTATATATAAAAGGTCTTTTTTACATCATAAAAAAATTATTTATCCGAAGGATTTCTTAATACATTACGATTGGTATATACAAAGCGAGTAAGTTTCAAATAAATGATAATCCTATACATACATACATACATACATACATACATACATATATATATATATATATATATATATATATATATATGTATGTGTGTGTGTTTGTGTTTGTGTGTCATATGTGTCTATGCATGCGCGTGTGTGTGTTAAGTTTGATCTTAAAGACAAAAGCATCGATTTCATATAAATAAACATAATACCCTTTGCTTAGTTTGGAACTTGTAGTTCTGACATTATTCTCTTTATAGCAGTCTAGGTTAAATTTCTCACTTAGTTCATTTCAAACTTCTATTGTGATTTAGTCTATTTTAATCCGTCATAATCAGTTCATCTCAATATTTTGCAATTACTTAATATTTGATTTCTTTTTTTGTGCAATTGAAATGGCTCAAGTGTTAGTTTATTATCAATAACAATTAATAAATTAAAATGTAACTCTATTTCCCTTATTTATGTTATATTTAGTTTAGTTTCTATACCTTAAGAAAACGACCAATTCTTTTATATATTCTAAATTCTCGTATCAAATTTAAAATATTCTTTCAACACTAACATTTCACTCACAACATATTCCTTATATATATATATATATATATATATATATATATATATATATATATATATATATATATATATCACATTTAAATCTTTATAAGACGCGTGCACGATTTTACCGATTTTTATTGTACACTCCCTCCCTGAGTGGCCTCCGAGTCTTGATACGTGATGAGTCCTATGCAAAAATAAATAAATAAATAAATAACTAAATAAAATAAAAATAATAATAATCGTCAGATTCAATGTCTTATGGCTGTAACACATAAGTTTTTTAAAAATATTTACCTGATAGCTAAATGCTTGTTTTTTCGGTTCTAGCTGATGGCACCAATTCATATTTCTTTTTAAAACTTTTATAAAGCATTACTATATATTGGGCTCAATATAATAAATAGAGAATTGACCTTATAATAATAAATATATAAGCTGCATTAATAAAAATATCATATTTAAACGTATTTTACAACCAGGCAACGCCAGATGACGTGCTAGTATTTTAAAAAAAGACCCGGAGAATTCAACAACCACAATTATTATTTATTCTTGTCTAAATATGTTTTACTATCCTCAGCATATTCATTTTTTGTAATTACAGTTTATGCAGATTTTGTATTTATTATCATAGAGACAATTATCTGTTGATTATTATATTGTACCCAGAATATAGTAGTGATTTGATGAGAAAATACGACCCGGGTTGCACTTTAAGTCGACTTACGCCTGCCAAATACCAATTTGTATTTTAGTTTTCACCCATTAGCAATTATTTCTACCGGCTAAAATACAATTCAAATTATTTCCACACGTTCAAATCCTTTATATATCGTTTCATGTCTGTAGACTTAAAGTTGACAGTGGCGTTTAGTAGAAACCGTTCCTTAGACAGTCAAATAAAGAAGGTGCTCATGAGAAGCATATGCATGAAGATGTAGATATACACTAGAATATATACCCGATGTTTGATTGGTACAAAATACCTTTTTAAAACTGAGACACATATATAAGTAGGTTCAATGATATCATCCGACAGTTACGACCAAATAAATTAAATTTCTTTAAAATGCTCCAAAGTGTGAAACTATATATATATAAATAAGAACATGTTTGACACTTTTATAAATTTACCAGATATATTTTGCGAATATATTTGAAAAAAAATTACGTTGCAAATATATCTAAAAAAATATTACGTTGCGAATATATCTAAAAAAAAATATGTTGCAAATATATCTGAAAACAAATACGTTGCGAATATATCTGAAAACAAAATTACGTTGCAAATATATCTGAAAAAAATACGTTGCGAATATTTCTGAAAAAAAAAATACGTTGTGAATATATCTGAAAAAAAAATACGTTGCGAATATATCTGAAAAAAATATGTTGTGAATATATATGAAAAAAATACATTGCGAATATATCTGAAAAAAAAAACGTTGCGAATATATCTGAAAAAAATACGTTGCGAATATATCTGAAAAAAAAATACGTTGCGAATATATCTGAAAAAAATATGTTGTGAATATATCTGAAAAAATACGTTGCGAATATATCTGAAAAAAATATGTTGCGAATATATCTGAAAAAAATTACGTTGCGAATATATCTGAAAAACATATGTTGCGAATATATCTGAAAAAAATTACGTTGTGAATATATCTGAAAAAATACGTTGCGAATATATCTGAAAAAATACGTTGCGAATATATCTGAAAAAAAAATGTTGCGAATATATCTGAAAAAAAAAAATGTTGCGAATATATCTGAAAAAAATACGTTCCGAATATATCTAAAAAAAATTACGTTGCGAATATATCTAAAAAAAATACGTTGCGAATATATCTGAAAAAAATACGTTGCAAATATATCTGAAAAAATACGTTGCGAATATATCTGAAAAAAAAAACGTTGCAAATATATCTGAAAAAAATATGTTGTGAATATATCTGAAAAAGAAATACGTTGCGAATATATCTGAAAAAAATACGTTGCGAATATATCTGAAAAAAAATACGTTGCAAATATATCTGAAAAAAAAATACGTTGCGAATATATCTGAAAAAATATGTTGCGAATATATCTGAAAAAGAAATACGTTGCGAATATATCTGAAAAAAATACGTTGCGAATATATCTGAAAAAAAAAATTAGACCGTTATGATTATTCATGTTTTGTCTGATTTCGATATATAATTGGAATTTTTAAAACGTTTTAAGTTTAAACGAAACAATGTTTAGAGTTACTTTACAATATTCTTTCTTATATTTACGTCTGGAAAAATGAGAATATGTTGTCGCACAGTAAATCTTGAATCGTCTACATGAAATTGCTGAATGATAGATTATTTAATTACTTAAAATTCTTCACATTCTGTAAATATATCGATTTTAGCTTTGACTTTCGATCTCATCATGAACAACATAAATAAAAAAGATTAAATATTTCAATTATATCAAAAGCCGTTTAGTAAGACTTATTAGGAATTTATGATAAAAATACATTTGCAAATTTATGTTTGATTATTGACTTGACGACTTATTTGCAGGCCACAGAAAGCTTTGCCATGTGCTTCAAAATATTCCGCTACTTATTACGATCTTGTGTCAGTCGTTCAGCTGTCAGGATTCGTATATGTGGCTTAATATGCATTGCTTTTAAATATCAATGAAGTTTTGGCACCTAAGAAAATGTTATAAAAAAACTAAAGTCGAGAGGGCCGAAGGGTCGAGTTTTTGAAACCGAATTGAACAGAAAGTTGTGTGAACGCTGACAACAATTCTTTTTTTTTTTTTTAATTACTCGGTCGCACCAGCTAGCTATTTTAGCATGAAATATAAAGTCGATGCGACCGAGACGAAAATGACTTTTAGGAAAATTAAAAGCGCGGAGAAAGGGAAATAATAAAATGATTCGAGTCGAACTTTGTGAAAATTAAATGCGTCGAGAAATAGAAATATTGAAAGCGCTGAGAAATGAAGCGAGTAAATTCGAGAGTGCTTATCTGAGCTACCCATTTCTTTGTTTTAGTCATCTTGATATTTTTGGATGAAAATTGTTTGATATGATTTCTTTGCATAGCTGGAATCGGGTAGCCGGAAATATATTTAAACCACGGCAATCTTCTGTTGAATAACGTTGTTGATGGATCTATTAATATTAAGATTCTTTTTAATATCTACATCTATTAATTACTTATATTACGCTACTGCTGTTAAATTTCATTACAAAGACATTGAGCTTTCTCTGGTGCTCTGCCAATATGTAACATAGTCGTGATGCGCGTATGCAAATGAAAGTGTGGAGGAGAAACAGACTATAAAATAAGAGAAATACAAAGATCACTTCAGAGACGATACAATCTTCAAGATCTCGTGGGGACGTGGAGAAGTTCTAGATCACGTGGGTGACGTCAGGGCTGTAATGACGAAGAAATAAATGTCGTTGTACAAACCAAAACGTGAGTCGGAGTTGTTTCCTATTCTTTTGTTCATATTGCGACTTAGGCCACAACGTATTTACAAGTTTACAACGTTACACATATAGTTCATGCTTCATTTGCATATATATCAATAAGAAATATAAATGCATTTTAAAGTCTTAACTTCAAAGAATTTGATATGTTCTTCGTGGTCTATATATTTTCTCTTAGATGTCTAAATGTGTAACGTTTACGTTAATATGTAGCCTCCGTCGCAAAGAAACAGAGGCAAGAAAAAAACAAACAAAAAATTCGACTTTCGGTTTGAATTTTTAACAACAAATCTGTTTTCCTGCTTACATGGCCACGTGAGATTTCCCGTCGCTGCTGTGACGTCACCCAGTGTTTCGAACACGTGCTTTTCTCTGAAAGCGTCTAGAATACTTCTGCTACTCCGAACACGTCTCAAACACCTTTCTTTCTCCGAACACGTCTCGAAAAACTGCTTATCCGAACACGTCTCGAAACATCGAGTTCTCCGAACACATCTCAGATACTTTTGCTTCTCCGAACACGTCTCGGACACCTTTTTTCTCCAGCTACGTGTTTTTTTTTTTTTTTATTGCATCTGCTATTTCTTCTTTTTTCGCTTTCTGCACTGCCACGTTCCTTCACACAGTCGACTTGATCATTTTCATATGTTAGCTGTCATACAATGATGATGATGATGATGATGATGATGATGATGATGACAGCACTAGCGGCTCTGCTCCGAATGTAAAAATTGTGATTCCTGTCCTCCTATCAGATGATGATCCTAGAATAAAGAAATACAAAATCTTCGTTTTTTTTTTAATGCCTTGTCTGTTGAGATATTATTTCCAACAGAGAAATTGCTATTTCAATTAAATGAATCACTGATTATTTTGTTCCAATACACGGTGTGAGCGCATCTAAGTTTTATAATAAAACTATATCCCCAGGGCTCCAAGTTCTATTAGAGGATCTGTCACGCTTCGTCGAGATAAAGACATCCTCTACCTCTCTCTTTATTTTATTTAATAGAAAACGTCATTTTGTGTCATTATTAATTGTGCCTGGTTATTCCTCGTCACTGTTTATATCGTTAATGTTCGCCAATGATGATATTTTCTGACGTCATTTGATGCGCACAGTAACAAACCTGATAAAAATATAACGTTTTAGTAGCATACAGTGTATCAATTGTTAAATTAATGGTATTTTAGTATCATGATTTATAATAACCTTTTTAACATTTCTCTTTAATAGTTTCTTTAATAGTTTATATACAATTTTATCTATAGTTCTATCAATTAACTTGTAAATTACCGACTGTATGCAGATTTCTATATTTTCATGTAATATATATATAAGAACTTCTATAATGTTTACGTATTTAGATTTATGAAAATATTCTATGTTTATATCGATATTTCCAGCGACATAAACAAATTTTCTATTTCCATTACCTGAAAGTAACTTTGAGGAAATGGTAATTTTCATGTAAGTACTGCTTTCAAATTGGCCTTGTAACAATAGAGAATTTGGCAAAAACCATTGGAAATAAACATCAGAATATTACTTTTTAGTATGGTTGTGACAACAGCACATTCTTTGCATTGTTTTGACTCTCGAGTATATATCCGATACAGACAAGTTAATCAACCGAGAACTACATCACTTCATATAAAAGCATATAAGATATCAACGGATACACACTCGAGAGTCAAAACAATGGAAAGAATATGCTGTTGTACAAGCCCTACTTATTAATATAATGTAGTACTATATGATATATTGTGACACAGCGACACGCGCCCACACTGCAGACAAAAACAAAACTATTCTCGCCATTCTTTTCGGGTTTAAGCTGTTCCTATGCAAACTCAAAATGAAAACTTCTATAATTTTGCTCTCCCAACTCTTTTTGTTCTTATAGTCAATCTCTCTTACACCGTTACCACGTGAATTTCTCGCATCAGTAGCCCATTGATCATTTTCGTCCTGATGAGCGGCGGGTAATTTGGTCGTTGTTGATCCGGGCGCCAACCTATAAGGAATGAAATAGATATTAGATAGCAGTTTAACTACGGCTTTTAAAACAAACCAGTCTATTTTTTTCAGTCAGTTTTTGAAGTTGATTTCTCCAACATCGCAACTGATCAAACGATTCTTTCAACGTAATCCTTTGGCACCAGAGCCTACCTGCACTTGTAGTTCGTTGATCGTACGTGGATTGTTTTCTTTATCTTTCAATCTCAGGCGTGTCACTTTTTTTCTGAGAAATCGACTCTAAAATTTCTTGGTCTTTCTTTCTCACCAAATTTTACTTGGAGTCGGTATCTTAAATCCATTGCTATTTCTGCTTCTTGCGAAATCAGCTCCCTCTATCACTCTAAACAATTTCCCTAACCTGTTACTATTCTATATCTCTACAAATATACATGGAGTAATGTTGTCATATCTGGGCTGGTAAATCTCTGTTCATCAAACAGTTCTTGAAAAATTCCTATAATTACAGACCTTCGACTTCACTGAAACCCCTTCCCCACAGAAGAGATGTTGTTAGTCTTTTCTACATACTATTATGACAAGCCTCTGTTAAGTCACTATAAAATTAAACTCGTGGGAACTAAGCTTCTATTTAGTCACTACAAATTTAAACTCGTGGGAATTAGACCTCGGTTTAGTCACTATAAATTTACACTCATAGGGAGAAAATCTCTTTAGTCACTATGAATTTTAACTTGTCAGAAGCAAGTCTCTATTTAGTCACTATAACATTAAACTCATAGTACCTAAGTTTCTGTTTAGTCAATATAAATTTAACCCGTAGAAACCAAACATCTGTATTGTAACTATAAATTTAAGCTTGTCTGAAGCAAGCCTCTGTTTAATTGATATAAACCTAATAGGTTGAGCATACCACGCCATCGTGTTTTCTATTACGTTTATATAGTGGTTAAGAGTGATCTTAAATGCGTTTGATTCTAGAGCGTCTATTTCGTTAAAAGCTATTGAAATAGTAATTTGCTTGAGCAATGAAGTCAGCATATATAAGGTTGTACCAAGTGTGATTTTTTTAGATCGTATATATATATATATATATATATATATATATATATATGTATATATACCAACGATTAATCAGTTAGTTATATCAGATGTGATACAGAATGCACTCATTTAAAAAAAAATCAGATATAAGAGACCTGAAGCTATTTAAAACAGTCATCGTTTATTAATGAATGTGATGCTATGTGTAAATTCGACACGGAAACATACACAACAACTCGGATGTCCCAAATATAAGTATAAATTCTGGATTTATGGTGATTGTTGGTCGGGTATTGAGGTCATGTTTCTTATAAATATTGATATTTTGTGCGGTGTTTAGTTGTGTGTGTGTTTTTTTTTATTTAAAAAAAAATTTTTTTTAGTTCTCACCAGCGGAGAAATGAGAAATTTGATTTTGAAATATGAGAATTATAGTCAGTGGCGTTTGTTTATGAAATCGTTTCTCTTGTTTCAACTTTAGCATTTCTAGTTGTAAGGAAAGATGAGGAGAAAGGGGGAGAAACAGATTTTTAATGTCTCAAATTTTCACAGCTGCATATACAAACATACAGACATAAGGCTTAATACCAGAATGTTTTTAGAAACAGGTATACAACCTGTACTTACATGTTCATATATATATGTATGTGCATGCTCCCTATCTTGGGTTGAGCATATTGAAAGTGACAAAAAACAAACTACCACTAGCGTATAATGGTTCTTTTTGTAAAGAAATGAATCTTAGGCGTTTTAAAAAATGTTTGAACATTGCAATTTCACATACCTATTATAGCAGCGGCCACAATAAATTATATATATATATATATATATATATATATATATATATATATATATATATGTATGTATATATATATATATATAAAGCTGGATGTGTGTGTGTGTCTGTGTGTCTGTGTGTATGTGTGTGTGTGGTTACGAATAGGATCCTATGTGGTTGACTATTTTAAAAAACTGATTGCATCTAATGATAGAAGATGTATCGAGACACAGGAATGGGTATATTTGATCCTGCAGAACGGTGGTTCATTAAGATTGTGAGGTCTGCGTTCGCGCCTGGTCCACAAAGTATGGAAATAAAAAAAATTAAAAATTAAAAAAAACGTCTACAAGTGTTTTTGATATAGATGTACATAAGAATACTTTGATAAGTATGTTTTAACTTACATAGGAATGGTATAATAAAATTGTTGGGGTCTGCGTTCGCGCCTGGCCTCCATAGAATGGAAATAGGCACACACTTTAATAAAGACTTTTCATATCTATCTGCGTAAGTATACTTTGATAATTATGTTTCAGTTTGAAGAAATATGGTATAATAAAATTATGGGGTGTTCGTTCGCACCTGACCTCCATAGAATGGAAATATGTCACAAAGTTTGACAAGGTGTTTTAATATAGATTCACAGAATATTGTGGTAAGTGTTTCAGTGTGAACAGGTATGGCTTAATGAATTATGGAGTTTATCTATTTTATTTTTACTTTCGTCATATTTTGCTTTGGTTTTGATACGCCCAAATTCAACCCAAATTTACAACCCTTCCTTTTCATAACCTATCATACTTTCATAAATCAAAGTTCATTTTCTGTAGGCTGTTTTTGAACCCAGTCAACGACGGGTACTTTTGCTAGTATATATATATATATATATATATATATATATATATATATATATATATGTTTATATATATACATTGTGTATATATATAAATTATATATATATATAGTCTGTTTATTATGCAAACATGTCTTGTTACATATGTGCATACATGTTTCAGTGGAATCAATTCAAAGACACCCCATCATATGGCCGAAAAAGGGGACGTTACCTCGTCTTTTTATTCTGATGAGGTGGTCTCTATGAATTAGGATTCCACTGAAACATGTATGCACATATGTAACCAATAATGTTTGTATAATAAAAAGACCAAACACCAGCTCTGTCTTCCACTGAGCACTCTTTAATAATCACGTTGATTTCATTGGATCTAGATCTAGAAAACTAAGCTATACAGCTATTATACATACATATACGATTGATGCTTTGTACAAATAGATAGATTGAAGTAGGCTGTTTCATGAATGTTTTATGTTACTATAGATCAGTGTTGACGTAAATACTAAAAACAATATATACGTTATTACTTTATAATAATACTAGACTACCAGTGGTCTGTTGGGTCAGTATATGCTAAAGCTAGCTGTGGAATAGTGAGTATACAGAATTAATGTATAAAAGTGCAAGTTACTGTACAGAATTAATGTAAAAACACGTAAAAATTGAATGCACGCGCGCACGAAAACAAACCTGTAGATTTGTAAAAACATTAGATAATAAAGGTCATAACATCATTACTTTTAGATTAAATGTAAATTCCTTAATTAAAGAGGGATGTTATTTGTTAATAAATTGAAAAAAGACGAAAAGAAAATACAAGGAGGGAGTGTGCAACGTACATGGTCACCCTATTTTGTGCTTGTGAGTGTGCGCGCGTGTGTGCGTGTGTGTGTGTGTGTGCGTGTGGGGGGGGGGCGTGTGTATGGGTGTGGGGTGTTAGCAGACTTAAAGATATCAGAAAATAATAATCAATTAGGTAATATTTAACAGTGAGACCTTTTCAAAGCAGATCTTAAAAAAAAGAAATGTCCTCAACACACGTTTTGAAATGTTTCTACGTGTTTTTTTTTTTAAATGCTTGGAACTCTACCCTGCTCCCTCTTTTTGCTTCTCTCCCCGCTACTAAACTTGAAAAAATACTAACGATTATATGTCTCGTTTATCGTTACTTGGTCCAAACGTGGGTGCCCATGTAACTTTTAATTTATATAGGAAAGTGACCCTCCACAATGTTAAATTTTATTATTTTTTAAAAATCCCTTCTTTTATATTATCTTAAAAGGCCGCTGAAACGTATTAGCCAAAAAAGTAGATTTTTATTTTCTTTTTTTGGAGGTATAGTATGCTACCAAATATTTTAAAAATATGTACATTAATCAAGCAGATTTCTAACGTAAGAAAAACATTTGTATATTGTATTTTGTTTTGTTTTGGCTTTTTTTTTTGCTAGAAAACGATTCCAACTTACAATGAAAATACAATTCAAACAATCGTTTTAAAAATTTAAGACGCTAAAAACGTACATGGCTTTAGGGAGAAGTATAATCAAAAGCATTCATGAACAACATTTGTTTAAAAAATTCAGTTGATATTGCTAAAAATTAAAAATAAAAATTTTGTATTATTTAAAATGATAAAAACTATTAATATTGTTTAAAATTTTCAAAAATTCTGTAAATATTGTTTAAAATTATATAAAGTTCTATTCATACTGTTTAAATTTTTTTTAAGTCATGTATATTGTGTTTAAAATAAGTAAAAAGTGTTCATTATTTATTCAAAAGTTCTGTTTATTTATTTATTTATTGAGAAAGATGTTATGGTAGAGGAAAGCGTGACATTGACGAATAGGCACAGACTCGTACGAAAATATGAGGAAGCATTGGCATTTGAAACACGAATCCAACTATCGGTTAAATAGAAACCGACTTGAAACAACAAATATATTCTTCAAAATCTTTGGATTCGGCATTAAATAACCCGAAAAGGGTTGATATGCCGCAAAACAAAAGCAACCAACCAACCAGATGATTGATTGTGTGGCTTTAATGTTAAATTCCATTGATAGTGCATTACTGTCTATATTTACTACTTACTGCATGGATTTTTTTTCTAATTTTATCAGTCTAATTTGGCACCATGGCAAGGTCAACCACGCCTTTTTTAGGTATCATTTTGTGGGAAGTGAAATTCTTAGTTTTTCAAAATGAATATCAGATCCAATTTTTAAATCAGCAGGTGAAATATATAGTAACTGTTGTCAAGCGTGTTGATCGTTGTTTTACATCTTGCAAAAATGGGTTCTTTCCTTAATATATAATGGGTACAAATCGTGTTTTGGTAATGTGATCACTTGTTATACCTATCAGATATGAAGCGAGCGAATATGTGTTTTCCATCGTGATAGTTTTCATGAAATTTGAAATTGGCGTGTTTTTATCTTAAGTGATTACAGGTTTAACCACGAAGTAAACCAACTTTCTGAACAACGACTGGATTTACTGAAAACAAACAGCTGCTTCACGTTATTTAATCAAAGCAAAATTGTAGTTTTTACATCAGAGTTTACTTCTAAAAAATCAACAACTTCTGTGAACAAATTCGACTTTGATTTCTTTGAATTGAATTGGATGTTAGTATACGTCTCTATTATACTTTTACTCTTGAGCTGTCATTTACGGGAAGCTTTTCGTCATTTTAAATGAAACGGGTTAAATAAATTCGACAAGGCTCGAATATGGTATGTTGAATAATTTGCACAGATATCTACTGCAGCATCGCCAGATAGAAACCTTCACGAAATAGAAGAGTCTCTTGTCTCATCCCCGGTGTTGTTATCATGCATATGAGGACAAATGCAGATGTTTCAGCGTCCAGGTGAATGGCGGAAAGAGAAGGGGAACGCTCTATATTATAATTGTTGTAAAAGGCTTTGTCCATTTGCCTGTATGTTCGTTGTCTACTTATAGGCTCTAAAAATGTCCGACAGAATTGCACAAACTTTTAGAGCAATTATCTGAGAATATGGTTATATTGCTACTGCTAAATCTGGAACAATAATCGCGTACTGATTCTAATAGGAGTAGAAAGAATCGCAAGGTATGATCCTTTGTATATTAAGTATTTTATGACACGTCCTATCCAAGCATCCTTCCTTACAATTCAGATTATAATGATAATTCTGCTACATATAACAATTGTTTTGCTACTTATAAAACTAATACTACGAATAAATTCTATTATAACGATTAGTCATAATTCGATGAAATTTCTTAGGAACAATTATTTAAGTACAGGATATTTTACGTCAAGATTAAAATACTAATTATCATTTTGTATCATTCAATTGCTGTTCTAATACTAGATGTTTATAAAAGATAAATAGAAGTTTATATAATTTAAACATTAAATTGATAATAGTCTGGATTGATAATCGATGTTCACTGATTAACAATTCTCAATAATAAAAATCAATAATCACATAATTTTTATCACACAAATTCATTAAATAGCTTACGGTAAACAGCAGTAATCTCTACCAATATATAAAAAGAACTAACATTCAAGATAGAACAGCAGTAGTCGAAATCATTCAAATAACAAATCGATTATGCGTTGATTTCATCGACGAAAAGTAACTGATTCAATGGTTAGGCATAGAGGATTTTATAGTGTACGAAATAGACATTTATTTCCAAATTCTACAATTCTATTCTTTTTGTGATTTGTTTAAGTTTGCTAACATGAGTGTACCTTTTTATATATAAAATATTTAATTGATACATTTTCATCACGTTTGCTAACACGAATGTATAAAATAATAAAGTAATACATTTTTAAGAAAATGTTAATATCGGTATCGAAGGCGTAACGTTTTCTCGTCAACGTAACGCTTCTGTTGGATACGAAGTCAGTGTTACCTTAACGTCGGCCATTTTTAGTTGTTATCTCTTCTTTCGTTTTATCGTCTGTTTGCGATTCGCCATCTTAACAACAGCTGCATATTATCTGTGTATGTTTTTTGTTTTTTTCTAACGATGTTACTGCATTGAATCCTGGAGATAATTTAGCCAACACATCACCCTTGTTCCTCTTCCCTCAGCATCTGCCGTCTTGACAACGCTGCTGCTTATGCTGCCAGCGTCTGTAATCGATGCAATCACGATTGCACCTGTTTGTACTGAGAAATATGCCACATTCAATGCTCGTGTTTTGTTAAAAAGACAATATTTTAGATAGTGAATGAGGAGCGGGAGACAGAAATGTCTCTGATTGGTTGAATAAGATTGTATATAAAGAGAGAAAAGGATATTTAAAATGGTAAATTGTAAGGTAGTTAGTCGGTGTTAAGATATATGGAGTATATTTAAAGTACTAAAGTGTAAAGTATACAGTTGGAAGAGTATTTCAAATACTAAACAGTTAAATATTCAGTTGGTATTAAAGGAGTGAAGGGTATTTTAAAATTAAAAAAATTAAGTGTTCAGTTAGTGTTTAGGGAAAGAAGAGTATTTAAAATACTAAACTGTTAAGTATTTAGTTAATGTTTAAGAGGGGCGGCAGTAATTTGGTTACTATCAGTGGCACGATAAAGAAATATTAATTGAAATGCCCTCGGAGTTTACAGGCAATTCCTAAACACTGAATATACCGTTCTTCCTAGGTCATAATTGACTTTAATTAGAAACACAATTTAAAACCCAGAAACTGGTGGACACTGCGTACATTTCATGACGAACATCACAGAACCACAATGAACATACCTCGTGTATTGGAATACTACACCTTTCATACACGTTATCTTTTTATGTAAACAGAGTAATCTTCGGTAAATGACAGTGATAAGATAAACCATATAGCAAAACAGTTTGACAACTAATCACCATATGCAAAGCCATCTGTATGTAGGTTATATATATATATATATATATATATATATATATATATATATATATATATATATATATATATATATATATACTCGGGTTTTTTATATTCAAAAGTAAAGGACTAATGAATTCAACGAGGTTGTTAGATAGTGCTCAATAAAAAGAGCTAAAAATAATTGTTTATTGTTATATAAACATGCTCACATCCCGCTGCTACAAATAGCCACTTGTTTCAATCAAACAACAGATATCATCAGGCAGCGACTTGACTATTCAAAAGTTCAATGAATAATGAATTTTTATTTTAGGTAGGAACTCTTTAAAAGTTGAAGTTAAAAAAACTTAATACACAGAACTTTAATTATAAGATGTAAAGAGGGAGGGGCAATTTAAATAAAGTTAAAAGATTATAATGGAGAGAGAGTGATTGAGGAGAGAAAAAAAAGGAATAGAGAAAGAATTAGAGAAAGAATATATATATATATATAATATGGAGAAGAAAAGAAAAAAGATATAAATGGTTATTATAAAGAGAATAAGGACTATAAGGGAAAGGAAAGAATGATGAGATCTAGTTAAAGAGAGAAAGAGAGAAAGTAAGAATTTGACAGTATATAGAAAAAGAAAAAGAAAAAGATCTGCGTGTCAACCAATTTATGAACAATTATACAATTCAGTAATGAAACATACAAACAGAAGATACAATCCAAGCGTCAGAAATGAACATGTCAAAAAAGACAGCGAATGTATCCTGCCAACATATTTATCATCTCACATACGTCCACGAGTAGTATCAACGCAGTTCAAACATACGTCTACAATTAATTAAGCCCTTTATACTAAATGATATAAGTTTAAAGTTTTCGCGTTTTTATTAGATAAATATATAAATAAATAAAAGAAAAAAATATATAATGATAAAACAATATTAAAATTATTATTAATAATAATAATAATAATAATAGTAATAATAAACATAATAGTAATGATGATAATAATAACAATAATAATAATAATAATAATAATAATAATAATAATAATAATAATAATAATAATAAAAACAGAATAAAATTAATATTTATTATCTTTTTAATATAACATATTTAGCCATAAGAGGGGATTAAATAAATTAAATAGGACCAATAATTATAAATAAAAATCTACTAATATTTATGCATATAAAAAGAATACAATACATATATATATATACACACACATACATGCATATACATATATATATATACATATACACACACATACATATATATATATAAATACATGCACATAAGTAAAGATGTAACTATACTATTAAGTTGAAAGTTTAAGCTATTTAAGTATAGATATAGAGTCATATTAAATCACAAATTAATACATTCAAGACAAGATTACTAATAACACAGATACAAGTACACTTACATATAAATATATAAATATATTCAGGCAAAAGAAGTAATTAAATCAGCTAAATACTAAAAAGTAGCGACACACAGGTAGATAGTACCCAAATTAAAAATAATAAAATACATATGTATATATGTGTGTGGGGGGTTGTGTGTGTGCTGCCGACTCAGGAGAGGTGTAGTTAGAGATTGCGTAACTCTTGCTGCAAACTTTCCACGCGCCAGTCACAGCATCATCAGTGATGTTTTGTGGTATTCAATCGAAATCGATGGACGCACATCATATTGGTGTGTACAACATTAACTCTTAAACTAAATAACCGACCATTATGAATATCAGAACGTAGCGGCTAGTCGTAATTGATCCAAATGTATGCTATATTTAGTTTCATTTATTTTTATGCAAAGGGGGTCAAAAGAAGTAAAAGACCTCCGGAATATTCAGATATCTCACACTGTTGTAAAGGTCTTACAATAGGTAGTAAAATCATTAATAAAAAATCATTAATAAAAAATCATTAATAAAAAACTGAAGTGCTTTTAAGTTGTCTTCTATATATATAAAATCCAAACGTCTGTGTGTATGTATGTATGTTTGTTTGTAACGCTAAAACTTTTGAAAGACGGAATCAAACTTGACAAATTTGGTATCATATCGAAGCCCCATCACCCGGATGACAAATATCGAAATTTCACGTCAAACGGACCACTAGAAGTTGGTCAACTGATCAGTTATCTTCGAGGGGGGGGGCCAAAAAAACCTGTCATTATCTATATATATAAAAGACAAATGTTTGTTTGTAACGCTAAAACTTGAGATGAAAGATTCCTCTCCCCTAAGAATAAAACATATGTTCAATATCTGCTTTTGTTTTTTTCATTGTTTATACGGTCCCGAGCAACGCCGGGTAGCCCTGCTAGTATAATATAAAGAGTCTTATTTAAAATGTCAAATGTTTCAGATTTACATTAAATTTGATTTATAGTCATAAGACAATGATGAAATAAGATTCCTTAGATTTCAATTGCTTCTGAAAACTTAAGATTAGGACGTTAATTATGGACATTTTATTTAATTAAAATTGTTTAATAAATTAAGATAAATTTGAATAAAGATTTTACCCCAAAATAAGACGAGCATTCTTCTAGTATACGAGGTTGGTGCCAAAAGTAAGGCTTTTTATTCTTATTTTTAATCAATAAGCTAAAAAGATATTAAAAATTAGGAATTGGTACTATAAGCACAAGCCATGTTTTATGCTTCAGATTTTTTTTTTCTGCGTCATTCTCAGTGTACTTTGGAAAGGAATTCAATGACATATTTCTGCTACTGACGACCGTCCATGACAAGAGGGTTGCTTTAAACTCTACAATAGAGAAATGAAATTTTCAGGTCGTGAATTCATAAGTTCAGTCAGCAGTAAGCTTGCAATCATCTTCTGATCTATTTGAGCGGAATAATATATAGAAGGCATTTTACATTACATTTGTAACAACCCTATATATATATATATATATATATATATATATATATATATATATGTGTGTGTGTGTGTGTGTGTGTGGGTGTTTAATGCAGTAATTCTGCAAAATTTATTTGATGTTTTGCAAACCTCTTTCCTTTGATAAAAAGAATTGCATTTTTCGAAACTCTGCGGAATAAAGTCTCTCCGTTTAATCTATACTCCTTGTCGGGTAATTAAATGTTCTGTATACCTTCTTTAGAGGTTTTTAATGTTTTTTTTAGAGAATTTGAATTAATTTTCAATGAGATTTTTCTATTATATATATATATATATATATATATATATATATATATATATATATATTACCATATACAATGTGTCAGTTTTTACTATAAAACTGCGCTCAGATTAGACAATAATGCTATTAAAAACACGGTTTTGTCTGTCTGTACAAAAAATATTCCTTTTTGTAGTTGATGATCTTTCTAGAATTTCGAACTAAATTTTTGAATGAAACGATTATATAGTATAATAATGTTTAAAAGGCACACTAGTAATATAGTGAAGATTGATTTAATCGTCTTATTGACTTGATATTAGAATGAATGTCTGCTTTTTCGATGATTCTATATTAAGAATTTTATCAGGGGATTTTATCGAAAATCGCCAAAAAGTGGCCACAAGAAATTGTTAAATTCCAGCAGGCAGAAAAAGATTTTTTTTTTAATACAAAAATAACTTTTATTTCCGCTGGTAAGCAGACTGGTATTCTTGAAACATCTGGTCGAGTCAGAAACCAATATTCTGGCATCTAACATTAGAAAAGAGCAGAACTGTAAATGCTATTCCGTTTATAATTACTATGCCATCTGTTTGTACTGAAGAGAAAAAAAGACTTATCTATAGTGAGGGAGTATCTTTCATTGTAGTTTTACATAATTAACGCAATGTTTTTGTTTTTGTTTTTATGGCCTATTTAAATTAATAAAGTTGCAAGTATTGGTAACATACATTTATCCCTTGTCTATTATTTTACAATAAAACAAGCTGCTTTCCTTAGAGATGTAGGAGAGAAATTTCCAGTAATTGTTTATAGTTAATAAATGGGAAAACCATTAAGATTAAATTATTCTCCAAGTAAAAAGTTACTCATTTATGAAATAAGTTCTGGATAATCTAATATATAAACGGTCATTTGTCTGTCTGTTTGTCTGTCTGTCTCCATATTTTCAAACTATCTCCTCCGATACTAAAAGTCGCAGAGCGGCGCTAGGGCTCTCCATTGATTAGATTTTTACGGGCCGTTCTTTTATGAGTCTTATGCAAGTTAATATTGTTTTAAGGGGGTTAAAATGGGTGAAAATTGAAAAAATAGTTAAACAATTCGTAGATTAATCTTTAATCTTTATTTTTTTTATTTTTGATAGGTTTATATTCGTTTTATTTTAGTACAGTGGTAACGTTACCAGTTTTGAATACTGCAGTTTTGGTTTCCATTCTAGCTAATAGAACCTAAACACTTGTTTTTATATGAATTAAAATCACGACATTTTTATAATATATAAGAATCTGGACGAATTAAAATGTGATATTTAAGCGTATTTTACCCCTAGAAAAATCAAGAAAAAATTACAAAAGAGAATACAACAAACAATAGAGTAAAATAAATTCATTGTATATTTTGTTTTTATTACCAAAATGTAGTATCTATCTCAGTGTAGGAAAATATTTATTAGCTGATGCATTTTCATTATATATATATATATATATATATATATATATATATATATATATATATATATATAATAATAATAAAAATATATATTATATATGTAAAACAGAAAAAACTTATTACAAATTATTCACCCCCCCCCCCAAAAAAAAAAAACGAAAAACCCCAAAACAACATATATATCTGGAAAGAAGGTATACAAAATTTTTAATTATCCGGCATATATATATATATATATATATATCAAAAGCATGTTATGCCCCCCCATCATATGAATTATGTTATTTATCAATTTTAATGTAGTTAGAGTGCCAAGTACATGGGAAGAACAATCCCCAGGTTAGATGATCCCGTCCAACAACATGTATCTAGTAAAATCCGAAATGGAATCAACGGACATTTTGAGCAATATGTATGGTTCCGCTATAACGGACCATTTGCTTAAAAACCCGCGATGCGCAAAGAATTTCAGCAGTGACTCATTTTCTATCCTGAGTCACGCTCACTCGTTATTTCATTTGAAGGTCTTGGAGACTATTCGCGTTCGGTTAAGATCTTCTCTCTGTAAGCAGAAGAATTGTCTTTTAAGTTTGGACATGAATTGTCTCTAAGGCGTTTTCTCCCCCATATCATAACGATAGATTTATTTTAGTCGTTCCTTTCACTTTTTTTCTCTTCCCCCACCCCGATAATTTAATTTTATTTTAGTTTTACCCACGTTTAAATTCGTTTTCCTATAATAATAATAATAAAATTAAAAAAAAAAAAATGAAAACCCTCGATTTGGCTTTTGAGAATTGAGGGCGAAACCTGGTCTGCCGACTCTACCCAATTATCCATTTTTTTTTTTCCTTCATTGATTATTTTCCCTCCGTCCTTCTTTTTATCATGGTTACAAAAAAAAAAAAACTCCGACTTCCCTTTTTCATAGCTATAATAAAGTTTTGTAACCCCCCCCCCAAATTATATATATATATATATATATATATATATATATATATATATATATATATATATATATATATATATATATATATATATATATATATATATATATATCACTGCACCGATGAAGACTAAAGGATCGGTCGAAAATATGTACCTGTAAAAAAGTTTTTAAATTTTTTTCATAATATTATTTTGTAATTTTGCACGTCACCAATAAAGAAAAGTTATAAGCTTTTATACTTTTCGTATTCTTTTTTATACATTTCCATTCATACATATGCATATATATATATATATATATATATATATATATATATATATATATATATATATATATGTATATTCATTTATACATATATTTATATATACATATATATGTATATATATATTCATTTATACATATATTTATATATACATATATATATCTATATTCATTTATACATATATATATTCATTTATGCATATATTTATATATGTATATATATATTAATTTATACATATATTTATATATATATGCGTATATATATTCATTTATACATATATTTATATACATATATATATATTCATTTATACATATATTTATATATACATACATATATATGTATATATGCACGCACACACACATACACACATACACACACACACATAAAATTGTAATTGTCTGTGTGCGTGTGTGTACATTTTCCTACCAAATTACTTTGTCAATTTTCAGTATACAGACTCAAGATTTGACATAAGGGGTATTGAGATTTAGGAAACATTTTAAAATTAGTTTTCGACAAATAATTTGGCTATCAAGGGGTCAAAGTTCAACGATTTGACCTTTGAAAACTCAACCGAACTCCTCCGCCAAGTTTGAGTCTAAACATTTGAAATTTTAGATGTAGATTCCTTATACATGGAGCAAATATTTTACTTGATTTTAGCCTAAGCGATAAAATGTGATGGAGATAAAGAGTTAAGTGATCAAAATTGGCGTCTCAGCAAATTTGTGGTCTAAATATTTGAAATTTTACATAAAGTGTATTTTGGCTAAAAATTTGACTGGTAAAAGGGCAAAATACAAAGGATTTGACCTTTGCGGTCTCTAGCAAACATTTGGAATTTTACATAAAGGGTATTCAGAGAAACAACAAACTTTTTAATCAGTTTTATGGCGAAAATTTGGCTGCCACGAGATCAAAGTTTACAGAGTTGACCTTTGCAGACTCTACCAAACTCATTCGCCAAGTTTGGGTCTAAACACTTGAAATCTTAGATAGAGGTTATCTGGATATGATTCAAACTTTTTAATATATATATATATATATATATATATATATATGCACATAATGTTATGAACAGTACATAGGGCTAGTATATATATATATATATATATATATATATATATATATATATATATATATATATATATATACGAAGTGCTTTGAATAAGTTTCTAAACTTTTTCGTATGGGAACTTGTATCGATAATACACACATCAAACTTTAGTCCCCTTCGAAGTAATCTTCTTTTGCAATGCACTTCTCGTACCTTCCGAAAACTTCTGGAAGGCCCCATGGAATCCATGGAATCCTCTTGTGCGAGATTGTCAATGACCCTCGTCATAGTGTCTTTCATCTCCTCAATCTTCTCATAAAAACAGCCTCTAAGGTTTTTCTTTGAGCTTAGGGAATAACCAAAAGTAACAGAGAGCAACGTTTGGACTATGGCGAGGGTAAGGAACTTGGATGCCAATCTTGGTCAAATGGTTTATGACAAGAATTGACTGGTGCATTGTCCCGGTTGAAACGCCACTGACCCGACTTAAAGAGTGCCGGCCTTTACCGACGGAATCTCTTCCTACACTCACTTAAAACCTGAATATAGTATTCCTTGTGTTCATTATTTGCGAACTGTTATTCTCACCTTCATAGTTGTTTTTGTTTCATCACATTTCGGTCAACTAATTCTCCGACCTTCTACAGGTGGTTAACCGCAACGGTATAGGAATGCTGCGTCTTGTAACTGTATCCCCAGTAATTACCGCCTTCCATGGTTGTTATTTCACAAGGTTTCGGTCAACTCATCCTCTTACCTGCTTTGGGTAGGATTGAAACCGCTATCTTCAGGAAAGTTAAGGAAAAACAAAGGATGAGTTGGCCGAAACTTGGTGAAAAAAACTAAGAGGATGACGATAAGAGTCCGCAAATAATGAATACACAAACTATGAAGCCACATATCAAAGAATTCCAAAAAATGAAACTAATATATAATACCATTCAGTACGGACTCGACAATGAAATATCAGATAGGAACACAAAATTGGATTTATAAAACTATAAAATCCAACCTTGATCGCCCGTGGTGCAGTAGAAAAAGGTCTTGAGTCTCTAGCTTAAGATAGCGGTTCAATCCTACCCAAAGCAGTTTAGAGTTGACTGAAAAGTGGTAATATAGCAAAAGCTATGGCAGGCGGCAATTACTGGGGATACAGTTAAAAGACTAAGCATTTCATATCCCGTTGCGTTTATCCACATGAAGAAGGCCAGGGGATGAGTTCGTCGATTTGTGATGAAACAACTATGAAGATGAGGATAACAGTTCGCGAATAATAGATACACAAATTATGAAGCCACTTCTCAAAGAGATTCCAAAAAATACCAATAATATAGTATTTCTTGTATTTGTTTGTCCCGTGCGAAGTCAGTGCATGTAGATCATACCATTGCTGTCAAAAAAATGTAGATCATACCATTGCTGTCAAAAAAATGTAGATCATACCATTGCTGTCAAAAAAATGTAGATCATACCATTACTGTCAAAAAAATGTAGATCATACCATTGCTGTCAAAAAAATGTAGATCATACCATTACTGTCAAAAAAATGTAGATCATACCATTGCTGTCAAAAAAATGTAGATCATACCATTGCTGTCAAAAAAATGTAGATCATACCATTACTGTCAAAAAAATGTAGATCATACCATTGCTGTCAAAAAAATGTAGATCATACCATTGCTGTCAAAAAAATGTAGATCATACCATTGCTGTCAAAAAAATGTAGATAATACCATTACTGTAAAAAAAATGTAGATCATACCATTGCTGTCAAAAAAATGTAGATCATACCATTACTGTAAAAAAAATGTAGATCATACCATTACTGTAAAAAAAATGTAGATCATATCATTGCTGTCAAAAAAATGTAGATCATACCATTACTGTCAAAAAAATGTAGATCATACCATTGCTGTCAAAAAAATGTAGATCATACCATTGCTGTCAAAAAAATGTAGATCATACCATTACTGTCAAAAACATAAATGCTGTAGCATTTGAACCTGAAATCCTTAAAATTTAATCACTCATCTCATAAGATGTATAGCTATAACGTACTAAATTTTCAAGAGTCTACAACAATTTTAAATGCATGTATAAAATAGTTTTGAAACTTATTGAAGGCACCTCATATATAAACATATATATATATATATATATATATATATATATATATATATATAGAGAGAGAGAGAGAGAGAGAGATGTGTAGAATGTTTATTTATTACTCATATATTACCATCAAAACGGGTGACTGTTATTTAAATCTATAATCATCAGATGTAATTAGGATCAACGATGGTTCCACACTTCTTAATATTTTGATTGTTATTGATATTGGTGATGCACAAGAGGAAAGCTGCATATGCCTTCCTGCAGTGACTTGGTCCACAATAGATTATAATCTACATTGCATTGTAGAGAACTTACTGGCTTTTTAATAAGAGTTTTGTATAATGTCCTGAATTAAAATTTAAAATACAAAAATCAATTATCTTGTTTCAATTGCACTGTAAACAGAAACATTCATTTCGAAGTCGCCCCCATCTTATAAAAAAAAAAAAATCATACTGTGGAATTTATATGCTGTTTTTTTTCTGTTTTTATCTTGATAAACTTTTTAAATGCACTCGGGATTTGGGGCTGTATAAGGGCGTTAATTCGTTCAAAATCGAACTGTTATTTTTGTTAATTGGATTTATTCGATTATTGAATTTGGATACTTATTGGACGTATTCCGATAAAAACCTATATGGGAACACGAATAGACACATAAAGTGCACTCGTGTTAAATCTTAGAATAATCGGCCAGGTGTTGTGGAATCCACAAAGAACGAACTCGCCACACACAGACAAACACACAAAAGGCAGACACACACACAAAGTGCCTTTTTATATTTAAGTAAGTCGAGATTAAGAGTCAGTGCTTAAATGTCTAATTTGCATGACTATATAACTATTTTTCCGACAGTTTATAATAAATTAATGATCGGTTTTATTTGGAATTGTATCGTATCATTTTTAATATATATATATATATATATATATATATATATATATATATATATATATATATATATATATATATATATATATTAACTCAAGCGATGAAAATGCATTTAACAGGTCAACCAATATCTACGAAACAGCCCTAAAAAATAGTGGATACAAAAATATCGATATCAAATATAAGCAACAAAACACCAACAACTATAATAAAATTAAAAATAGAAGAAAAAGAACTATAATTTGGTATACGGCCCCATACAATCAAATGTTAAAAACAAAACTTGGCAAGAAAGTTCTAGATCTTATTGAAAAACACTTTCCCGCAACCAACCCCTTACACAAAATCTTCAATAAAAATACCTTGAAGTTATCTTACAGTTGTTGCGAATTTTAGAGATGATAATTAAAGCATATAATAACAAAATACTAAATGAAAACAATGTAAACAACAACAAAATAAACAATAAAAAAGTAGACACCATGACAGAAATAAAACCAACACTAGCAGAAATAATAATAATAATAATAATAATAATAATAATAATAATAATAATAATAATAATAATAATAATAGTAATAATAAAAAACCAACCCCGGACAAGAACAATCATACCATAAATAAAAATACTAATAACGAACAAGATAAATGCAATTGTAGACACCGCACACTTTGCCCAGTCCAAAATAAATGCCTAACAAAAAGCGTAGTTTATCAAGCAACAATATTTGCGAAAGAAAACCCGAATAACAAGAAATATTACATAGGCATGACTTCCTTAGATTTCAAAACCCGATACTATGACCACAAAAGCACATTCAAAAATAAAAAAAACGTATAAAAACAACACTAGCGAATAAATACTGGGAACTCAAAGAAAGCGGACATTCGCCGGTAGTCGAATGGAAAATAATGAGACAAGCTACCACGTGCAGACATTTAGACGACCCATGTAAATTATGCCTCCATGAAAAATTTGCTATCCTGTACTTTAAAGAACCTCAAAATCTATTAAACTGTAGATGAGAAATAGCAAACAACTGTGTTCACAAAATAAAACTTACTCTAGGATAGCGATACAAAATAGTTTTAAAACTAACAATAATAATAGAAAACACACAAATAAATAAATTAAATAAACATAAATATACATAAACGATCACACACACACACATATATATCTATCTATCTATCTATCTATCTATCTATCTATATATATATATATATATATATATATATATATATATGTATATATATATGTGCATGTGTGTGTGTACACATAGGTATATATATATATATATATATATATATATATATATATATATATATATATATAAAAAGGAAGGAAAACGTCTACCTTAAACCACTAACCTAGTTCTAAAACCGATCCTTTGTTCGATAAAATGCATGCCCATTGGCTGATAGGAAGGGGCGCGGTGGATACTAGAAAGCTGATTGGCTAACTAGAGATCCTCAACATATATAAAAACAAGAAGCAACCACAGAATAAGCCTGACGAATCCTATAGTGGATGAAACGCAGAATATTCAGTGTAGCTTAATCGCCATATATATTTTATAAATTACTATATATATATATATATATATATATATATATATATATGTATATATATATATATATATACATATATATATATATATATATATATATAGTAATTTATATATATATATATATATATATATATATATATAACAGAAATAAATGCTTAAAAATTGATGTAAGTCAGAATTTTCAATATTTATTGTTCGACACAAGAGATACAAAATGAAAATTTACTTACTCTCTAGTTTCAAAGAAAGGCTTGTAATTCTATAGAAAAAAATTTTGCAAAATTAACAGTAATCGACTGAGTATAATTTTGCTGGTCAGCACATGAAATGAAAACGTCCCATATCTTGTCTGTGCGAATATATATATATATATATATATATATATATATATATATATATATATATATATATATATATATATATTGGGGTTAAGAACTCAGTAAATTGTTAAGTTGGAGTGGCTTTGATTAGTAGTGGATTGGATTGTGGAGGTAAGAATTATAAAGCCGGTAGTTGGGGAGTAATAGAAATTACTATTTAGAGAAGTATTGAGTGAAATTATTTTATTATTACTATTGTTGCTATTAATAGGTAAAACATCTGGATCATTTAATGGAACTGAATTATGGATACAATTATATCCAGCCTAGTACTGTTTATGTTGCTACGTAGTTTTCGTCTGAGAGATAGAACCCTTCTTTGAAACTCTATAGATTAAGTTAGTTTTCATCTTGTGTTCCTTGAGTAGAATTATAAATTGTTTTGTTTTTTTGACAACAATGACTTTACATTTAATTTCATAAGGGTTATTAAACTTCTTGAGCGTCCTTACCATGATTTCTAAAGAGGCGTTAAATATTTTATCTGGATATTTAAAGGTATTATTGTCGGCGTAAAGCCTCTGTTTTAAGGTTTCTTGAGTAATTTCTATAGAAAGGTCATCTATCCTGGCGTCTATACCAGAAATGACCTTGGTGTGTTGCAAAAGTCTTGGACACATATCAACTCTTTATATTAGCTTAACTAAAAATGGTAGTAAAACGAAAATGGTGCCATTTTAAAGCTAAATGCACTGTTTTTTGTAAGGTTATTGATTTTTTTTCTATTTCTTTTCAGATCCAGTAATGGCGTTCACTCTATCAGAAAAAGGCGTTTTGTGTGTTTCAATTTGCAGAAACTGAATCATGAACACTTATTCAACGTGCAAATTCCCCCAAAATTCAGAAAACAGCTACCAGAAAGGAAGGCCATAGTGAGATGGTATGGTAAATTCATGGCGGCTGGTGTACTGATTTAATTTGATCTGCAACCTCCTCCTATGATGGAAACTTTTCCTCTTCTGCACCAGCAGCAGGTGTTGGGAGGATTTGCTAGAACTGTGGGGTTAGAAAGAAAACCAACGGAAGGGCAGCAAAAATAACTTGTTTTGACTGCATTTCTGTTAAAGAGTATCTAGAGTCTGTTAGTGGGTGGAAAGTGTTTGTCTACTAAAAAGAGAAATTGCCTACCTATGTTATATTTTACACTGTGGGAATATAGAGGAGTGGATAAGATAATGCTCCTTTTCCTGTTGGGTTTGTATTGCCCGTGTGGTTGAACGGGTTAGTATGATAATTCATTCACCGCAATAACACCATGGTATGTCACTAAAATATGTAACATATAATTTTTATATAAATAATTTGTATTTTATCTCTCACATTTGCGATCGAGCATTTTTCAACGCATGATGATTTACATATATAATATGCGTGTGTGTATTAGTGATGGGACGATTACAATATTTTCTCGATTCCAATAAAATTACCGATTCCGATTCTTAAAAATCTCTAAATATTTAACTAGAGCTTTTTCATGATTGCCGTAAAAACACATGTTAAATGTGCAGATATATTCTTACACGTAAAAATGAACTTGTGGGGGATGATCGATAGATTTTAGTTTTACTGGTAATTAAAAATCAATAAATATTTGACAGATAAAAATCCAATGAGCCCTCATGTAATATTTCTTTTTCATTTTGGCACCATAGCAGCCCTTCTTCCGGATGAAAACCGATTAAAAAGTTTTCCACATATCTGAATATCCTATATACTAAATTTCAAGCCTGTAAATCAAACATTCGTTTAGAATATAGGTTGAAAGTTGTCCTCACACGCATTCTCATTTTTAAATATTTATTATTTTTCATTACTACCGGCAGAGTAAGATTTTGTTTTAAACAAAATAAATAAAAAAGGACAATAAAAAGAATTGGTTTTGGCATCGAAAATAGACATGACGTTTTCAATTCCGATGCCGATTATATAAAAATATATTCATATTTTTATATAATTGACCATTAACATCTTCTGCAAATCAGCCCACCATCCACACCAAAAGTTAGATTCTCCTTTTTTTTTAATCGATTACATGCGAAAATCCTAAAAGATGGTTTATAGAAGACAAAAATAAAAAGTATAATTTAGAGTGAAATATCACTTTTTTATATAAAAGAAAATGATCCTTTATTTCTGGGTAATTGATTTGTATCTGTTTTGCCATGGAAACTTAATTCGCTACATTGTTGGTGTTGGGTGCAAATTTTTGTGCTTTTGTGATTATGCCCTTCGGCCTTAGATCTAGTGCTAAAAAAATGGTTGCTTACCCTGAAACGTTATGTGAGGAAATAGGGAACATTTTACGTTAAATACATAAGAAACTGATCCCCCTATTTTTGCTTGATCTGTGTTAGTTAACTTTCTTGTGTGCGGGGCGTTTGCTCAGTTGGCAGAGTGCTTGTCTCGCATGCAAGAGGCTCGGGTTTCGATCCAGAGTTCGGATATGTATAACGGATGAGCCTAAATGAGGGCGAAACTCGAGTCTTGGATTTCCGGTTTCTTGGTTGTCATGGCTAATAATTATATATATATATATATATATATATATATATATATATATATATATATATATGATGGCAGCAAATTCACTTTGGAACAATGCCATCACTCGATATAGCACACAAAAAGGTATATATGAACACGAAAACATTCAGCGATGGGCTGCACGAATGTGGCTTTTAAGCCCTGTTGAACTCTGGCATTCCTTAGCACACATTGTACAGACATGTGAACCACTAGCAGCACGTTCTTGCTGTTCTTTTCTATGCAGGATCAAATGCTGTTTCAAACCGCCTGTTGTTTTGTACATTCGCCCGCAGTGTACACAGGTCAATTCTGGCAACTCAAGACTGCTTTGTGGCCCGCTGCGCCAATGAGTAGACTGGTGACTCATCAGTCCAGCTCTGCTAAGACGTATTCTTCCGCACACCTGCGATGACTGCTACATGCATGCTATATATATATATATATATATATATATATATATATATATATATATATATATATATATATATATATATACGTATGTATGTATACCCCTTATTATTAGTTTCATATAGTATGATAATATATAATATATAAGCTTTAAAGTGTGTAATCTGCCCTATAACCGTCACTACTGAGCTATATTTAATTTATACATTCACTTATTTATTTTTTATTTTTTTTTACTTTACACTATTTTATTTTATATTTTATATATTATATATATTTTTTATTTCATATATTATATATATAAAAGTATTATTTTATTTTTATTTTTAGTTTAGTTTATCTTATTATTATTATTATTTTATTATTATTATCATTATCATTATTATTCTTTTATACTATTATTATTATTTTGTTTTATTATTTTCATTATTCTTTTATTATTTATAAAGTTATTATTATTATCATTAATATTAGTACTACTATCATTATTAACATTATTATTATTATATTTATTATTATTATTATATTATTTTATTGTACTACATTTTGTTAGATATATGCAATATTTCCACAGATTACTCTAATTCCAAAATTTCGATTAAATATTTACATTAAAAATTTATGTTAAGACTACTTATTTACATTTGACTTTACTTTATATATTGGACATGCACATTTTTTTTTTCAATTAGCATTAAGTAGATTGGGGAGATGTACCTAGCGTTTCTCAGTATTAGTGCTAAATTAAGTCCCTTTACAAAAATTAAGTAAAATAAAAACGAAAAGAAACTAAAACATGTACATGCGCGTATTATGTTTTTGTTCTAAACAGTTCACTTCTTTTAAGTAATAAAAAATCGAACTGAGACAGAAACCAAAACCTAAAGAGAGTAAGTCAAGTACGATAGCTTTTAGGTCAGCTTGCCACAATCTTTAAAAAGTGTTTTACAACCTACATTATAAGGCTCTCATGTAAACGATTCGCGCATACGCAGTCGTGAAACAGTTGACAGACAGATAAAAGTCCAATGAACCCCCAAGTACTATTTTTTTCATGTTGGCACCTTAGCAGCCCTTTTTTCGGATGAAAACCGATTAAAAAGTTTTCCACATGTTTGAATATCCTATATACTAAATTTCAAGTCTGTAAATCAAACATTTGCTTAGAATATAGATTGAAAGTTGTCCTCACACGCATTCTCATTTTTAAAGCTATATAGATAAATGCACACTTCCACGCACACACAAACACACGCACACACACATATATATATATATACTAGCAAAAGTACCCGTCGTTGACTGGGTTCAAAAACAGCCGACAGAAAATGGACTCTGATTTGTGAAAGTATGATAGATTATGAAAAGGAAGGGTAGTAAAGAGATAGCTTCGAATTTGGGGGTATCAAAACCAAAGCAAAATATGATGAAAGTAAAAATAAAATAGATACATCCCATAATTCATTATACCATACCTGTTCACACTGAAACATTTATAACAATATTCTGTGGATCTATATTAAAAAACCTTGTTAAACTTTGTGATATATTTCCATCCTATGGAGGTCAGGCGCGAACGAACACCCCATAATTTTTATTATACCATATTTCTTCAAACTGAAAATATACTTACGCAGATAGATATGAAAAGTCTTTATTAAAGTTTGTGCCTATTTCTATTCTATGGAGGCCAGGCGCGAACGCAGATCCCCACAATTTTATTATACCATTCCTATTTAAGTTAAAACATACTTATCAAAGTATTCTTATGTATATCTATATCAAAAACACTTGTAAACGTTTTTTCTTTTTAATTTTTAAATTTTTTTATTTCCATACTTTGTGGACCAGGCGCGAACGCAGACCCCATAATTTTAATAAACCGCCGTTCTGTCAGATCAAATATACCCATTCCTGTGTCTCGATACATCTTCTATCATTATATGTAATCAGTTTTTTAAAATAGTCAACCATATAGGAGCCTATTCGTGACCAGACACACACATACATTCAGCTTTATATATATATATATATATATATATATATATATATATATATATATATATATATATATATAGTAAAACTGGTAATTAGTAAAAACTCGAAGAGAGTGCTCAATACTATTGCAGAGCAAATATGTGTTTTATTTATTTTTTATTACCGTTTTATCTGTTTGGTTACATATATTTCGGATGTTGAATCATGTTTACGATCCAACAGCCTCGTCAGACCTTACAGAAATTTTTGTTAGTATTTGGAAGAAGTGTTTTAGAGGAAATACCAGAAAAAAAGGGGGTGAGATAATAAGGGGAAGGAGACGAGTATCGACAATATTTAAGTTTTTAAGGTTAAAATGCATTTATAACGACGTACCTCTTGCTGCGTGGCCTTCTGTTTTTTGGCCGCTGTCTGGCGGATTCGACAACGTCTTATGGTTCTGCTATAACAAACCACATGCAAGACACAGAAGATGATGTATTTTTTATATTTGTTTATTTCGCTCCCATGCATCTCCTCTTCCGCAGCATGGAGTGCAATCGATGATCTCGGACTTGAGGCGTTTCTCTGCATCCATTTGGAGACCGTTGCCCCCTTATGAGGAGACCTGTTTAACCTATCTTGCTTCCTTGACCTCCTCAACCCAGTTCTAAAACTTAACTCAGCTTATTCAAACCGGAACATCTGACACATCACGTCCAGTCTCCATGCAAACTGACTGATCAACCAAGTTTGATACATGTCATAACATGACTCTTTGCCCTTTCTGAAACTGTATGCTGGCTCAACTTATAGTTTTTGGCCTTTTCCATGTTTCTTACATTTGTTTATTATTTATTAATTAATTTTACTATTATTGTGGGGAAAAGAAGTAAAGAGAGCAAGACAGAGAGTCGAATTTACGATGTTCTTTCGTAGAAAATATACCAACAAAATAAATACAGTTAACTCTCAATTTATAAAAAAAGATTTATTACTTCTTAGGAAATATTTCAATGAAAATAATAGTTCATTTATGAGTGAACAAAAGGGGGGGATTAGTTGAGATTAAGGAAGTTTTTAAATAATTGTTTACATAAAATTAATTAAAAATGAGCATGCGATAGTAGAAGGGGGAATACAAAAGTTAGTTACTGTGTCTGTGTGTTCGCCCACATTGTTTTATCAGCCGACTCGCCTGCTACGTTCACAGTGTTATCGCGTTAGTTTTGAGCTGCAGACAGTAGTGATATATATATCTTCCAACACTATCTCTGAATTTTGTTAACTGCTTTTTTTTTTGGAAAATACAGAGGTTTTTAAAGATTTTCACCGGCTCCCAGACACATAATTTCCGACAGCCCGGAAAACTCTCTGATTGGTCAAAAAAAAATCAAAACATTGAACCTCCAGAGCAATTCAGTAAAAAGAAAAAGGGCGCCTCTAGCCGCCTGCGCAGAAAACGTCTCGGGGCACTTGAATTTCCGGCAGCGAAAGAGTGAACATCGTAGCTCACCATATAACTTTCCGCCCAGTAAACGGAGTTTAAAGGTTCATCGTTCATGATAAATAGCTTTGGGTTTTTTTTTGTGAAGGAAAGTTTGGTAGTATATTTACATGCAAATGTAGGTTGGAAAAAAAAAATTTTTTTTTTTTTTGTTTAGAAAATTTTTACATCATTTTTATTTTTAATAATAAAAATATGTGTTGTCCTTTTTCCACCTGATGGTTCTCCCGGACTTTGATTTAGTTTGTTTCTTTTCAACCTCTGTATCAGAGGAAGATACAAAAGTGTCAGATACTGGAAGGGGTGGAACAAAATCTTTTGACGTTGTTGAAGAATATGCAGGCTTCAATCTATCTATGGAAACGTTACTGTGTACATCATCAGACATTTTAATAGTAAAATATTTGCCATGACGATGTACTACTTGGAATGGACCTGTATATGGAGCTTCCATAGATTTTCGAATTCTGTCTGTTCTCAACCAGACGCTGTCACAAATTTGAAGATCCTTAGGAATGTACACAGTAGGTAAAGAATGGAGGTGTCCACTGGATAATCCGTCTGTGTCAAATTTCCGCATCTCCTCAGCTAGAGCTTTTATGTGAGAATCTGTTATATCAATGTTTGCATCCTCGTACGCATCGATTAACAATCTAGGTATCTGTGCATTAGCACCCGTAACTGCAGTAAATGGTGAATAATTGGAATCGTTGGGTGTAATCCTGATACCTAGAAGAACTATAGGAAGAGCAGACAACCAAGATTCTCTTCTGGCAATAATTGCTGTCTTTAATGTTCTGTGTGCTCGCTCGATCATTCCGTTTGCTTGGGGATGGTACGAAGTCGTTCTCAGCCTGTGAAACCCTATAATTTTTGACAGTTCTGAGAACAGCTCAGACTCGAATTGGCTACCTCTGTCTGTAACGACATGGAGGGGCACACCAAATCGCGATATCCACAGATCAACAAAAGCAGTTGATACTGACGCTGCAGTTATTTCGGTCAATGGACAAGCCTCTACCCATCTCGTATTTCTATCGATGCATGTTAATAAATAACGATAGGGAGAGAAATACGGGTCTGTTTTGCTCTTGACTGGTGGTAGAGGGCCAAAAATGTCAATGTGTACAGTTTGAAATCTGCTGGATGGCAATTCAAATGGATGCACGTCACTTTTTGTGTGTCTGTTTATCTTTGCTTGTTGGCAATGCTGACATTCCTTGCACCATTCCTTTATTGACTTGGCCATTTTGGGCCAAAAATATCTGGAAGTTATCATTTTAGTTGAAGCAGCAATTCCAGGGTGTGACAAGTTGTGTAAACTGTCAAAAACAGATTTCCGGAGCTTTTGTGTGACAAAAGGTCGTAGAAAAGGTAAAGACACGTCACATAGGATTGTATTATGTTCATTAATCTGATACGGCTTCAGTTGATCACATAGAGTTTTTGTTTCTTCATCAGTGGTTTGGTGATTGGCCATCTCCTGTAAGTCACAAATATCAATTGTGATTGCATACGCTGGTCGCGATAAGCAATCAGCTACAATGTTCTGTGAACCTTTTATGTGTGAAATATCAGTCACATATTCACTCAAGAAACAAAGGTGACGCTGTTGTCTATCGGATTTTAAAGGTGTTTGGCTTTTAAAGGCGCTGCAGAGCGGTTTATGATCTGTTAATAACAACAAGTTTCTGCCTTCCACCTGATGTTTAAAATACAAGACTGCTAAATAAGCAGCTAGCAATTCTCTGTCAAAGGTAGAATATTTTTGTTGAGTTTGTGATAACTTTTTTGAAAAGAATCCAATAGGAATTGGTTGATTGTCAATCATTTGATGAAGTGCTGCTCCAACAGCGTAACTGGAACTGTCCGTAACAAGCTGATAATTAGTAGCTTTTGAATCGGGATAAGGTAGAGCGGTTACACCTGATAAACTTGTTTTTATCCTTTCAAAGGATTCAACTTCCTCCTTTGTAAAATCTATTTTCTTAGATTTTTGATTCAACCGAATACACTCGGTGAGTGGTAAACTGATTTCACTGAAATTTGGAACTAATTTTCTGTAAAAATTTGCCATGCCAAGGAATCGACGCAGTGATTTTGAATCGTTTGGTTGAGGAAATTCATTTAATTCGCGGATTTTCTTGTCACTTGGCTTAAGACCATCAACAGATATGTGAAATCCCAAAAATTCAAGTTGAAAAACATTGAAAATATATTTAGAAAGGGAAATTTTAAGGTCGTACTCACTGAGTTTCTGTAAAACAGTATCGAGGTGTTTGGAATGCTCTTCTTCACTATTTGAGAAAATAAGAATATCATCGATGTATATAAAAATACAATCGATGTCGCGGAAAATATTGTCCATCATCCTTTGGAAAGTACTAGATGCGTTCCGCAAACCGAAAGGCATGTAATTGTACTCATATAAACCGAAGGGTGTTGTGATGGCTGTTTTGCACACATCATCCGGATGGACTGGTACTTGGTGATAAGCAGAAGATAAATCAATTTTTGAAAAAACTTTCTTACCGTGCAGTTTTGATGACAAGGAATTTATGTTTGGCACTTGGTATCGATCGGGTTTTGTTATAGTGTTTAGTAACCTGTAGTCCCCTACAGGTCTATAAGTCCCATCAGATTTATTCACCATGTGCAAGGCCGAACTCCACTCTGATTTAGAGGGGGATATAATTCCGGCATTCTGGAGTTTCCTGAATTCCTCTTTTGCTATGTTGTATTTCTGGGCTGATAACTGCCTCGTTTTAGAGAAAGATGGAGGGTTACTGCCAGTTTCAATTCTATGAAACACTTTAGGTTTTGTTGCGTTGGAATCGCGATGTGGAGAAATTAAGTTGGGATATTTTTGCGAAATTGTGTGAACTGTTGTGTCGGCAACGTTATCCGAGCATAACGCAATGTTCATAAGTATTGGTGATGGCTGTGCGTTTGAATATCTTTTGGTTGTTTGATCAATCAATTTGTTATTTGTGCAATCAACTATTAATCCAAAATGATTCAGAAAATCATAACCTAGGAGAGGTCTGGTAGTTTCTGCAATGAGAAAGGTCCAAGTGAAATCACGCCTCAAGTTATGAAGTGCCAGGTTTAATACTGCTTGACCGGAACATTCAATTTTCTGACCGTTAGCTGACACAATTGAGATGTTTGTTGGGTATATAACTATACCGCTTATATATTTTCTTGGGATTACAGATATTGCAGCTCCCGTATCCACAACAAAATTCAATTTTATAGCTCCTAACCGTGCGGCTACTTCAAGAAGCGGCGAAGATGTGGAAGCTATCACGCTTCGCCGGGTTAGTTTTCCGATGTTTTACTAAAAGCAGGGGAGGCAGGACGAGAACTGGGTTGCATTTGTACATTCCGTTTGTCTGGCCATTTACACCATGGTTTGCAATATTTTGCACGTTCGGCAAAATATAGATGTGAACGGCAGATTTTGGGTCTCTGATCCTTGTTAAAAGGACGAACTCCATTTGGACAATTATATGATTTTTGTGACGGATTACTTTTTCTTTGAGATCCGTCATCACTCTGGTTACGATGGTTTTGGTTCCATGATATCTGTTGTATTTGCGCGGCTTCCTGTCTATTAAAATATAACAGCAGGTCATCGGACATTTTTCCAAGTCTTTCCAGATCGAGATCAATTTGTGCTGCTACCACGGGTTTGATCGAATGAGGTAGGGCTTGGATGAACTTATGTCGGACAATGTCTTCTCCAACACCAATTCTACCTGCTAACGACATGAGTTCGTTCAAATAAATCGAAGGACGTCCTGTCATGATTGAAGATGACATTAGTTTGTCCAGCATTTCAGGCTTTGATTTTTCATACTGATTAATCACAGCATCTTTTAACTTATCAAAGTCTTTTGATTCCAGTATGCTGTTTTGTAATTTTCCAACTATATCCGTTGGTAGTGACGCGAGAATATGATAAAATTTTTGTCTTGGTTGCTTAATGTTCATAATACTGAACTGGGCTTCCATTATTGAAAACCAAGCTAGTACATTTGAATCAATAAATGCCGGAGTTTTCATCGCTATTGACTGCACTGGTTTATCTTGTTCTGCTGCCATGTCGACTTCGTTTTCTGCCATTTTAGTTTTCCCTTTTGTTATTCACACTTTTGCTGTATGTTGTCTTTTATAATTTTGTTATGAAGATAGGTTTTTATGTTAAAAAATTTTTTTTTTTTTTTTTTTGAAAAGTAGATTTTTATATTCAGAAGGATTTGTTTTATCGTTTTCATACAAAATTTTTTTTATTTTTGTTGAATTTCCATAGTTTTTCGCGACCTTGGTGAAATTGTTTCTTGAGTTTTTTATTTACTTTTGTTGAAATTCACATCAAAAGTTGGTTATTTGAAGTATTAGAAGGCAGTTTTTTTTTGTTTGTTGGTCCATGGTGAATTTCTAGTGAAATTATTTCTTGGGTTTTCATTTTGTTTAGTTTCATTGAAATTCACATCAAAAGATTGGTTACTTGAAGCATCAGAAGATAGCCTTTTTTTTTTTTATAGAAATGTTTGCGTGTTCAAAATAATCACGTCGGTGGGTCGCCAGTTTTGGCCTTTTCCATGTTTCTTACATTTGTTTATTATTTATTAATTAATTTTACTATTATTGTGGGGAAAAGAAGTAAAGAGAGCAAGACAGAGAGTCGAATTTACGATGTTCTTTCGTAGAAAATATACCAACAAAATAAATACAGTTAACTCTCAATTTATAAAAAAAGATTTATTACTTCTTAGGAAATATTTCAATGAAAATAATAGTTCATTTATGAGTGAACAAAAGGGGGGGATTAGTTGAGATTAAGGAAGTTTTTAAATAATTGTTTACATAAAATTAATTAAAAATGAGCATGCGATAGTAGAAGGGGGAATACAAAAGTTAGTTACTGTGTCTGTGTGTTCGCCCACATTGTTTTATCAGCCGACTCGCCTGCTACGTTCACAGTGTTGTCGCGTTAGTTTTGAGCTGCAGACAGTAGTGATATATATATCTTCCAACACTATCTCTGAATTTTGTTAACTGCTTTTTTTTTTTGGAAAATACAGAGGTTTTTAAAGATTTTCACCGGCTCCCAGACACATAATTTCCGACAGCCCGGAAAACTCTCTGATTGGTCAAAGAAAATCAAAACATTGAACCTCCAGAGCAATTCAGTAAAAAGAAAAAGGGCGCCTCTAGCCGCCTGCGCAGAAAACGTCTCGGGGCACTTGAATTTCCGGCAGCGAAAGAGTGAACATCGTAGCTCACCATAAGTTTCTCACGATTCAATTTGTCGTTTACTCCGCTAGTCAGACAATTAGATAGATAGATGGATTACTCGATGTTTACTTAACAACAGCTTCAAAAACATCGCAGAAGCAGAATTCTTGCTATAAATCACAGGACGAATATTTTATGGGTAATAGGCAATAAACGCGTGTTCTGGCGATTCACAACCTCGTTCACAATGAATATTTTCTCATCGACAAAGATGCTAACATGTCCTCTTTTTCCTTAAGATGACTGAGAAACTTTAAACACTTTTCAATTCTGATGGCTCTTCAGCGGGTAGCGAGGATATTGCGGCGTCTCTCATCCATTCCAACGGCTTTAATTGACTGCTCTGTTGATGGTTCTCTGTTGATGGTTCTCTGCTGATGGTTCTCTGTTAACATTGCGTTTGGCAGCCAATTTTGGCATTGACTGATTTTATAAACCTTTTCAATCCTAACAGAAAAGATTTGGTCCACTTTCGATTACTGCGAGGGCTGTGGCGACTTTGTTAAACTTTGCCTTCGGCATCATACTTGGACAGTGCTCGAGAAACTGTCGTCTTTGCGTAGCCAGTGCTCTTAATTATGTCTGAAGGAGCACATCTCAATCTACATATGGTGATATTACGTCCTAATTCCGCCATGTAAAACGAAACCTGTCTAAATGTTATTGAAATATCTTCAAGAATACAGTTTCAAGATTATCTAAAAAAACAATCACCATCATTAGAGGAATAGTAAGAAATTGCGCAAATTACAAAATAGTCTTAATTTCCTACGAGATTCTGCATATATACAGGTAAAACATTTTCTTCTAGTATACAGACATATACATATGTATATAGAGAGATATATGTGTATATGTTTTAGTATTTCGATATGAAATCGTTTTTTTTTTTGGTGTTTTTTCGAGATGTAAGCATGAAGAATATCGCGGATAACATCTGGCACTTGTAGAATACGTGAAAGAAACGTTGCTTAATTCGTGTCCTTCCAGGAATTCTAGCATCAAGTCAGCAGCGAGCATCTGCAACAAACTTTTGCTTCATCACTTGAACTTGCAAAATCAAGTTGTAAGCACACTATTACACCTACACACTGACAACTTTTACTTTAGTGTTTACTTCAAGAATGTTCAATGCATAAGTAGGTTTAAAATATAATGGCGGATAACAAGCTACAGAGAAACATTTGTTATGCTGCAAGGAGGTCATTAGGATAACAGGTGCGATATACGAAAGATTTTCTGAGTAGTTTTGTTTGCCTTACTTATATATTTATACTTATGTATGTACATATATATACATATATGTACATATATGTACATATATATATGTACATATATGTACATATATATGTACATATATATGTACATATATATATATATGTACATATATAAGTATAAATATATAAGTAAGGCAAACAAAACTAATCAGAAAAAAAAATATATATACATGTATACATATATATATATATATATATATATATATATATATATAGAGAGAGAGAGAGAGAGAGAGAGAAAGAGAGATAGATAGATAGATAGATAGATATAGAGAGAGAAAGAGAGAGAGAGAGAGTAGTAGTAGAGATGACAAAACAGCTATATTCAAAATTCCCGGTTGTTATTCATTTTATAATTTATTTCAA
>NC_136482.1:141204587-141362087 GCF_053919585.1 Euprymna scolopes
TCCCTGCTTTACGCTTCTGAGGCCTGGACAACTTATGGTAGACACATAAAAGTCATGGAGAGAGTGCACCAGAAATTCCTGAGACACATTCTGGGCATCAGGTCGAGCACTTTTATATCTGATATGGATGTTCTCATGCGGTTGACGTACCTTGTATCGAGAAGTTGATTATACGCAACAAGATGAGGTGGGCTGGACATCTGACAAGGATGGACAACGATAGATTGCCAAAGCGCCTGTTCTATGGTGAAATGACACAAGGAAAGCGTCCACAACATAAACCGAGGAAACGCTTTAAGGATAACATCAAAGATAATCTTAAAGCTCTTGGTATTGACGTGTTCAGTTGGGAAAGTGCTTCCAATGATTGTAAAAAGTGGCGCTCCTTGGTCTATCATGGCTGTGATAGTTTTGAGAAGAAAAATATGAACATGCAAAAATGAAGCGTGATATCTGGAAGAAAAATCTGTCAGATATATCAGGTCTGTCGGAGGATTTCATGCAGAACCACACCTATGATTTATGCAGTAATATGACTTTATCCGGACCTGACCTTGCTAGCCGCAAGCGTTCACATGGAGATCAATCTTTTTTTGTTGGAGAAAACATTGCAGGGCACAGATATTCTGTTTGCTCCGTGGTCTGTAAATCGAGTGGAGGTCCGAAGCGTCATATGAGCGTCCACAGTAGAGCAGCTCCAGTTGGCATCCCTCGATCTCAGCTTAAGTGTGACCTTTGCAACAGACTGTGTAAGAGCAGGGATGGTCTGAAGAGCCACCTTCGTTCCCACAGAAAATAGGAATTTATGCATCTCGATCACATCTCCACATGTATATACATATATGGTGATTGTCACTTCTTGACAGAAGAAGACCATCTTTCCCTTGCTTTATTGTTGATTACTCATTCATTTTCATGTAATTTTGAAATATCTTTTTTTTAATATATATATATATATATATATATATATATATATATATATATATATATATATATATGTATGTATATATATATATATATATATTTTTAAGGGACGTTTGATTACATACGGCCGTGTTTTCTTTCTTCTTTATTTTTCTTGTTGTCTTTCTCGACATGCCGAACTTTTTCTCGTTTCAACTGTTTAGTTGTATATGAGGTTGCCGAGTTATTTTTCTGTCAGCCATTTTCCTCTAGCGCTTTCGATCATTGAACGTTATCAAGAGCAATTTTGTTGTCATTAAAAGGGGGTCTTCTGTTGCCTTCGAATATGTAACTAATTTCATTTGGGTTTTTATTTCTAACTAATTTTATTTAGTTATTTTGATTGAAGTCGTCTATTAGGAAGGAAGAAAGAGTGATGTATGGAGTCTATTTTTAACTCTGTCAATACACAGACACACACACACACACGCACACGCACGCACACACACATATATATACATGTTAAATATATTAAATATGTTAGTACTAATGTTAAAAGCTATTTTGTTTATGTTGACTCTAATTTTTTAATTTATATTGTTTCTAGTAATTTCAACCTTTCTTTAAATTATTTCGATATTTAATTTTCGTGGTAGCGGTTAATATATTTATTTTTTCGATTGATTTTAACTGTTTTTTAGCAGGAATATGACGTTCAATAGCACTGCTTTCTGAAGGGTGTCGGGAGAGGAGTGTAGTTGTATGGCCAATATATGTACTATATTAATTCGTAGTTTGGTTAGGAAGACATTCTTCGAATGGACAGCCGAATTCTTATGTTACATTTTTTGTTTTGCTCAATGTGGCTCTTAGGAGTTGTTTGGCTCTTACCCACTGAAACGAGAAAAATGCTCGGTAAATCAAGAATATTAACAGAAAAATAAACAGAAGAATCAAATGTACCTCGGTAACGACTTGCTGCAAAAATACACACACAGACATATATATATATATATATATATATATATATATATATATATATATATATGTATATATATATATATATATATATATATATATATATCTACAGGGATTGAAAGAGAGATAAAATGGTCGGTATGTATGGCAAATAGTAATGTGTCACCTTTCCATTCATCAAATTAAATTATCATTCAAGTAAAAAATCTTAATTTGATGAACTGAAATCTGAAATGCGTTCCGTTTAAACTTCGATTTACATATACTTTTCATTGCACTTGAGAAATCTGTTTATAAATAGAACAACTATTATATATATATATATATATATATATATATATATATATGTGTGTGTGTGTGTGTGTGTGTGTGTGTGTGTGTGTGTTTGTTTTTTTGTGTGTGATACGCATAATTATGTTGACATACCGGTTCTCGTCATATCATATAGTAAAGTAATACTGAGCAATGGTGTGCCTGGCCAGTACCAAATGGGTGACCATTTGGAAATACTAGGCGCTGCATAGGCTTATGGAGCGAAAGCACTTCTATCATCAAGTGCCATAAAGCGTGTCCTTATCTCCGCTAACTAGTAGAAAGTCATTGGGCAAGGTCAAGTACTCACTTAGCCCCCCCCCCTCCGATCAAAGTTCGTGAAGTCACGGAAGACAGATAATGGAGGAATTGTTGAATGACTAAATGATTATTTCGGAATTGGTCAACTCTTTGTTGTGTTAGGCAAATGATACTGACTTTGGTACAATGGTGAAGTCTATACGCTATGTATGAACACTGTCCTTATAGCAACTAATTACAACCTGTATAGGTATTATACGACCAATAACATGATGGGGGAACGTTTTGAATGCAGATAAGATAGATGAACCATGATTATCAATGTCTGCAAAAGTAGATCTTAAACATAAAGAATAATAGAATCTCCATACATTTAGAAGTTTGGAAGAAAGCATTAACAATCTGCTAATTTTTTATTACAATAAATAAAATTCATTTAAACTTAGACTTTGGGAAAATTTCTATTTTTAAAGTCAAATATTTTTTCCGTTATTTTTTTGGCATATAGTGTAAAAGAAATCGCAAACGGTACAAATCGCAAACGGTACAACGCTTGCAAAGAATTAAGAAGGATGAGATACATTTCTGAAGCATTGTTTTCGCATAGTTCTTTACGAAAATTGATCAAAACCATTGGTTATGCGTAAATTGCTTCTTAAAACACAGAAAATGTATTCAAAACCAACATTGGCGTGAGAGACTGGTCCAATTAGATCGATCGCCTAACATTTTCGGACTAGATGAAGAAAAACAGAAACAAATATTTCTTTTAAAATGGAATTTTATTCCGAAAATCGAAGTTTAAAAAAAAATAACATATTTTTAATGTACTTTTTGGATTCAAAAATATTGTCATACAAAATGTTTGTTTTAAAAATGTGTCTATAGAACTCCTAAAAAGTATGAAAGCATTTTTATACGGTAATAGACATTATTTGGGTATTTTTAATATCGTCAGTTTGCATTATAACTTCGATGAAAAAGATGAAAACAAAAAAAAGATACTTTAATTGGAAAATTGAATCGTTATTTTGAAAGTCTAATTATAAAATAAATTTTACTTAATTCCACTAAAGTAAAATAAAGCAAATCTCTAAAAAGTATTTTCATATCAAATTAATGGTGAAAATGTGTCTTAGACCGTTCTTCAATTAATATATATATATATATATATTTATATATAATATATATATATATAATATATATATATATATATATATATATATATACAACAATATTGACAAAATAAAATATATAGTGGTGTATATAGATTTATTTATCAGTTCAGATAAGGACAAAATATCGATGGGAGGAGGATTTAGAAATGTTTTATTACTAGGCATTTCGAAATTTAATGCTTTTCTTCGAAATGCCTAGGTATAAAAAGGTATCTATTCCCATCGACGTCCTGTCCTTATCTAAACTGATAAATAAATGTTACATGGAAAATGGCTGTCCCATTTCCATGTAAATAAGAAGAATATTAGGTAAGTGAAAATGAGATTAGGATAAGCCTAGAATCGAACTCTGCAGTCTAAGTTAAGAAATGGAATATTAGAAACTAAGTCGATTGTTAATTCTTTTAAAAATCTGAATATTAAATATGTTAGTGAAAGAATGAACAATGCAAATTAAATTATATTGTCTAAAATAGGTTAAATTAGAATTGAGGATTCTTTTGTTTGTCAAAAGTGTGTTGAGCAAACATGTAAAGCCACATGAAATTAGTCACGGGTGTAAACACACTTCTGAAGTCATAGACGGAGGAGATCATCAATATAGGATCTAAGAGTTAGAGAGAGAGAGAGAGAGAGAGAGAGAGAGAGAGAGAGAGAGAGAGAGAGAGAGAGAGTTGAGAGTCAGAGTTGGGCAGTCAGTTGGGCAGTCTGTTGGTCAGTTGATGAGTTGGAATCAGAATCCCTTAGAGGCGAAGAGTAGAATATTAACCATGCAAATCCAGTTGAATTCCTGGCATAATCGACCGATCAACCTGATGAATAAAAAAGTCATCATTATGTTGTAAAAAAAACGTTCTTTATGCAGCTCTTTTCAAACTGACTCCATAATTATTCATTTAAATCAGAATCTCTCTCTCATCTCCCTGGCATTTCCTTTTGGGTGTAGGGTAGTACATCCTATGATACATATCAGCTGCTTCATCCATCCATCCTTATGCCGTAAACCGAGGTCCCATTTTACCTCTTCACGAAATCAACGACTCTTCCTGTGTCCTGATCCTTTCTTTCTCCTGGTTGTTCTACTAATTAGAGCTTTGTCTACCTTAATACAGCTTAGGTCACCTTTCCTGGGATTGACTTATTGTTCGCCCGAACCTCTCCTTAACACTTCACCCTATTATTTACTCGACAATAGAGATGTTATTCTGCCGTTGGACAACATTCTAAGATCTCGTAGAGTATACTATGGGGATGAGAATCACGAAATCGCTCTACAAGAAATGCATCGAACCTCCACTTTGGCAAGGAATAGTGTTAAGAATGCTAGGAAAAAAACGATAGATAAATCTAAGAAGAAAACATAAGCCGTCGATTTTAATGTTGGTGATTTGGTGTATTATAGAAACGACCAAAAGCGAGGAAAGCTAGATGTACAGTGCAAACCGTATTACGTAGTGATCGAAAAGACTGACCCAGTCTCATATAGAATATAGGGTCAATTAACGGGCTCTGTAACGAAGCCGCATGCAGAACATCTCAGGGCAGCGTATATCGAGGAGTGGGAGATTCTCACTACAGAGAGGCCGTTTAAAAAAGCGGGACGTGAAACCAATATAAACGAAATCAGCTGTCCGTATACGTCGTATGCAGTGCACGAGAGTAGGAATAGGAATCAGCCTGTCGTAAATAGAGGAAGAACAGGAGAGAGGGAACTGTTTAGGATGGGTAAGAAAAATACTCTGTATAAAGGAAAATTAAGGAAACTGCTAACACCGTCCTATTCAATAAAAGAAAAATAAAATATCTCTTATCTCCATGGTTCAAGCAACTGATGTCTTAGGAAAGATAGAGCTGCTTCCCGTTTCAACAAAGTAATTGGAATGGTAAAGTTCAACGTTATGTAACTTGAGCAGAAGCAAGCATAGTCTATCGGACGTCGGCTGTTTCAATGTCAATTTTAAAATTGAGGTGAAAATACCACCGATGTTATTTGAAAAAGAAACAAAAACATGCACTGAGAGAAACCCCGAGAAAAAAAAATGAAAAACAAAAACGTGTGTGTGTGTGTGTGTGATAATGGATTTGTGTTAATAATTGTTAAATTATATCCACGGGGGGGGGGATAAAAAAGAATAGAAAAAGGCATTAACAGTAGTGAACAAGAGAAAAAAAAAGTAAAAATGACTTATTGTTGAACGGAAAAGACGTCCATGAAAAAAAAAAAATAATAAGTAAATTTGAAAAAAAAAAAGAAGAAATATGCATGAATTCTAGGATTATTTTCAGTATGAAAAGAAAAAGATCAACACATTCTTATTGTTAAATCAGGAGTAAAGAAATATAAATTTGATAGCAAATTTACAAACATTTGTAAGATTCATTAGTCTGTAATTTGTTTCAAACAAATTATTACAGACTAATGAATCTTACAAATGTTTGTAAAAGTTGCTATTAAATTTATATTTCTTTACTCCTGATTTAACAATAAGAATGTGTTGATCTTTTTCTTCTCATACTGGGATTCTGTTAGCTTTTTTTAAATTTGAAAGAATCGTTTTTTGTTATTTGATTTTTGCTGAAATTTAATCATCGAAATATACGCCATTTCACCTTAAGAAATAAATGTTGTATGGACAATAAATAACGAATTTTCAATGGAGGATTTTTAGAGATAAAAGTTAAGTATGCCCTTATTTTGAAATAGTTTCTTTTTAGTTGTATTTATCTGAGAAATATGATTAATATTGGTGATATGCACAGAATCCAAACGATTATTATCAAAACCCTAATTATTTTTATATTAGTGTTTTGTCACTCACAAAAACCGGATTATTAGAGTTTCTTGCAAATAATGAATATTCTCGCAACTCATATTTAACCTATATTCCAAGTCTGCATGAATACGATTATGACCGATGGCAGTGAATAAAAAGCTGATTGTTGACCTGGACGTGCTAAGTTCGAATTCTGTCGGTTTCATAACACCACTTACATTTATGAATTATTATTAGAAACCTACACATGGTCCTTTTTGCAAGTACAAGATTCTAGAAAGAATAAAAGAAACCAATGCCAATAACAGAATCGACTCGGACAAAAAAATTGTAATATACTGATTCATAAAAAATTACTTTTAATACGAATACAAAACATTGAACACATATAAAACACCAAGCACATTTAGGACGTTCAACAATTTCGACTGTATAAACGACTTTATGAGTAGACGTCTTTTAATTTGAGCATGTCATCGAATATTAAAAAAAAGCTGCCGTTGAATAAATTTAAACATATAAAGTGTTTTGAGCGGTTTTCTTTGTTCTTTCTTCCTGCAGCTGTCCGATGTCGTCTTATGACCATGCCGCAGATGAGTGCATGAGAAGTTTAATCCAATTTTGAAAAGTTCCCAGTTGCGAGAATCGTAACGAAGGTGCCAAGTGTTCCTAAAAGCGTAAAAGAGGTTGGTTCTTATCGACAATCGCCCAGAGAACGATCACGAGGCATAGAGGAAACAGCTGCAGTAACAACAAAAGCAACACCACATCAGAAATCAAGCAATATCTAATGAATACAAAGAAGCAGTAAAAAAATGAATACATATGCACGCGCGCGCACACACACACACACACACACACACACACACATACACATACACACACACACATATATATATACACACACACACATATATATATATATATACTAGCAGGTAGACCCGACGTTGGCCGGGATTGAATAATGATACACGAATATTTCACACTCCTATATATTTTTATTGTCATCGAAATCCGTGAAATTTCCCGAGAGGCAGCTTCACATGCCTCCATGCAGTAACATTGTCTAAAATATATGTTATTCTACATTGCACTCCAGAGAACCTACTGTTTCTTTTTATAAAATTATTTTAAATAATCTTCTTTCCAGTTAACGAAAAAAGCATTAAGAAATTTATGTGTGGGGCTAGAACCTACAGAACACGTCACGCAAAGAAAGAAGAAACACAAGAAAAAAACACACGTAAATTTCCAAGTCTTATAAATAGAGCTGTGATAACAGTATATTTTTTTCATTGTTTTTGACTCTTGAATATATATCCGTTAATATCTTATATGTTTTTATATAGACGGATGTGGTTCTCGGTTGATTAAGTGTGTATGTGTCGGATATATACCCGAGAGTCGAAAGAATGAAAAGAATATTCTATGGCTACAGCCCTACTAATAAAATTATTTGCAGCAAATGAAAAAAAAGTAAGAAATGTACGTGCGGAGTTTGAATCTATAGATCACGTCATACAAAAAAATAAATAAATAAATAAACTAAAATAAAAAATTAAAGAAAAACACGCTATCAACTTACCCACAGTATGATGTTCAGGACCCGTTGTTCTATCATTGTTGCTAAGCGTCGACATAGAAAAATAGCTTTACCGGTGATTGATAATTTAAAATAACGGTTTAGATTATCAATTATCGGTAATTATCGGGGGTATTCTGAGACAAAACTTTACTAATGTCACTCCCATGCTGATACACTAAAGTTCTGTAAATTTTGAAGGAAATCTGTTCAGCCGTTTCGGAGTCTGTAAGGAACGAACTCACACACACAGACAATGTTGCATTTATATAATTGTAGAGATTACTGAAATTAAATGAATAAGAGTTATGCGTTAGATAAGTTTTCAATGCAAAAATAGTCACCGATAAATAAAATATATTGATAAAAGTAATTATAGATAAATATATAACTATATCTGATGTACAATGTATTATAATCATTATAAACAAGTAAACTATAACACAGTAAATAGTAAATAAGGATAATTTGGTTTAAGACATTACTTCTCCCATTTTGGTGGGGCGATAGCATCACTATTGTTGATCATAATAAACCAAAAATATCTTTGGTACGTTGCACCAGAAAAATACTTACTAGAACAGCCATTTACTGTTTCGGATATCAATTCACACACATTTTATCGGTGCACATCCCAACCTTGCTAGTATTTGATAATTCCTCATTAATAGGGCCAAGACAACAGAATATTCTCATCATTGTTTTGACTCTCGAGTATATATCTGACAGAGACACAGTTAATCAACAAAGAACCACACCACTCTATATAAAAGCATATAAAAAAATCAACGGATACACACTCGAGAGTCACAACAATGAAAAGAATATGCTGTTGTCCTAGCCCTAGTAATTAATACTACTAAACTATTTTAAGGCTTATTAATAAAATCTATTTCTATACAAACTTACACAGAATATTTCAAGTCTATATCATAACCAGTTAAATATGTACTCAAGTACTCATACTTAGATTGCTGCTGTTAGAAATAATAATAAAGGGTTTAAACTAACCATGTTATATAGCAGAAAATTAATAAAAAAAATAACGGCTTCCGTCTATGTTCTCTTTATATTTCTAGTCGTGATCCACTTAACCGTGGTTGATCTTGATCACTCTATTGTGGAGGTTCATTTTCGCACTTGAAGACTTTTCTTAATATTTCAACTGTTTCATCAATGTTGTGGTTTGAATGGTGTCAATAATTTCTGCTATTTTAATTTCACGTCGACTTTCCCATGTTTTATTTTCGAAACTGTTTCCAGTACTTCCACAATTAAAAGTTCTGTGTGTTTGGTTATTTTTCCCTCTACTTCAGCACCACTTTCTGATCTGCTGTAACGGTGACATTTATTATTTTATTTTGTTGGATACGTTTACCTATGTCTATTACTTATGTCAAATATTTATGTCCGTAAATTCTTGTGCAATGTATTTCTAGAGTACTTTAATCGAATCATCCAATGTTCAACTCATCCTGATCCCCCTTCTCTCATTTGTACGTAGAGTAGATTAGTATTACCCTCCGAGTGTAACGAACATTATCACCGTTTTTTTTCTTAAATGCAGTTTGAAGATTTCTCCTTTTATCCAATTTATGAAGGATTCAGCCTGACTTAGCAAAGATGAAACACACGAGTTGTTATTCTTCCATCGAAATGTACAGTTGACGTCATCGCCAGCAATCCGATTTACATCTAGTTTTGCCCGGCTCCGATATTTTCCGGCGTTGTACGTCACCTATGCAATATCCGAGTTCGATCCCATCTATCTACCCAGCACGTCCGCAGCCAAGATTGAACTCACTACACGAGTTTGTAGTGTAATTCAAATCTTGTCGGTAGCTGAATAATTGATGCTTCGCCAGGGCTATCAAGGGTAATTTTTTTTTTATCGTGACGCCATCACTAAATGGGGTGCTCAACACGGATTAAGAGAGTTTCGTCTACCCTCGAGAGAAGGATAGACCGCGCCAGTTTCTCAACCTGGTATTTTATCTTCGGTACATACAGCGCCTCGCCTTCTCAAATGGTCACCCACCTGGTACTGGCCAGGTTCAACGTTGCTTAACCTCGGTAATCAGGCAGGAACCGGTGTGTCAACGTAATTGTGCCGTATATAAATTAATAGGACACGGAAGCAATTAAATTTAGGGACGTCGGCAATTTTCACGTGGTCTCTCCAATGAACCATTCTAACTAGAAAGATATCGACGGAAACAAATACCAATAATAATCTGATTCATTCGATATGAATAGATGATGCTCAGCAACAGCGGAAACAATAAAACTAACGGAAGTCTGAAACATATCCATCAATGAAGAAGAAAGTTTGGTCCGAACAAATGAAGACGCAGGAGAGAAATTAAGATGAGAACTTGAAAGGAAAACAAATGTAAGTAAAAATGTTTATTAGCTTACAAATCATACATTCATTGAACTGGTAATGATAAAATTGCACGCGAACATTAAATATTGATACAGGTTGAATGCCGCTTCCATACATACCTCTAAACTAGATAAGTGGCTGACTAGAAACTAGTGTGTTTTTATTATAACAATACCAGAATTTAAAGTAACCCGTGAAGAAATAGAAGCATCAAACTTACAGAGGTTGAAAAAATAGGGGTGACACATTGGAGCAGTGAAATTTTTATGCTAGCCCTCCCGTGAAATCCAAACTTGTGACGATCTCAGCGAATATTTTTTAGATTTAAGATAGGATTATCCAGATGATTGTTAAGCTATAATTTTGGGTGCCGTGATTTTGTGTCCTTTTTTTTCCACAATCCTTACGGCAGTTCTGCGATCTCTTAAGACAGCTTCACTTTTTTATAGAATTTTGTTAAAAGGATAAAAATTTCTCTTTCTTTTTGATAGGCGGAGAGAGTTCCTTTCGATACAGCCATCATCCTAACCTCTTTCATTACAATAGCACATACATGCTGATCAAAAATTTAAGATCACTTAAAAATCTTTTTAAAAAGTCCCCTTTTTTAAGGATAGATTTTAAACTCTTCCGACTTAAGGTTACTAATACTACACTCTAAAAGGTTTTGGAAACAAAAAGCTACATTCCAAATTTCCATTTTTATTAAATTAGTCTTGTTACACACGATCAAAATTATAAGACCAGAGACAAAAATTATGTTAAATTGTACAAAAATTGTGTGAAAAATGTATAAAAATATTCACCAATCAAACTTAATAATGAGGTCTACATCCACCGCTTTTGATGACTTCAAAAATGCTAAAAATAAGGGTTTCCATTAAAGTGCGGGGGATCCTGCTCCAGTTTCTTAAGATGACTTCACGATGTTCATTTTTTGTTGAATATTGTTTGCCATTTCGATAAACCTCTCTTGTCATCCATCCCCAAAAATTTTCAATTGGGTTCAAGTCCGGTGATCATGCAGGATATCCCAAGAGATAGACTCCAACTTCTAGAAAGCTCGTCCGTCTTGCAGTGTGGGTTTGCATCATTATGCTCTTGAAATAACCATCCATCCCCATACAAAAGATGACCCTCCATCATCAAAGATGCTTTATGTAGTATGCTAACATAACCAGCTGTTGCCTGACGACCATGCACCACCTGGATCTCCATCATCCCTCTGTAAGGAAAGGCACCCCATACCATTACGGAACCTCGGCCACTATGACGTGTGGAAAAAAATCAAGGAGCATATTTTTGTTATGCCAATATCGCTGGAATCCATCAGGACCATCCAAATTGAATGTTTTGTCATCAGAAAACGGGACTTTCTTCCACTTCTCAACGTCCCAGGTTTAGTATGCACGACCAAATCTTAAGCGGTCCACTATGTGACGTGGAAGCAATCGAGGAATTTGTTTACGCTTTTTATTTACCATGCCTTTTTGTTGTAAGTGTCGTCTGATGGTTATTGGATTGCAATCAGCATCTGGAACCGCCTTAATTTTACTAGAAGACAGTCCTCTGTCATTCATAATAACCCGTCTGATTCTCCTACTCCATGCAGGAGAAATTTTGGGGGCCATCCAAAGGATTTTGCATTTCCATAATTCTTAATGTTCTTTAGAAAGTTGCAAATAACAGTTTTACTGCGATTTATCTTAGCTGCTATCGCTCGCTGTGAAAAACCTTGCTTATGGAATCGTAGAATTCGAGAGCGCTCAACTTCCGTTAGTTTTCTTGCTTTAGGCATGGTATCACCTTTACACAGTTATTGCTAATCTGTAAGTGACCTAATCAATTATAATTATCATAAATCTAACAATTTATACCCTTGGTTTTATAATTTTGATCATGTGTAAAAAGCCTAATAAAATGCACAATTTTAAATAAAACTTTTGGAATGTATCTTTTTGTTTCCATAACCTTTTAGATTGTAGCATTAGTAAACTTAAGTCGGAAGAGTTTAAAATCTATCCTTAAAAAAATATTTTCAAAGTTTTTTAAGTGGTCTTAAATTTTTGATTAGCAGTGTATCGTCTCGGCACAACAAGATGCTATCATTGGAAATCTGATAGATCTGTCATTTTATTTTTGAACTAATATGCACTGTCAAAAATTAAAATAATTTTAACCAATTAAAACAATAATTAACATAAATAAAAAAGAAATCAACATTAGGATAGTTTTGTTATAGTTTTTGTAAGTGTTAAAAAATTGATGTAAAATTCACAAGGTGTTTCAATTAATTTGGTCCAACCCCTGTATCTATTAGCTTAATGTAATTTAAGAAGATATATATATGGTTAAAGAAATTGATCTCCAAAAATAAGAGTTCATGATGAACCAGAAATTATAATTTTATTAATGAACTAGAACATTCAGTAACCGCTGTTACACCTAGTTTATTTATACAGTTTCTAATCTTACTGCGAATCATCTATAACAGGCATGTCAAATTTAAAGTCACATCATGGCAATAGGAGTCAATTTGTATTGTCATATGGTCCACAAAAGTTGAACACGTTAAATAATTTTTGCTATATTTTCAATTTCGAAATATGCAGGTAAATTCAAGTAATAATATACATGTAGTTCAGCAAAAGAATATAACGAAAATTTTGACGATGTTCATCTTTTTCAATACAATCGCAAAAAAAAATGCATTATACATAAATTCAAAACTGACTTGACATCTTTTTTTGTTGACAATTTCTTGTATGTATAGTTGACATTTCTGTTTAGTGTCGAGTTTGTTGAGGAATAACATATGGTGCTAAGTTAATTTTGTTCTTTGAGATGTTTTTGTTGATTTCATGAAAGAAAATAACTGTTCACACAAATATGTAAAGCCGAACATTGCCACGATCCTTGTAGTAAACATTTTCAAAAGTCTAAACCTTTCCAGAAGGTATGAAAATGAAACCAGGTATACCAACTTCCAAATATTTTGATTTGAGTGAGGAATTCGAATGAATTTCTAATATTTCCATTTGTTAATTTTCTCCAGCTTCATCAACATCAAAACTACATTTTCCTGAAAATAATGCAAACTGTCGTTCACAAGATGTGAAATCACTACATCTTTTCTCAAAGTCTTTTGATAATGATTTCAGGTGATGATACATGATTAAAAATTGTGTTATTCATTTAAAAAAATATCATTGTTTTCTTAAGAATTTGATTTTTATGTGCTCTTAACCATCGCCGCAAACCGATGTTTCAGTCGTAAACATTGACCTTCTATGGTAGAAAAAGAGATAACGAATATTCTCAAAGTATTAGAAACGAAAATAAAAAGTACAAAGTTTGATTGTTTATGAAGTTGATTAACGAAAAGACGGTCACGTAATTATCTGCAGGTAAACAATCAGATAAAAATTTGTTCCAGAGACGGAAGTTCTTAAAAAGACACTATGTTCATTGAAATCAAAAGAAAATCAACTTATTCGGCATTCACTAAAATTCACTCGGTTTTAATGATTTCATTTATTTATAAACCACATTTTACAAACAATTTGTGTCATAACTACCTGTTCGCTTCTCATTGATTTTGCAATGTCTGTTCTTGTTAATCGCATACGGTCACCCATAATCTAAATATCTGTCTCTCTTATTGCATAAACAAAACTATCTAATTATAGTAAACAGGAAAGAAAAGACTTCAAATACAAGACTTTGCTGTCCTATAGAACAAATGAACATGTCAGTCACTGTTGAAATGTGGAAAGAAAAAGTTAAAAAGCTTTTAAATTTGAAAGGGTTGGATTTGACAGAGTCCAGTAATATTGGTTTAAAAAGCTTCCAATTCTTCCCCTACTTCTTACAACAATTCTAAATGACTATTTGACAACATGTATCTTTCCTGGGTGACTGATAAAAAGCATTATAGTCTTGACACTAGAAAGATGAGATAAAAGGAGGTTGAATTCACAAACCTTGGACCAATCACTTGCCTCCAAGTTATCTGGAAACTATTCACTAACATAATGTCTATACGTTTCTATTGTCGGTTGAACGAAACCAATTTGCTGCTTGAGGAACAGAAAGGCTGCCGAAAATCTGCTAAACTTGTCATAAGTATTGTAGACTATAAGAAGGCAGTTGACATGGTGCCTCATTCATGGGTACTTAAATGTTTGGAAATGTTCGGGATAGCTACCAACATCCGAATATCTATGAAGAATAGCATGGATAATTGGGAATTTCATTTCAAGAAATGTTGCATTAGGCAAAATAAAAATTAAGAGATGGATTTTTCAGGGCGATTGTTTTTCAGGGCGATGGATTTTTCAGGGCGATTGTTTTTTTGTTTTTTGTCATCGTCCATTGACAATTTCTTTTACAGATTGTGAAAAGATGATATAGAAATTTGAAAAGAACTTTCTACCGTCAACCATCTACTATTCATGGATCACATTACAATCTTTGGAGGGTATGAGAAATAGCTTGATACTGTAATGAATACGATCAGACTGTTGTATGAGGATGGAATTTAGCATCACTGAATATATTGTTCTTAAGATAAAAAGTGGGAAGCTATTCCACTCAAATAGCTTGAACTTCTAACAACAGATTCGATAAAGAGGGTTGACAATGAGAGAGGCAAAAATATTTGGAGATACTGGAAGCCGGTATGATTAAGAATATGGAAATGAAAACCAGGTCATAGCCAAGTATAATAGAAGAATAAATGTTATTCTTAAAATCACACCTAAACAGTCGCAATGCAATGTACGCCATAAATGCCAGAACAGTAGCTATCGTTCGATATACCACTAGAATACTTGACTAGTGTGGAGATGAATTTAAATGTTTCGATGCAAAAACGAGTAAAACGTTTAAGATTTATTGGGCTTTTGTTAAGAAATGTAAATCAATTGTATCTATCTATAAAAGAAGGTGGTCAAAGATAACTTAATGTTGAATATATGATAAATATAGAGAAATGAAGTGTAGCTAAATATATTTCTGAAAGTAAAACATAAAGTAAAAATGTAAAAAATACGAAGACCTTTACGAAAAAAAGTGCCGGGGAGTTGCAAGACAGAAGGAAAACTAATTTGGAAAAAGTCTACTTCAAGAATACAAAATTTAGATTTGATGCCAGCAGAAAATTGTCAGTCAAGAGTGATGCTAAACGATCTACTAAAAACACATTTATGGCCGCCCAGGAAAAAGCTACACGCAATAGGTCCACTAAACATTCATCGACAAAACTGCAGAGTTACCGATGTGCAGATTCTGTTATCAAAGAGAAAAATATTCGCGCATATTATATCAGAATGCTTTATGGTAGCTCAGCATCAATACAAAAAATGGAGACACGATAAATTCGTTTAGATCCAACGTCGAAATATATACAAACTCTGAATTAGATTATAATGGAAAGTGGGATGTGAATAAACTTAAAGTGGTACAAGGAAACGATCATGTCAATCTTTTTTGGGATATATGCATGTATTGAACATTCTAAACCTACCATATTTTGTAAACAAAAACATGAGAACTTGCTAAGTTATTGACGTAGCTTGACCTTTCGATATCCGAATGCAATATATATATATATATATATATATATATATATATATATATATATATATATATATATATATATATATATATACTAGCTGTACCCGGCCATGCGTTGCTGTGGCTCAGTTTGTTAAAATGGAACACATGTGAAAGTAGAGAAAAGTTTGATTCTTTTTTTCAAGAGAATGTACAAATTATTTATTTTTTTTAACAGATGTTAAGAAAATAAACAGAAAAATACTTCCATCATTAATTATGCAAAAAAATAAATAAACTGTTGATTTAGTGTTTCAATATGCTTATAAATTACGATAAAACTTGCTGAATATGCACTGTTTTATGGTTGTTGTAAAAATGGAACGGAAACTTAAATTTCGCTTCGTTTTAATCTTTCTTAATTTTTTAATTGTGCCCCTCCAAACGAATATAATCAAAACAGTAACATTCAACAATTGTACGTTATGTATATAAAACACAAAATATTTATTAAAAAAAGAATAAAAAAAAAGTTAATAACGAAAGGGAAATAATTCCATTTTTAAACGAAAAAGTCAGTTTACCTAACTTACTGTATTAATGCTATTTTTTTAAGCAAGAAAAAAAAAAGGTGAGTATCCAGATACGCTACTACAGAACACCGACCACTCTAATTTGTTTTTTTATAGGTAATTGAGGTCGCTGACAACGAATCTGATAGTCAAACTTGGGGCAAATTTACCGTTTGTATGGTATTTACCCCTGAACCCACGAACTTCTTTCCACCATTTTGCAGCTTCCGTTTATGCTACGCGCATGCACGCTGTAGCATAAACGACGGCTTCACCAAGAAAACTACGTTGGGGGGAGGGGATTTTTTTTCCAGGATATAGAATTTTCGGGTTTGTATTACTGTACACATAGATTCGAAAAAGTTGTCAAAAAACAAATATATAACAAATAAATGTTATCAAAGGCAAGATAAGTTACCTTTCTACCTAACTGGATATATTTTTTGTGTTTTTATTCAATGTAACATATTTATTCAGCTCGAAAAACATACAGTGTTTACAAAATACTATTAAAAACCCGCCGAATATATGTCAACCCATGTCACAGTAATATGTATTGAGCGAGTTTTTAACAGTATTATATCCGGTTTTTTATTTATAACATCTCTTCCCAAACTTACCGTGTAAAAGAGAGAATCAGACTCCATCTTGAATGTTCCAATACATCGGTAAACACTGTATGGTTTTCGAGCTGAATAAACATGTTACATTGAATAAAAACACGAAAAATATATCCAGTTAGGTAGAAAAGTAACTTATCTTGCCTTTGATAACATTTATTTGTTATATATATATTTTTTGACAACTTTTTCGAATCTATGTGTACAGTAATACAAACCCAAACTTCGGAGGTTGGAATCCCCCCACCTAAAATGTACTTGGAAAAATCGATTTTATAGTGAGATTTAAGAATGATTAGTCGAAAAAAAGGTGAAAAACAAAACAAATAATCAATAGATAATTGTTACCAAAGGCAATAAATGCTACTTTTTTTTACTTACATTGAATATTTTCAAGCGCTTTTCTTTATTTTTTAATAATCTAATGCGGGTGTGTGGGTGCCAAATACCTCCAGATTTTCTAGAATTTCCCGCTAGATTGTAAACGAAATCTCCAGATATAGCAGGAAAACCGCTAAATTGTAACACTGGTCACGTGACAGAAAGCGGTAATAAATAATTGTCCCTAAATGAAAAACATGGCCTCTCGGTACAAAGAAATCCACCTATTTATCATAGAAAAATTAAGTATAATGTTTTAATTAAAAAGAAATATATAAAAACACACATGGATATAGTAAACATATTATACCAAACCGTGGAAGCCATCCGTCCAGTGGTTTTTTAGACAATTAATTACGAACGAACCAACATTCACACACACACACACACACACACACACACACACACACACACACACACACACACACACACACACACACACACATATATATATATATATATATATATATCAAGATCTGAAATGGGAATTAGTTATGCTCTGAAAATGTAAAGAAGCCAGGGTTATGCTCGTTGTAATTAGAATGCTTGGACCCATAATGAAAAGTCACCATAAATCGCGTAATCAGATTGACGAGTCACTTTACTTTTCAATTTTGCAAAAGGCTTCACTTGTTAAAGTGAAAAAGTGTTAAGGTACAGCTTGAATTCCTAGTCATGTCAAAGGAACTGACCTGATTATCTAGAAGAAAAATCCAATTAAAAACATCATAACGTTGAAACAAATGAAATAATAATAATAATAATAATAATAATAATAATAATAATAATAATAATAATAATTATTATTATTATTATTATTTATTTATGTATTTATTTATTATTCAGTAGGAGTTTTTACCCGAATCATTAGCAACGATTGCTCACTGGCAAGTGATCTTTCTTGTAGTCTAAGTGACAATAATAATAATGGCGAATCCATTCGTTTAATACACCCATATACCCCATTACAACTCTGTTGTGATGGAATGTCTCCTAGCAGCTTCGGCTGCAGGGAGACAGGGTAGTACCAGTCAAGGATTCGTCACTTGACACTCAGCCCAACAGGTGAGGGGCCGGGAACCGGCCCAGCACCTGTTGGACTGAGGTACACCGCCTGGGTAATACCTAGGAGGTCCACCCTCCCAGGCCTTCCCACCGGGCTTTCCGGTGGGGCAAGTTTATTGCTTGCTGCCTTAGGCGCCCCGACCGGGGAATGCCGACGGGGTTACTCAGGCAATTTTTAAAATTGCAGGAGTGCCCCTTCTTTAGGGGAGCCTGCGGGGTTCCCACTTTCCGGCCTTGTGCCACATAATGCTGATGTGGGCAGCATTTAAATAAATACACCCATTAATTCGTCTGATGGGGAAGGTCTCCTAGCGGCTTCGGCTGCGGGGAGACAGAGTAGTAGTACTTCTCAAGGATTCGTCACTTGACACTCAGTCCAACAGGTGAGGGCCGGAAACCGGCCCAGCACCTGTTGGACTGAGGTACGCCGCCTGGGTAATACCAAGGAGGTCCACCCTCCCAGGCCTTGCCACTGGGCTTTCCGGTGGAGTAAGTTCATTGCTTAATGCCTGAGGCGCCCCTACCGGGGAATGCCGACGGGGTTACTCAGGCAATTTTTACGATTGCAGGAGTGCCCCTCCTTTAGGGGAGCCTGCTGGATCTCCACTTTCCGGCCTTGTGCCACATTTTGCCGAGGTGGGCGGCAAATATATAACTACCCCCATTAGGAGTCAAAAACATTTTACACAAGTCATTCTTAAGGTCATTCAATTCATCCTTAAGTCATTCTAAGTTATTTACTTTTTATTTATTTAAGTCATTTCAGCCCATTTTTCGGTCATTTTAGTTTATCTTTAAGAATTTCATGTCAATCCTACATTTACGCATTCATTCATTACACGAAAGCACGCGACTAATGGCTATCGGCTTTGTTATTATTACTACTTGTAGTAGTGCTTCTTCAGATCTTCTATTTTTTTCCAATCTTAATTCAAGTATACTTCGTCTTGATTGTTTTTATTTTCTTTTTCTCGTTGTTTACTTTTCATTTTGTTATAGCTACTCATTCATTTTTGCCTTTTACTCTTCCTTCTCCACTTTCTCATTTCTTTCACTCTTATATTGTTCCCAATTCTTCTTTCGACTCCCTTTTTCTGCTCCTCATTTCTTCTCATTAATATTATTCTTTCCTTTGTTCACTTTTTTCTTCCTTCAATCTTTTTTTACTACCATTTATATATTTCTTTCTGCACCTACTTCTTTCTGTTGTCCAACTTATTTCTTCGCAAGAACTTCATCCCGTCTTCTTTTGATTAACCTATTGCACTGACTCCACCAACATCCTCATCACACCTGTCCTCCCCATTCTTATGAATTTCTTTAATCAGATATAACAATTCCCCACCTGTCACCCAGCAGCTGCTTGTAAAATTAGGGTTCAGGAAAGGCGGTTGTGAAGTGATGAAGAATAAGATTGTACATCTTCAATCACTATCAATGCCGTACCACCCCTATCACCACCGCGTCGAACGGGTGCGAAGCAAGACACGCAAAAATGGTTTTTTGATCAGTACCTTTAGATAAGAAACAATATTAGATAATAAGCCTCGAAAATGAAACACTTAAGCATGTCGCTTTAGTTGATGTCAAAACATCAATGTATATATATATATATATATATATATATATATATATATATATATATATATATATGTATGTATATATATATATATATATATATACACACACATTGTTTTTTAATATAATTATCCACTGACACGTGTTTCCTTGTCTACGACTCATCAGAGTGGCTGAATCTAGCTATATTCGAAATTATATTTTATATATATATATATATATATATATATATATATATATATGCATATGCCGTCGCCACATGGGGGTATAAAATTGGTTAAAGGGAGAATTATTCCCAACTCGCATTTAGGTAAAAATCCACTTCGTAAATAATTGAATTCATTCAAAACGTATCGCAAAAAAACAAAAACGAATAACACACACACACACACACACACACACACACACACACACACACACACACATATATATATATATATATATACAGAGAGATAACTAATAACATCTCTCTCTATATATATATTCAGAATGTGTGAGAGAATATATAATTATTTCTACTGCCAGACAACATCGCAGCCCACAAGAGTCACGAAAGCCAACAAACCAGAATTCCAAGACTTAAGTTTCGCCCTCATTTGGGCTCATCAGTTAGACTAATCTGAACTCTGGATTCGAAACCCGAGCCGATTGTATACGAAGCAAGCACTCTACCAACTGAGCAAACGCGCCGCACACAAGAAAGTCTTATAAACTATCATAGATCAAGCAAACCGCAAGGAAACCCGATAGTGGAATGCACCTACCTTCGTCTCGAACAACGGATGTGATCATCGCCATCAGCCTTAACCCATGTCGATATCTCACTAGTAGGAATTTACACTCGCTAGGGATGTCATCACGACAAGCCTATCCTAACGAGCAATAAGTATTTTCAGAATGTGTGATAATATATAATTATTTTCACGGAAGCTAACAAGCCGGAAGTTCAAGACTCGAATTTCGCCCTCATTTGGGCTCATCTGTTAGACACATCTGAACTCAGGATTCGAAACCTGGTGTATCTTGTGGCTGCGATGTTGTCTGGCAGGGAGCAAGGTCTGAATACGGGGCGGATGAGGAACTGTCTTGTCAAATAGGCTGTGATGAGGATGGAGTTTCGGACTTCACCTTGAGAGAAACTTTGTGCAAATCTTCTGCATCTTTAATTCCTTGGGAATAATTGTGTGTACAATTCCAACATTAACATTCCTTCGGGACAAGATCAAAGTGTAGTATCTGTACTTCAATTTCTTGTTCTCTGTCAGTGGAGGAGAAATCCTTTATGACTAAGACAATTTTTATTTTTGTTCCTTTTCTCCACGTTAAATACGACCCTGGTGTTTAAGTCTGTCCCGTGGGGGGGCATTGTAAATAGGAACATTAAACTATGCACTCATTGTCCTATAAACACACGACTGTCTTTATCAATGCAATTCGTTGTTTGCCCAATCAACTCTGGTGTTTATACTTCCTTACTCCGCCCACACCTCTCATTATTCCTTACAGACCCCCTGCCTCCCTTGAATCTCTTATGCCACTTAAAAACTAATGATCGATTCATAAAAGATGGTCCCAAAACAGTCTGAAGCATTCCATACGTTTCTGTAGCATTTTTCCAAATTTAAAACGGGATTTTATTGCATATCGTTTTTTTAAAGTGTCCTCACGTCTAAATTGAATTTTTTAAAATTCACCAGCTGTGACAACCAGGCTTTAGCAGGGTGTATTCCAATTCCTGCTGTAGTTGTGCACTTGAACCTGAAATCATTAAAATTGGTCAGTCATGTCTTAAGATACATTGCAATAACATACAGAATTTCTAGAACAATTTAAATACCTGTACAAAAAAGTCTGGAAACTTATTGCAGGCACCTCGCAACTCGAACTTTGTCAGTGTGGGTTTGTGTACGTGACTTCCTATTTTATAGTCTCCACAACGGCTTTGCCGATCTTTATGAAATTTCACTCAAATGTATTTCACGTATCTGGCAGTGTTATTTAATAGTTTTTTTTTATATGAATGTATTCAATAAGTATCGATAATCGATAAAATCCGATGAAACAAGGATCAGGCTATTTTGACCAAAGTTTACTCCTTATACAGTCGAACGTGTGCATTTAAGCAGTTTTATTACCACACAAGCAGAAATAACAGACAAATAAAATCAACAGTAGGTTTGATATAACAGGGGCGTGATCAAAATGAATGTTTTTGCTTAACAGCACTATTGAATTATGATACTTGACTTTTGCATTTTTTATTCAAGCCGTTATATATAAACATAATTTTATAAAATCAACAGTATAATAAAGACTACAATGTATTGTGAACTTAGTCATTGTGGGGAGGCTTGTGAAGCTTTCTTCCGGTGCAACGCGACGGAAGCCAATCGATTTGATTTAAAAATGGTGATTTCACCCGTTCGATGACATTAAAAGTGTGTGAGTGTGAAAGATTTGTTGGTCATCATTCAATCCCGAGCAACGCCGGGAATCACACACACACACACACACACACACACACACACACACACACACACACACACACACACACACACACACACACACACACATATATATATATGTATATATATATGTATATGACAAGAAAGCAAAATACAATGAACATTGTTTTTTTCTCAGCAGCCACGAAGTTGTTTTGAAACAACCATATATCAATATCATAATCATACCCAATAATATTTTTGTCTTTTCAGAAACTTTTGTCCCCATATGAGTAATCAGGAAAACAAACGTCAAAGAGTGTATGATTTGTTGAATGCCAAAACAGAGCTCAAGAAGCTTCTTTTTTTTATCTTGTAACTAGCCTGGGTGTCCGGCATTGCGCGAGTTTTTGAAGATGTGTGTTGAGAAAAAAAATTAGTAGTAAGTAGGGAGGCTCGAACCCATACCGCGAAGGAGAAAAAAACGTGTAAAAACATGAGCTCTTTGCCGTTGCGTCCATCGCCAAACCGGAAGTGGCGAAGATTTAAATTAAAGCTAAACAATCGAAAAGATGGGATTACTTTCGAAAATATTGGCGAAAAAGCGACCCTTCATCGTAGAAAAGTGCCCAGTTGAGTATAAAGGAAGTAATTTATTTTACCAGCTTTTCGATATTTGTCATCCGAAGGATCGATCTTCAAAACAATACCAATCTCGTGTAAATTCGTCGCCTCTGTCGAAAGTTTTAGGCAGGCATAAAACATACATACATACACATATACATACCTGTATACATATATACATACATACATACATACATACATACATACATACATACATACATTTAAACAGACAGGTGAGACTTATATAATAGAAGATGACTAGAATGACTATGTGCAAAATTATTACTAATCAGTCTGAAAGCAAAATAATCAACAAAATACGTATTAAAGCGTTTAATAAAGTTTACAAATTTAAAATCCTAACGGGTCTGATGAAATTCATCAGAAAAGTAGCAATTGAATATGAGGTAGAAAACAATGCTTTTATATACACAGTAAAATTATGATCTGAAGGAAGAAAATCATACAAGAACACAGAAAATACTTGTTGGCAACAGCTGTGTAGAAAAAGACAGTAGAAAAGTGAAATAATATAATTCCATCGTTCGAGAAAAGTATTCTCCATTTTAACAATATTTTCAAATGAAAATATATTCACAACGCTGTTCTGAATACAAAAATCACAGAATTATTGCAAAACAACACCTGAGATTAAAGGAAAACACAGAACAAACCATCTTGTTCACGCTATGATTTCTGATTGAAAAAAAAACATGCGCATATAATTTTAAAAGCTGATGAAAAGATCGCTGTTAATATTTATTACAAGACGTTGATATACACGCTATTGGCATGGTTTAAAGTAAGAAACCCACATAGTAATTATGTATTAATACAAGATGGGATTACAGCACATACAGCAAGAAAATACAAGATTTTTTCAGATCTACTATTACAAATCTTTGATAACCATGTTTATGGACGCGTTCTAGTCTAATTCTAAACCGTATGGCTTATGCTATTTAGGGCGATATAGAATATGCTGTCAATAGAATATTATACAGCCACGTCGACCCTCTTAAAGATATTATTGAGAAAGCGTAAGAGGAGTTGTTTTTCGAATATTCAAGAAACGCTTGGACAAGTTTCGGAAAGCGTTTGAAGACATATACATCTCTATATAAAATAAAATATCTCTGTCTATATGTATAAATATATACATGTGTGTATATCTATATATAAAATAAACTATATATATATATATATATATATATATATATGTCCGTCTGTGTGTACGTGTTTATACGATTAATCAGATGGGTAAATTATTTTTGTAAATGTTAACAGTAAGTGTATGCATATACGTAATTAATTTCTTATTTAAAATGTATGAACACATCATTATTAATTTTGAGAAAACATTATTTCAGTAGCACGGTGGGTATTCTGAGCAAATTATTTTTTTGAAAACTTTACCATTCAACGGGGTGCGTCCATCCAAACTCGCACCTGACGTGAGTTCTGTGCAGTCTCCGCACGCAACTACATTTCTGTTTTTGCATCCGCAAAAGAACATCGCTTCTGCGTTCACATTTAGCCCTCTACCAGTGATCAGCAAGTCATTCTTCTGATCTAAAGTCATTCTTCTGAGCGCTAAAATACTGAGAAGCTGTCCGTCGAGTTCTTCTCTCGTGGGGTGCTGTCTCTGGGAAATGTTAAGAACAGCTCTTAGCATTGTATTGTATACATAGTCAACATTCTTCTCCAGGGTTTTTGTAAAGTTCCATGTGCTAAGTTGCATATGCCAAATCTGATGTTATAATACTTTCAAATAAGTAGCGTTTCATCTTGGTAGGAAGATGTGATTTTCATATCGCTTTCATCCTTCTCCTTTTAGCCCAAGCTTTGATTTTTCACACACATCTATTCAATTATTGAATTAGTTTAGAATTATTCTGGAGATGAGTAAATTGTATAATTTTTTATTTAATCATTTGGACTATTATCCTTATCTTCTGGCTGTTGTTTTTCGCGACTTTTCGGCCAATCATTCCTCTGGCCTTCCTAAGGTTTTACCGCGACGAGACAGGAATATCGAAGCCTCCAACTTCAATAGCTGTTGTCATCTCACCAACAGCTATTAGTATTAGCTATCATGCGGTCGGTTGGCTTTGGGTGGAATCGAAACCGCTACCTCTAGACAATTCTCAATTGGAATCGTAGATATTCCGGATCTCTATCCACTGCACCACGGTAATCAAGGTTGGATTTTTTGATCTTATAAATTCAAATGTTCTTCCAATTGTCGGGTCCAATAGAGGTGGCGGTTTCGATCCTACCCAAAGCCGGTCAGAGGATTAGTTGACCAAACCGCAGAAAGATGACAACAGGTAGTTGAAGGTAGCAATTTCTGTTGATGTAGTTGGAGGATTCGACATTCCTATCCCGTCGCGGCAAAACCTGACGAAAGCCAAAGGAATAATTGGTCGAAACGCCGTGAAAACAAGAACTAGAAGATGAGGATAATAGTCCAAATAATTAACAAAAAAAAAAAAAAACTGTTCAACTTCAGTTTCAGAACATTCGTCAAACTTATGTAGGGGGACGGGCGTTCCAAAAGTAAAGCCTCCTATACTTTGAACTGAAAAAGTTGCAGAGCTACGAAGACGTGAGTGGACAATCAAGATTAGCGATCTTTTGTGCTCCAGAATGTATTGTTCTACATAATCACCATCATTCTCAATGCACTTTTTTCCAGTGATGAACGATATCTGCGCATGGGGGTTCAGAGCGCACTTTTTTTATACGACGGTCGTTCCAAAATGAAACTTCTTATTTTTGAACTAGAGAAGTTGAAGATGCTACCATTTCAACAAGAGACATTTTGTGCCCAGAAGTTATTTTTCTATATAGTTACTAACATCTTAAATGAATTTTTTCTAGAGATTCAATAAAGTATTTCTGTTTATGACGCGCGTCCGTGGCATAGGTTGTTTTCCTAGAGTACCATAATGTAATATCTTCAACAGGACGATTAAACTTTCAGGTCACGAACACTTAAGTTCAGTTACAACAACAATGTAATTATCAATGCTCTCTGATCCAATCAGGCGGAATAAAATATGTGCGGTTACTTCTGAAACGCCCTTCGTAGATAGTTCCATGTTGGTTCAGAAAATTTGCACCGTTTTGCTTGTGTTAACAGAAACCCAATGCAATTTGCTATTTCTCCGAGACTGTCTTCTGTCTGTTTAGGCGTATCAACAAAAATGGCAAGACTATCAGCATACCATCAAAAGGAATTAACTTTCTCTGTCAGAGAAGTCTTGATTTTTTTTGCAGGTATCAAGGTCAAGCTATTTTCGTCCAACTTGCACATTAACATATGGCTTATTTATTATAGGCAAATAGGAGTTATAGCGTTACTTTGAAGAACACCCGCATTAACTTTTATTTTCTATGAATTAAATAATACTCACACATTTTTAAATTAACTTTTTCTTTCCTTTAAGTTTTTTTAAATTCTTAGAATTAGAAAAAAATTTCTGGTTTCCCTTCTCATGTTGAATCGAGCACATCAAATATCAAACAGAGTGACTTGAGATGAAGGGGTTCTATTATTATTATTATTATTATTATTATTATTATTATTATTAGCTATCATGCAGTCGGTTGGCATCAGGCAGCTAAATATGCTGGCACTGATCCTAATGCATTGATGCGCATGTCTCATCGTGAGACCTTAGGAGAATATAAAGTCGCATTATGCTCAATCATTAATGTACTTACGGCCAAACTTATAGAATGACGTCGGGGCATGCTTGACAGAAAGAGCAGCCGAAATGGCAGTCGCCGATAAGGTAAATGTTCTAATGAAAACGACTAAAAGCTAGGTTGGTGAAATTAGCCCACAGAGATATATTAGGCGGAAAAGACCCAGGAAGACACAGTTAAATATGTATAGGATGTCGAAAAAGTCACCGAAGAACTTAAATAGATTCTTTATTTTTGGTAATATATTTCTGTAACTTTAACACAATCTTACAAAGACATTGGGAATTTTTTTAATGCAAAATTCAAACAATCTTTATTTATGAAAAATAATGTCCTTTAAATGTTGCCCATTTTCAGCTTCTCATATTTGTGCTCTTTTCAAAACATTATTCATGACAGATTACAGAGTGTCTGGATTGCGATTTAACTCACATATTTCGTTCTGGATGTTCTCTTCTAATTCTTGCAAGGTTTGGAGTTTGTTGACACAGACTCTTTCTTTAAGATATCCCCACAAAAAAGTCGGCGTTAGTCGTCTGGGAAACGTCGTGGAAGCTCTTTGAGTCAAAACGACTGGCCCCTGATTTTGGTAAAGAAATTTCACAACTTGCATACGTTATTCAATACTATATTTATTCGTAATTAATTTCCAAAATATTATCTGTAGAATATCTGAAATAGAGAAAAAATAATCATCAATAACAATATATATATATATATATATATATATATATATATATATATATATATATTAACTAGCAGGCCGCATTGCTCGATCGTAGGATACACTTGAATATGATATTGCAATTCATGTAAATATCGTATTTATTATTAAAGAGTCAATTCTCTATCGATTATTATATTATGCCTAATATATGATAGTTATAATATATAATAGTTATAATATATAATAGTTATAATATATAATAGCTATAATATAAGGAAAAAGGAAAGTTATAGATGGCTTGGGTGCCATTAGCTAGAATTGAAATCAAAATATAAAACTCTCAACCATCTTTCCCTAGACTTTAAGTCACGCTCATAAGCGTAATAATAATTTCAAAATAACGTTGTTTATTTTTATTTTTCTTTCTTTGAAGATTGTAATGCTCGGTATGGGACAGCCAAACCAGCTGCCAACATTGTCCCGTTTTTATTGAAACCAACCGAGAGCTCTTTTTAGTATCCTCGCTGTTCCCTTAAGTGCAATTATCTGGATCTCTTTTGCACTTGGTTCGTCAGGAATATTAGTAAGGTAGGACTTCAGGTTCTTCTTCATAAGCCCTGTGGCACTTATAATAACTGGTATAATTGATATCTCCTTAAGATTCCAGTTTCTTTTCATATCATACATGAGACTTTGGTATTTGGTATGTTTCTCTGTTTCAGCTCTATTCAGACCACCATCATTAGGAACACTACCTTCAATCAAGGTTGCAACTCTCTCTGACTTAATCCATATAACTATGTCAGGTTTCACAGCAGCATTTTCAAGGTAGGTGGATGTAGGGATTACATGGTCATAATGTATGGTATATAAATCATTTTCAACTGTTCTTTAAGATTGACGTTCCCAGGACTTGCTGTTACACTTAATGTTTAATTTTTTACAGATGGTCCAGTGGAAGTACTTGCATACGCCATCATGTCTTGCTGTATAGTAGCCGTCCCCTAGAAGAACTTTGCAACTTGATATCAGATGACCAACACGTTCACATTCTGTATGGCAGAACCTGCATTTATTGTCATTACTGATACCTGCCATCTTCTTGAATGCATTGGTCATCAATCCCAGGTCTTTAGCAGCCATTATGACCTTTTTCTGATCGTGAGCCAGTCCAAGGAACCTTCTTTATCTATGTATTCTTGAGAGAGTTCCCCCAAAAATACTTTGCACGCTGATGTTGGTCTCATTTTTTAAGGTTCATCTGTTGAAAGGTCTCGGTATATTTCTGCCGGCTCTTTCTTGCTATTTCTGTGGCACACTTGTTTGGTGTTTCGTCCTCATCTGAGAGACAGCCCTGACCAAAATGCTTGGCCAGCTGGGTGACTGATGTTGTTCTACTGGCTCTTGTCTCTTGATGTTAGTATACTATTGAGAGGGTGTCATTCTGGGAGCTTCTCAGATACTGACCGGTGCTCACAATAGTTGCCCTATGTTGATGATTGATCTCTGAGTGTCCCAGACCTCCTTCTCCCCTGGGCAAATACAGCCTTGATAGACACTGATTTCTATATATTATTTTATGAAGCGTTAGTAGCTTCCGTGTCTTTACATCTAGCCGGTTGATGTATTTTTTGTGGCCAGTATATGATACCAAAGCTGTATGTTATTACTGGCATAGCAAGCTGGTTGGTGGCAGTAATTTTATTTTTATTGGTGAACTGGGTTTTGCATATTTTCCTCAACCGGCGTACATATTCTTTACTAATCTTCTCCCTCATCTTGGCATGCTGTATGTTCTCGTTTTCCTCAATGTCAAGGTATTTATAAGGCTCATGCTCTTCTAGATCCCTGATGTCGATGTTTTCATTAAGCTGCATATTTTCTGTGTGGGTCTTCTTCCCAGCTCTGAGTGTACACTTGGCACATTCATCCAGATCACAGTTCATTCCAATGTCACTGGAGAATGTGTGTACTACCTGCAGAAGCTGGTGCAGATCGGTGTCAGAGCTAGCATACAGCTTAAGATCATCCATGAAGAGCAGATGATTTATTCTCTTGCTTGGATCTCGGTGGCGTCCCTGACTCAAATTGTAGACGCTCGGATTCTTATTCAGGAGCTTGCTTAGGCGGCCTATTGCCATACAGAATAGTAAGGGAGATAAGCTGTCACCTTGGAATAGTCCCCTCTTGATTTTACTTCAGGGATGATGGTCTTTCCTCCATTGTGATTTAATGATATTGTGGTTTTCCACATCTGAAGGTGAACAGCCAGTGTTTGTTTAATTACCGGGTGGATCTTGTATAACTCAAGGCACCGAAGTAGCTATGAGTGTGGCACGCTGTCAAATGCCTTCTGGCAATCAACCCATGCAATGCTCAGGTTTTTGTGTCTTTTCCTACAGTCTTCTATGATGGTCTTGCTTATTAATAGCTGGTCTTTGGTACCGAGGCATTTTCTTCTGCACCCTGTCTACTCTTTTTCAGGGTAGGTCCCAGAAGATAGTTGTCATATATACCGTCGGCTATCAAACCAGTGAAAAGCTTGTAGGTAGTTGTTAGACAGCATATTGCCCTGTATTTTTTTGGCCATTGTGTCTCCTTGGTCTTGGGTATGAGGCTGGTGCCCCCCTCTGTCAGCCAGGGTGGTGTTGCTTCTTCATCTCTTAGCATCCTGCTGAAGCAATCACTATAGTGGTGGTGGAGTGCAGTCAATTGCTTCAGCCAAAAGTTTTGGACATTGTCGATGCCAGGTGCTTTATGGTTGGATAATTGTGCCAGTTTTCTTGTTATCATACCAGGAGTTATGACTAGTTCTGGCATCTGAGGCTTGGCTTCATTGAGCCTAATGATATCTTCAATCCACTGGGCCTCTTGATTATATTTGCCTTCTATTTCAAATATAGGTCTCCAATAATTTTGCAGGGTTTTCTCTGCAGGCGGACTATCTACAGTAATGGTGTCCCTTATCAGCTGCCTGTAAAAGTCCTTTGGTTTGTGTTAAACTGCCTGTTTTGAATCTGGGAGTTGATCTTGTTCTCCTGGTTTTTAATTTAATTATATATATTACAATTGAGTCACCTCTTATCAAAGTCAATAACAACTCGAAGATAAGGTTTAATGAGGCTAGAATGATTGTCAGCTGAAAGATGAAGAAAACTATGGGAATACTAATATTGATGAATGTTATAAATTGATTAATATTCATGTGGCAATTTTCATCAAGAATTTATTAACATTAGTTATGGAAACGACCAAGTTGTAACCAGCTGAAAAGCAATCCTGTGGTAATATGTTCCATCGACTGGAAACCCTTGAAAATAATATTTTTCCATGACAATTTTTCTTGGCGCTAGGCACATTCAGGAAAAAAGGAAACGTTTTTCGATTTGATAGAAAAAAAAAACAACTACTTCTTGAGTGAATATCGTACAAGGATGAACCAGATCGGAGTTCAGTCGGGTACCATTCGCGTCAATATCGATAGAACAGAGCGTATCCTCGTGATATCGCAGATCTAATTCTTAACATTAACTTGTAATATAACTGACTATTTCTACACTTTGTGCATTTGATCTACAATTAGTATGTTGCTGGATGTTGCCCATCATAGCAATAAAGTAAATAAGTTTAGTATCATCTACTTATTCTTATCATCATTAGCATAATATTATGCCAAGTTATTTTCACGTTCAAACCTACGTTACCACCGTTCACCCATTCTTTTTATATTGTGATCGTCGATCACCAGTCATTTAATAAAAAAATACTAAACTTTTAAATGTTACTTGATTTCACAATTGTGCTGAACTATAAACTCGAATTAAAATACATTTTCTCGACCTTCGTCCTATGATCGAAGTGTAGAATTTGCTTAATCCAAAGATGGTTTAATATTGTGGAATCTTACCTCTATAAGATGGCGACATGCCCAATGTTTTTACTCGTTGCCTTTTGAATCTTATTTATCTTTCTCCTACGATATGTAGATGTGACAAGATCGGAAAACGGGGATTTGAACAATAGTAATGGAATAATGTCTTCATTCGCGCTGAACGTCTTTTATAGACGGATATATATATATATATATATATATATATATATATATATATATATATATATATATATATATATATATATATAGAGAGAGAGAGAGAGAGAGAGAGAGAGAGAGAAAGAAAGAAAGGGACGGATGTTAAATGTAAATATTTTAAGCAGAGCAACTATATACGACAGATGGAGGATACAACTTCCATAGTTTCATTATTATTATTATTATTATTATTATTATTATTATTATTATTATTATTATTATTATTATTATTAGTAGTAGTAGTAGTAATGATGCTTGTTTAAAAGTCTGATATAAAGACAGATGACGCGTTCCAACGACACACGTATATGCATAAATGGTGATCGCGACACATTTCCAATCGGGTAACATCTTGCATTCATTTTGTGCAACAGATTTGTTCTATTTTATTCTCTCATGCACGTCCCCCCCCTTTCTTCCTGAAATCATCTACTTGTCATATGTCGTTTTTTTGTTTTGTTCCTCTTCTTTAACACATTTTTTCTTATCTTTCTTCACATAAGTCACCTATTCGTTTTATTCACTTTTTCTTCCTCTTCTTCTTCGACTTCTTTCTTCGTTTTCTCCTTCATATTCATCTTCTTCTTCTTCATCTACTACTACTACTACTACTACTACTACTACTACTACTACTTTTTCTTCTTCCTCTTTTTTCTTCTTCCTCTTTTTCCTTCTTCTTCTTATTTTTATTTTTATTATTAGTATTATTCATGTATAAATGTTTTCTTTTTCTTTTTCTTTCTCTTCGCCTTTCTTTTAATCATCTATTTCTGCGTTTTCTTTTACGTAAGCATTTTTTAATGCATTTTTAAGGTAAATGCATTTATTTTATTTGGATTATTCGGACTACTATTCTCATTTTGATTTAGAACGTTTCGGTCGATGCAACTTCTTTTCGGTCTAGGTGGATCTTTTTTTTATTTATGAATCTTCTAGTTAAACATTGGAATATGCATTTCGAACTTGGGAACTCATAGTAGATTTCAAGCGATAACTTTCATTTTAGCTACGTAGATATATTGTTCTTTTTTCTCTCAGCAATGCTCATGTAGAAGTGTTAATTTTGTTTCATTCTTAGTAATTATCGTCTATGGCAAATACTGAACATTCAACCTGGAGAAAAGATCAGAAATGATTGTTAATCAATGTTATTGTTGTTAAATATATATAGAGAGTATTATTAGAAAGTAAAGTCCAAAGAAAGAAATCTCAACAGTTATGTTCTCTTTCTTGCAATTCTCGGTATCAAACCCCAGCGCACATCTGTCAGAACTTACTACTGCCAAAGAGACATATGCTCTCTCCCTCTTTCTCTGACACACAGCCTTTTTATTTGTAAAACCGACTGCATCTCATTTGCATATTTCCCCAATATCTCGTTACCTCACGTCACCAGTCCATATACATAAATAGCAGAAGAGGCAATTTTTTATCCATTTCCTGAAACGGGCGGCACGTTGTACAAGGTCAGGTTTGTACTACTCTTTAACCAACGCCCCCTTGATCTTTAAGACAAATAATTGGCCTCATAGTTCGCCATCCACGCCGGGCGTCTTCGTTCGCGGATCATCTGTCGTATAAGTTCTACTTGAGTAGCTTCATCAAGCTCCTCTTCGTCAGTTTGCATAGAAAACTCTCAGTATGTCTAAGATGTGATGTGGAATTCCATTAACTGCTACTTTGATTTTTTAGAGTACTTCACTTACAGAACCTCTTCCCTAATGGGTTGTGCAACGAGAATTTCACCCACACCTCTTCATCAACCGTGATTTCCGCTTGTCGTTGTTCTACTCTCTCTTTTACAGCCAATAGATGTCGCTATTAGTATGTAAAATGCCATATTATACCTTATATTTGGGGTAAAATTTGGCTTCTCGATGTCAAAACTTTTTTAGTGCAATAGTGCCTCTCTATAATTTCATTACCAGTTGGGCAGTTAACAGCTTTAAAATATAGCCTAACGTTCCACTTTGCACATAAGTCTCTAAAAACTTCCTAGCGAAAAGATATATCGTTATCGTCTTCTGCTGGCCCCTTTCCATAAAATCCTCATTGACGATTCTCTTCTGTCATTTCATTTCTGATTTTCCGTCATATCGCTACTCTCACAAGTCCACAGTCAATCATAGTTAATACGGTTCATGTTGATATCAATAGCGAGTCGCTGGCAATTTTCTTCAATTTTCTGCAATTCTGGTTTTGTGTGTCGAGTTGGCGCAGGGTCAATTGATTGACATTCCATACATTGTTTCAGCCATTTTTGGGCATCTTGCATTGTGATGTGCAGATTCACTCTTCTTGCTTCCATAGTGATGCACTTTATGCAGGTATTTTAGATGCTCTACTGCACAACACACCGGAGCCATGTCTTTCTCTTTCCTTAGCGAGGTTGGCCACCCCGTCTGCTTTATTTTTCTGTGATGGAAGCAAGGTAACAGTAATGTTCAATCCGAATTCTGAGATCAAGTGTCCAAGAGATCAAAGTCTCCAAGAGATCAAAGTCGACGCTATATAAGCATCTCCACTGCTCCTTTACTCTTGATCTGCTTATCACTAGCCACCTCAGATTTACTCAATGATGCCACTGTTACAGAGTACATTCTAACACCCACTATCTGTAGCCCCATTTTATAGCCAGGTTTCATCATAGCATTGAGTTCCCGAATATTGATATGGGCGCTATCATCCTTTTTTCGTTGCCAAGCAGCATCTTCAACAGCCACTCCACTTATTACCCCTAATGCCAAACTGCTAGCGTCAATCCATATTACCCCTTTATGACTACCTTTTATATGCCATTGTCTTTTTTACAAGGTCCCTTTATTTCACTTCTGGAATGACTTCTTGTATCATGAGCAGCACTTCTTGATCAATTGCATCCTTCCAACTGTCTGCAGTCGTCTGCCTTTTAATAAAACTGCACGCAGTTCGCAACCAGCCAACTATACGATAATGATCAACCAACTTTCCACTTACAAAGAAAACTCTGCGCCTTTCCGGCAACTCCTGCAGATGCACTAGCTCCGACCGTAATGGCTTGCCTTTATTTCGGACTTTGTCTGCAAAGCCGGGAGGGGGACACTGGTAACTGGAAAAACCTAGGTCTCTTTATCACCCGCCCAGGCCTGTATCCGGAAAGCCAGTTCCAGCTTTGAACTCTATTACCACAGCAGAATGTGACTGTTTTATTAGACAGAAGATTGCCATCACATATCACAATCGATAACGTAGGTTTTTACATCATTGGTTAAATGCATAGCTTATTAAAAGTCTAACCCCTCTTAACATTCAATACTCGTTATTCAAACGATTTAAACTACCTTACTCATATATGTTTCTTTCTCGGGTGTTGCTACGATAATCCAGTAGTTATCATCGTCTCCGATCAACTTTAATATACAAAGGATAACCTCTTTAAGAGTTGCTTCGCGAAGAATTGTGAAACAAAAATTGCGCAATCTCAGTTCGAGAAGACACCTCTCCTTAATAGGCACTGCTTGAATCTAATAGCAGGACGTTCAGGCTGATTGGAAGCAATGCCAAATTAATTGAAAACATATCCTAAATGGTCACCCATTTTAATACTGACCAGGCTCAATGTTGCTTAATTTCCGTTATCTAACGAAAACCGAGGTGTCAACGTAATTATGCACTAGTTACTTGTTGAAATGACACATTTACGTTATCTGTAAATTATCAACAGAAGATAAAAATATATAGCACTCATCAGACAAACAATTTTGATTGTGATCAGAAGTTTTCCAGTTTGATATAAGTAAATAATGAAAAAGTACAATTTATGCAAATAACAAATTCTCCAAATTTCACTAAATTCCAATATTTTTCACATTCGTATTGGGAATAAACTTTGCTAAAAATATTCAGTGTGCCTCATCTATTGGAGTTATCATGTCTAAGCTTAAAATCCGCTTGATGGCTGTTGCCTAAATAGTTAGATCGTAATCCAAAAACAGAAATAGTTCGTCAGAGCAAGAGCCCATGACGTAATGGATAATTACTTGTGAGTTACACTCTTCTGAAGGTTGAAGGTTCAATCCTCAGTGCGGGTGACACCCAAACTACACAGGAATTACTTAGGACTTTTAGCGACGCATAGCTGACGGAACTCTCACATGGATTAAACAAAGGTTTCGTTCGAAATTCCGTGCATATTCTCCAGATTTCTCGAGTGTTGCTACGATGATCCAGTAGCTATTATATTCTCTGTTTAATCTTAATATACAATAAATAATCACTTTAAGAGTTGCTTCGCGAAGAATTGTGAAGCAAAAATTGCGCAATCTCAGAGTTCGAGAAGACATATCTGAGGAAACTGAAACGTTGTGAAAATAATACTTAAGATGAGAACACTAGTCCGAAGAATCCAAATGATATGAATGATCTTTGTTCTGCTAACTAATCACAGACTCTCAGCTCCAAACAACAACGAAGCGAAACACAAAAAGTATATAAATTATAAATTGATGCTTAATTACTATTTTTAAAGGTTGACAAAAATATGAAGCATCTGAATTTTCAACATATTTTACAAAAAAACCTCCAACAGTCTGCCTGCCATACATACGGGGCATCTCCGAAAAGATTCAGAGAATATGTTCCCCCTACAACATCAGGATGGTATTCAAGAGCGAGTCAACACTCAGACGACACCTGGTACGAGTGAAACCCCGCATGGAGGAGAACATGACACAAAACTGCATATACTCCATCCCATGCAGTTGCAGAAAGGTTTACAAGGGTGAAACATGCCTTAAAGTAAGGGTGGAAGAACACCGAAAAGCGGTAACTAAAGGGGAGACGGAAAAATCAGGTATAGCCAACCATATCTGGATGGAGAGGGGGGACCATCGCCCCCTATGGTATGAAGTAAAAATGATAAACAGAGAGACCCACTGGAAAGTGAGAAAACTTAAAGAAACAGCTCACATGACATAACAACCTACTGAGCAAACCAAGCATAGAGCTGAATGCAACTTGGACACCTCTGATAGAGAGAGAAAACCTTGAATAACAACATAGGTTTAACATTAGCAAAAACCAACTAAGAATTGTCTTAGTGACATATGGCCGTGGTCCTAGACGTTGTATCAAAGTTTACAGCTACCCAAAGGTGCTGAGTTCAATCCCGAACGAAGGCAGTAAAAAGTAACATTCAAAAACAGAGAATTAGCAACTATGTCCCAGAGCCTAGCTGGATTCCGAACACGGTACCCCCGTAATAATAATAATAATGGGTTGGGTTCGAGACTCCTAACAAACGGTTCCCCAGTTCGATACAAAACACCTGATGAAGGCCGAAGGGCAAAACGGCCGAAACGTTGTGACGATAACAACCAAGATGAGGAAGTCAGTCCGACAATTTCAATCAATGAAAACACCTCATCTCATTACAGACAATTACTATATTTTACACGATTTGCATGAAACTAAATTATCCAAATATAGCTAAGATTTCCCCCTTCTTGCCTGGTGTGTGGGTTTTATAATCAAGTATTAACTGGTAATTAGTTTAGCAGTTGATTTTGTGCATACAAATATATAAACATATGTAGCGTTACATACGTTTACACACGGGACCCACACGTTGTAGCAGTCTACGTAGTAAAGAAGACTAAGAATAACCCACTTTTTGTGTAATAACGACATTTATTTCCTCATTCTCCCGCTACGTGTGACTTTTTGTTACGTCTGTGACGTTTCTCACGTGATCGTATTCTCTAGCATGCTTTCTCTTTCGTTTTTATAATCTTTTTTTTTCTTCCAACAGTGACGCCATTTCGTATGCATTTGCACACGCATGCCCGCGCTCTGTTACACATAGGCAGATTTAAAACTTTATATAAAAGATGAGTGGATTCTTGGCAACAAACCGGATTCATTTAAGAAGAAAACCTATTCTCAATAAAAATGGTAAATCAAATGTAAGAAAGAATAAAAACTAAAAAATCATCTTCAGATTAAAAGGTAAAAAAAGATACAGGAATAGAAACTATGAAAATATCGACTGAAGAAACTGAGAGACTCAAGAAACATATTTTATTACTATAATCAACAAAATGCATTATTCTTTTCATAACAAAGCTTTACTAAACAGAATATATAATCGTCATAACTAAAAACTTTCAAATAGGTGTGCTTCTAAAACAGGTATTTAGTCCTGCGGCTCGAGGAATCTATTACCTCATCAATACAGACGAAAAGCTCATTTTCCAACCTATAAACTAAATCTAAAATTCGACCGAGGCATATATGCGAATTTTTCTTTTCTGCCGACGCCTCGACTAATGTGTCTATGTGACTATCTCTGTTCAGACGACCCACCGATTGAGGCGTTTATGTGATGTTTTTTTTTACCCATCGACTGAGGTGTCTACGTGACTTTCCCTTTTTAGACGTTTAGAGTTTGTGTTTATAACGGATTTAAATATACGACCGAATACTCACCAAACACATACACCATTTACATGAGTAATCATAGACGGAGGAAAATGTTTTGGTTTACCCCTCCATCTATATGAAAGCTAAAACTAGCGAGGCTATACAATGTTTATACAAATATTGTTGAAATAAATCAACAAATTATACAGCTTACTTTATCAACTTGATACTAACGACAACACCTGCTCGGTTTTTGGAGGTGACACTTTCAAATTTGTTTTAGTTCTATTGCAATTGAGAACTTTGGTAGAATTAACCTATTGTCATTATGACCATCACTCGAATCAAATATACAGGAAAAGTGATTTTTTACGGCAAGAAGAGTTTTAGAGGGAGAGAGCTAAACCTGTTCGTCAGATTCTGCTGTAAGTCGACGTTGAATTTGATTTTCGAGTATCCTTCCTAGACTACAACTTGATTCTCATTATTGAGAGAACCAGAGGATGGCCTGTCCACCAATCCTCTATGAGTGGAATAGTTTTTGTAATTAGAACATTTGTTTTATCACGTGCCCAAACAATAATAAAATTTATAAGATACCAATGCTTTTGATGGGGGTGTTGTCTCGTGGTCTTGCATTTACCATTTTGTCTGAAAAATGTGTCCGTGAACATAAGATTGTATTCGGTTCATTTTAAAATTAAAAGCGTTCCATTCGAGTTTTTTTTTTACCCATACCCTCTTTGTCAATGGTTCATCTTTAAACTTGAGAACCCCTACCAACTCTCGCATTAAATTTACTAAGAAGAAAGATTTTATCTTACACTAGAATAGGAGAAAGTAGTATGTCAGGGTCACCATAGAATGCCTCCTTAGTTTGTTTATCGGCACCGAGGGTGGGAACATATGCGCTGATAGCTGTAGCACAATAATTTTATTAACTGGCATTAGGTTTTTAAACCCCTAAAAATTGAACATTTGTTTTTATAGAAAATCGCTCTAAACAAGGCAGTAAGCCACTTGAAGTAAGGAGTTAAAGATACTATTTCAAGGTCAAGAAGTATCAACGATAAGAATAAGATGGAACAGCTTTTGATCCAGAAAACGGCAATTCTTTCCTTTTTGTCAGAAACATCGTTCATGTAATATGAGGACTAAAGAACAAAATAAGGAAAGTGAGATTTACAAAGCTGCTGAAATTAAACCCAAGACTCACTTTCTAATCTCTTTTACAAAGATTGTTTCTACGACTGTTATTGTTTTGTCGCTACCAATGGAAATAGAGGTTTAACATCTTTTCTTATGATCTATTCCTCAATGATGTAGGGAACTACAACATTCATAATATCTATGTGTATTATTATTATTATTATTATTATTATTATTATTGGCTCACATGGAGCTTTCACGTCAGTCAACAAACGATCTGATTGGAAACCTGTGGTATTCTCTGGAAGCTGAGTAACAACAAGTCTCCCCAGACGTCCAGCCCTCTCCACCTCCTTCGATAGCATTTGCAAATGAATTTGCATCATCGCAACAGCCGCTTATCATTGATTTCTGTTGAAGTCGAGAACCGAAGAAGGTTAGAGGTTACATCGACCGAAACGTTGTGAAAATCACACTCAAGATGAGAACAGTAGTCCGATGAATAATAATACATATAACCAATCCTCATCTCAAAAAAAAAAAAAAAAATTCAGAAACGTCATAAAAATCTATTTTCCGACTTTCGACTCCCCGAAGTTATTGAAGGTGTTGAAGATATTCTACGAGCATACGTATTATCTTCATGCATAGATTCATACACTCATAAAGGATTTTTCATTTTATAATATAAACTTTATGCAATTCCTCTCTAAACAAAGACACACTTACATGACAAGAAAGAGTAAAAAAAACGAGGTAATCAAATATGAATAATTTTTCTGTCTTTCTTTTTTAACTGAGCACCTGTTGCAACCTGTGTCCGTTGACGCGCCGTCTGTCGCTATCTGTTCGCTTTTGACGTTTATACGTGACCATTTGAAATATCCTTCAAATTTGGAGACTCGACAAAAGAGTTTCACACATCGAACACACTCGTCTGTATGAAGTGAATATCTCTCTTTAAAATAAAATTACGTTTTCTTTTTTTCCCCCAATAAACGATTATAGATCTGTCGTAATGTAACAAAATAGAAATACAAAGTGCAATTAAAATAAATGAATCACGTTTTTCTCATGTTTTATATATACGGTATGTCAACACTTTTCTGTTTTTATTGATAAATAAACTTATTTTGATTAAATGATATATATATATATATATATATATATATATATATATATATATATATGTATATATATGACTACTTCATTTAATCACGTAAATTAATATACGAAAGTATGGATTTATGCGTAAACTTTAAGTACTTACTTCAACAGTGCTCAATATGTACGTAGATCTAGGTAGTTAGATATCATATATACAATTATTTAATGATAAATATTGTTTTATTATTATCCACATACGCTCCTTACATCAAATATCTCCATAGTCTGTTTGGAGCGATTTTCATATTAAAAAATCGAACCCTCTGACATGAGTCATTGCGAGAAGCAAAAACAAGTGAAGCATGCATGGTCCCCTGTGAGTGCACAGTGAACGAGGCATACAAAATGACTAAGTTCAACATTTGCCCCCCCCACCATCATTTAGCTCCAAAATCCCAAGGGGACATCAAATCCTGGTAAAAATAGTCCCAAAAATAGAGCACTCTGCTGGATTTTTAACACTAAAAGTAGTACTATATATATATATATATATATATATATATATATATATATATATATATATATATATATATATATATATACATTTGGTAAGGTGATTGATAATTTATAATTCAAAATTAAAATTAAAAATTAAAAATCTGTTTCATAAGAAGGAGCACAACAAAACCAATAAATTGTACGATCGTTTCAGAAACGATGTTTTTTTTTATTGTGACAGACATTGAGTCAAGGACAACACGATAAAACAAACAATATACCAATCAAATACAATCCAATACAATGTAGCCCTAATCGACCTGACAATAAATGCATTATACAAAACGCATTTTGCCTCGGTTCCACATCATAACATAGAATTTCAACCCATAACCACCAAACCTCTCTATCTAAACATATTTGGCAACTCAATGATAAGAATATTTCCTTCAATCTAAAATAGGAAATACTAGGATCATGTAAAGCGTATACCCCGGGAAACAGCTCCTGTACTCTTTGCAGATTTGAAACCCTCAGGATTTTGCAATATGACGATACCAAAAATAATACCACTCTATTAAATTTAAGGGGGGGAACTACTATCGCCATGCATTCATAAACACTGGCTTAAATTTAATAAATATAAACCACCATAGGTCATAAAAACCTTTCTTATTAATAATATATCCTAGATTTTATAATAGAATATATTTACTAATAAGATGCGGATCATCATTATTATTAACTAACTTACCATTATTCTGTATCTTAGTTAAATCTCTATTCAAATTTAACCCCAGTAGGTTACTAATTTTATTAATTCCAACAAATAAATAAATAAAATAAATAAATAATGAAGCAATTATAATATTACTAAATTTACTCAATAAAATCATCTTATACTATACAAAAAAAAAAAAAAAAACAGCAGAAGGACGAATTATCCCTGTTTGACCATATTACTTGACAAAACAAGATTATCTCCTTTCATTTAGGATATTTATATTTTTATTTAAACCTAAATTAAGCGATGATTAAATAAGCTAACCGCTAGGAACTTCCCTTTTGGCGTTTCAATTTGAAATTAAGCAGTTAGAGCATGTAGAAGCTACATACAGTATCTAAATGAATTGCTCCGAGGATTATTACGGCTTTCAAAGGATGAACCATTTTAAGGTAATATATATATATATATATATATATATATATATATATATATATATATATATATATACTTATATTTGTTGAAATTCTTTTAATAGCATCTTATAACATTATACATAATCTAAACACAGTTATGTAATTTTATTCTAGCTTTTATCATTAACCATCTACATACTTATCTACATCATTAATTAACTATTTTTCCTTATATTTTAATATTTTCCAGATTCATCTGCACTACTTAAATGCTATGTTTATTTATGGTGTCTTTTATTTTAAAAAAGCCACCCACTATTTTGCTTATGAGGAGACTTTGTTTTCATAAAAAACTATATGCTAAAATTATTGTCCTTTACTCAATGTCTGTCACAATAAAAAAACACCGTTTCCGAAACGATCGTACAATTTATTGGCTTTGTTGTGCTCCTTCTTATGAAACGGATTTTTAATTTTTAATTTTAATTTTGAATTATAAATTATCAATTACCTTACCAAATATAAAAGTAGCTCTAGGATATTTGCCTATTGAGCTTTGATACATCAGTTTTACAACGAGCATTATTCTTTTCCTGTATTTTAATTAAATTAGTATTTTTACTATAACATTAAAATACACTCTGCTCTATAAAATATTGCTCTAACCCCCTTTAAATTATATATATGTATATATATATATATATATATATATATATATATATATATATATATATATATGAGATATAATAATATCTATAAATAATTAATTACAGATGGTCAATTACGAACATGATATTTAATTAGCACTTACTGTCCTATACAATTGCTTATTTTTTAATATTTGTTTATCTCATTCAAAGAATCTCTCCACTGAGGCGTAAAGATTGCTATAAATAAGCAACCTGGGTTCTTTGTTGTGCAGCAATGCATTTGTTCACATTACATTTAAATTTTATGCATGTTGATACAGTTGGTGAAACAGGACACAGAAAAATCGCTTTAGAAAAGAAGCCGTTAGCGTAGAAACTCTTCCGGCATTTAGTAACCTCTTGAAAGAAGAATGCCATCTTTATCTTAGTCGGGTGAGTTAAGAGTATTTACGTTGAAGGGAGTGCAAGGGCAGTAATTATATAAGAAAATGTTATTTGGAAATATGCATAAAAAGCAACACTATGACGGAGTCTGAGCTTGGCTGGGATTTGGTGTCAGCTTGGCAGACAGTGCGGTGACTATTAAGTTAGAATTTCTTTTTTTTCTTATTTTTGAGATAGTGGCAAATGGTTACTGATTTAATCCACGTGTTGTAACAATGCTCCATTCACAGGTGAAAAATGACTTTATAAGGATATTGCATACTGGCAGTTATGAGGAGATTTCTAGTCTGGATGAGGAAGTCTACCATCTTCTATGTACTTATTCGACAATGTTGCTTAACAATGTACTCTCTGAAAGGGTTCTACCAGTCATGGCATTCGGTGCTTGAAAAGGTTTATTCATAGCTGTTAAAATAAATGAGCGTCGTCTTCAAATGTGACCATCTATTTTTGGCAACATCGTAATATATAATGGCAATAATTATCCAAGGATTCGGTCATTGTATTGTTTGTATGCATATTTGAGTTGACCACATTCAAGAAATAAAGCTTATTGACATCAGCAAATGCACGCGTCTCTGGCACAGTTACATTAAGAAGGTCGTTTATGAATTCCAGAAATAATATAAGTCCAAATATCGATCTCTGTTACATACACATCGATACAGTGTTGTTTGAATTACGACCATCGAGGATTACCTGTATCCTTCTTTTAGCTAATAAAGATTTTATTTTATTATATATTTGTCCAGCAATACTACATGTTATTTTTTCCTGATAACACCATGCCAGACCTTGACTTGGATATATCTAGCTCTACCAGCTAAGTCTTCCTAATTCGGTGTGTAGTGTATATATAATGTAAAGAACGTTGAAGCAGAACGAAATAACCTAAATTCTTAATAAAAAGGTTTAGCATGTTTGGGGTGGTGAACTATAGCTAAAATGATTAATGACTTAATGATTTTAGCGAAAAAGGGGATAATCATAGTGCGAGAATTTTTCGAGTCAGTTCCTTCGCCGCAATTATTAAAAATAGTACCACATAAATAACTTTCTAGCTATAACAGAAGAAGATTCTACAAAGTATTGGTTATAGAGTTTAAAGAGAACACGGGCTAGTACCAGATAATATTATTTTATCATTATATTAGTAATAACATCTCGTTTACATGCTTTATAGGTGTCGATGTTTCGTGTGAAAAGATCATTAGGGCCACCTACTTCCTGAATCTTCTCCGAAGACAAAAAATACTCTCAGCAACATCCATATATTTGTCCGTGATATTGCCAGACTTATTAAGTATCCTTATTACAGTAAGACAATTGTCTCTGATATCATTGCAATCATAGTGCTCAGAAAAATGCAACTGAAACCAGCTCCTATAATTGCTATGCTGTTTAAACGTAGTCTTAAGGAGAAATGCTTCCCACCATCTTGTGAACCACGACAGCAAAGTATGTAAAAATACGAGGGGTCGGTTTTCTGCGTCCCAGTACAGATAACCAGTCCTTGGTGTGTCATGAGTAAGTTACTAGAATATAGAAATAGAGAAGCCATCAATCACCCCAGCAAAAACAACTTACTCAGTGACAAGCAATATGGTTTCCGCTCTGCAAGATAAACTTCTCTTACCACACAGAATTAGTGAATCTATTGACTGCGGCCTTTTTTTAAGCAATAGCTCTTGATATATTTAAAGTAATGTCATAGTTGAGTTTGGCCTAAGTATCTAATTCAAATGATTTCCAACTATGGAATAACTGGAAATGTCCTATCATTTTTTTCTCTCTGACAGCTGTATCAAAGTCGTCATTGATGGGTAGGAATCCATTGTTCAGAGAATTAACGTTACTCTCTTCTTGACAAACTTCTCGGGCTGATTTTCACTTCTAATGTGGAATAGAAAATCTACATCAGATCCATGGCTAAAACGGCGGGAAAATGGTGTGACTATTCTCTCGCTCTAGAAACTATCTCTCATCTGACGTAATCGTCTACCTATACAAAAGCCAAATACCTCTTAAGATGGATTACTGTTGCCTTATTTGGGGAGAAGCTGCCTTGATGGAATATTAAACCGTCTTCGAAATCTAGTGAGCGAGGATCTTTATCCGCTTTTTCATAGAAGAGACTTTGCGAGTCTATCTTTGTTCTATTGTTACTTTTATGGAAGGTGCTCGACTGAGCTTTAAGCTATTGTTCCTCCTGTAAAACATTCGTAACAAATATCGGTCTAGCTACAACTGTCAATAATTTCCCTCTCACTCCCCTAAAATCAAACGACAATTCGTCTAAGTATCTTTTCTAAAACTGTTCATCTGTGGAACACAATACCGCAAGGCTACATCCCATCTGACTATAACATGGTCGTTTTCAAATCTAATGTAAATAAGATTTTGTTAGCCGTCCTCTTTTATAATTAAACCTTATCCAAGTTCCATCATTACTGATTATCACGGCGCTGTCTTACAGCCTAACACTAATTAACCCTTATCCTAAAGTGACTCCGGACCTTAATAAGCCGTCACTCCGAAGTAAAAAAAAAAGAAGAGAACATGGGAATGAAAAGGGAGAACAAATCATCTAATGCTGTTTCGTTCTCAATGCAGGATGGAGTTTAGGACAAGCAGTTGGGCGCAAAATTCACCCTTGCCTGTTGCCACGAAAGAGACTCCATGGTGGTTTGTTTATAGGGGAACCGTTCACCAGACTATTATGGATTTCTCAGAAATCACATAAGTTTCTATGAACCAATGCAACGGTATGTCTAATTATATCTTCGACTATTATATCTCCCGGGATTTTATGCTGTACTTGTCAAGTAGTTAATTTCTCCCTATTAGGGAGCTATCTGCTAATCGATCATAAGTCAACTAGTGAGGATCGAACGTAAACGGTTTAGAATGATGTTATGAAATTAACTGCGTATATCACGCACAAGGTATAAGCAAGTGTACACATGTAATTACATCTTTACTAGACCAAATTAATGTTGGTCGTCATGAACAGAAATCGAGCCAACTAATTATTGCTCTTTTTGTCTTTATCAGCTTCGTCATGACCAGCATCATCATCTTTTTCTTCTCCTTTCCTTTCTCTTTCGCCCAGCTTTGTCAGTTTCCTTCTTTTGTATCTTTCCGGACAAACTGTTATTGTTTTATTGGACATTTGCCTGGAAGGAATTGGAAATTTGCACTTCGTGAAGTCCTCGAGCCAAAACATCAATTTAGGAATTGCCCAGCTACCATGCCAACCCAGGCTGTATGCAGTACCAAACAAAACAAATAAAGTAGAGATCAAACATAATCATCGAATATATATATATATATATATATATATATATATATATATATATATATATATATATATATATATATATATATATATATATATCAATACAGCAAAACTCGTGTAAACTGGATATTGGATATTAAAAGAATTCACATGTAACGTTGTCCGGGAACCAACACATCAACATATGCTTTAACTCAGTCGCAAAGTAGATAAGAATAGAAAAAAAAAAACTTCAACTGCTACCTATTTTGTAACAACGGACATTTATTTCTTCATTGTAACGGCCGTGAAGTCACGCAGGTGATCGTCTTCTCTAACATGATCTCGAACTTCATCCACCCTCTCACCTTGTTTAATAATAATAATAATAATAATAATAATATTATTATTATTGTTATTGTTATTGTTATTGTTATTGTTATTGTTGTTGTTATTGTTATTATTATTATTATTGTTGTTATTGTTATTGTTGTTGTTATTGTTATTGTTATTGTTTTTTTATTATTATTATTGCTATTGTTATTGTTGTTGTTGTTATTGTTATTGTTATTGTTGTTGTTGTTATTATTATTATTATTATTATTATTATTATTATTATTATTATTATTATTATTAAACAAGCTAGCGAACCGAAAAGTGGAAGCACAAACCAGGGTTATACTGACATGATCCAGATATTACTGCAAATCCCGAGAATATCACAATTTGCTACAAACGCAAAGTTAATGATAAACGGACCTTGTGATTACACAGAGCAATTTGCAACTCTTATTGAAGGTTTTAGAAAGACTAATAATCTAATGAGACGTGTTGTTGCACAAATTCCGGAGAAAACCATTGACGAAAGAGACATTGAAAATAAAACAAAAATGCATTGCCGGAACGTTATAGCGACAGGAGAATGTGAAACTAGTAATAACGATAATCGTACGAACACTAGGAACAGTTCCGAAAACACTGGAAAAAGATAAGATTTTTTTTTTTACTCATATTCAATTAAAACAAGGCATATTTCTACTAAGCCATGAGAAGATAGTATCAGTTGGAGAGAATGTCTTTAGGGACACTTAAGTAGGGTGTTGAGCAAGGAGTGTTTGTTCACATTACATTGAAATATCTGCATCTAAGTACAATGGGAGAAGCAGGAAATAGAAAGGGGATTCTAGTAGTTTGAGGAAAGAAAATATATGAGTAAACTGCTTCCGGTATCAAGTGATATCTACAGTGAAGAGGAGCCTCTGGAGTTTGTCATGTTAGTCAAGGGTATTTACATCGAGGGAGCACCAGGGCTACCTGTTCGCCGGGGCAAGGGCCATGGCATAACGGATAAAGTACTAGGTGCATTCAGTTCAAAGTAGCATTTTTCTGGTACTCGAAAGTTCAACAATGTTCACTAGAGATGATGCTAAGAATACAATAGCGAATTACTTAAGACTTCTCCCTGGTCATGACTGACCGAATGAGAGCACGCTGCTTGGTGTGTTAAACAAAAGAGTTAATTCGAAATTCCATGCAATTATCGAGATCGATAAAAAGGTTTTAACAGACAGATTCCCGAGTTTAACAAGATGCACATGAAGAAAATCGGAGTGTATATTAGCCGAAACGTTGTGAGAATAGTAGTCAAGACTAATCTGAATAATACAAATAATACCAACAGAGAACTTTATTTTTAATTTTCTGTTGAAAGCGTGGGGGCTAACAATTACCATAGATGTATTTGCATACTATTGCTTCAAGGTTCTTTATGATATTCAGTTAGCATGTTGAAGGAATGTGGTATATATCTCTATAGTTTGAGTACTTGAGTTCAAATCGAAGTTAATCAAAGGCACAACATTACAATGTTTCATACACTAAAGATTTCTATATACTGCGTTTATTATTTATTATGTATTTAGTATTATCGGATGATTTGGTTATTTGTATTGGTTTTCTCCACATCTTTCTGTAAAATAGCACATGCGAAGTGACGTCACCGCTGGGAAAAATGGAATATAAAAAGTGAAAGAGAACGATTACGAGAGGCGAGATAACGTTCGAGATCTCAAGAGAGACCTGGATAACGTTTGCAATCATGTGCGAGACGTGAAGTATGCCCGAGAATATGATCACGTGAGGGGCATTACAGTGGTAAAGAGTAAATGAGGAAATAAATGGTCTTGTTACAAAGGACAAGCGAGTTGGAGTTATTTCCTATTTCTTTGTCTTAGTCATCCCTTGCGATAGAAACTGGACACAACGTGTGTTGGTTACCGGACAATGTTAAACTTCTAGTTAGAATTCTTTCTAGAAATTCATCGGTACTTACAGAATGGATCACGTGATACTTGGCAACATCTTAAGTGTAAGTGTTTCTGTGGAACCTGCTGGATTTGAGCTTGACTCTCCCAGGATGCCAATCCGTGTCGTTAACACTAAGCCACTGTCACTCATTTTGTATTTCGTTTTACTATATAGTCACCACTTGTCAATACTAGATGCTAATCGAGGATACATGTTAAGGAGATAGAATAATTGCCAGGGCAAAGTTCGAATATTTGTGAGAATACCTAGTAAGATAGGAATCTGTTGTTATTGGCTTTGAAGACAACCAAGTTGTAACCTGTGGAGAATCGATCTCATGGTAATGTGTTCTACAAATGAGAAACCTTCGCCAAGAAACTTTGTTTGCGGAAATTTAGCATGCTGGGACACTGACGAAGAAATGACTGTATTGACTGAGACTGTATTACAAGAAGGAACCAGAGAGTTGAGCTCAGTTAAGCATCTTCTATGAAAATAATTGTAGAGGAGATAGCGACTAGCAACGTCCCTTTTTGTATAGAACTAAACACATCCTCCTCCACTATATTTCGAAGTAGATTCTAAATTCTACCAAGGCAACCAATAGTGCTCTGAAGGGCACATGCCGAGATGTGGCAGCACAACTTCATCTTAGGACATATATAACTGTTTTGTACATATACTAGCAGGACTACCCGGCGTTGCCCGGGACCGTATAAACAATGAGAAAATTGAATTTGATTTCGAACATATCTGTTATTCTTAGGATAGAGGATTTTTTAATGTCTACGTATGATTTGTTATTTGGAGTAAGAGTATATTTACCTACCCTAGGTCGGGTATTACACATGTATGAAATAATTATACTTTCCCTAGGATAGGTAAATTTACAGCACGTATATGAAGAATTTTGCGTTCGCTAGGATGGGTAATGTACAACACATATTTAAAATACTTTTACCTATCCTCGGATGGGTAATTTATATACATATATGAAACAATTTAACATACTCTAAACAGGTATCGTACAACATATATGATGGCAACCATAATTTTTCAAAAATGAAGTAATTTTTAGAAGATGGATCATTAGGATTTCCAAATTAATACATCTTTCTCTGTTTTCAGCTAATGTAGAGTTGTAATTTTTTGAATCAGTATGCACGTATCCCATTGGCTTGGTTCATGATTAGGCAATCTTTGCTTCACCATAAATTTCAACATTACTTTGTTTCTTTCCTTCCTCACTATCGGCACCATAATTTTAAGGAATTTATGTAATTTTTGGAAGATGTCTCAGCAGGATTTCAAATTAGGGCATTAATACATTGACACGGTTAGTTATTAGACAACCCTTGCTTCATTAGAGTCTGGAGCGCTTCATTCTTTGGAATTAGTCCAGCATTTGTTCTAGTAGTCCTAGCAAAAATGTCATCTTTTAACAAAAGTTTAACAAAACAAGAAACTTCTTCACGTAAAGAGAGATAACACTTTTTTAATTACATGTTATATAAGGTATGAATAATTTCTTGCCTTTCAAAGTACAAAGACCTCAGTGAATTAAATTATTTATTTTAACATAAATTATAATTCTTCATTTCTTAGGCAATCATTCATCGAATACACGTGTTAGCGATAAGATCTTTAGCAAACTGACGCTTGTAATCCAGTCTTCGCTGTTAATCTACATATTTTATCTCTTTAACTTATCACATTGTGTGTAGAATAAGAGAGGGGTCTCCAAGGGCAGTTGAAACGATGTTCTATAGACAAAGGCTCTTGTCAATAGATAAGGTAGATTCGTATTTCTCGCACAGAACATCGTCTCCCAACTGGTGTAAAATCTTACTGTTCTGAAATTATGTTACATTAAATGCATAGTTGCTAATCTTGTTAGAGTCGAATTCATTATTCTATACTAAGGCACAGAATTCTGACAAGTGAGGAATATAAGTTTTTCATTTACAAGTTTGTTTGTCTGTTTCTCTCTCTCTCTCTCTCTCTCTCTCTTTATATATATATATATATATATATATATATATATATATATATATATATATAATTATTTTTTTTACTATAATAATTAAATACCTACAAACACTAGTGTTTCATCCTTTCGGGAATCTTCAATGCAGGGTGTCACGATTAACACCAGTCGACAGATTCGAACTCGGTAACACGAGCCATCTCTGGCTCGATTAGCAAAGACCGTATCTAATCGGCTACGATTAACCGCATGAAATAACGTTGAATTTAAACATCTTAATTTTAAATGTTCTTTACATCAGTCAGACAGTGATTTAATCGTTATACGATGATCTATGACTAAGAGCTAAATTGACCGACTTTAATTCAACTGAAAGTGCTCAACGATAAGAAACGAGTTTCGTAAAGGGGCTGTCATAATTATTTTTTTTTACTATAATAATTAAATACCTACAGACACCAGTGTTTCATCCTTTCGGTAATCTTCAATGCAGGGTGTCACGATTAACACCATTCAACAGATTGGAACTCTGCATATATATATATATATATATATATATATATATATATATATATATATATATATATATATATCATCCAAACACAGTAGTGTTTGAATATATGGTTAAGTGGCAGTTTTAGTCATTTAGAACTGCTTTAAAGCTTCACCGCTCACTCATTTTTTGACCAAATTTCAAACAATTATTACAGTTTATAGATCACTTTCTCAGCTATATTGTAAATTTTTTTTTCAATTTTCGTTCAGTAAAACAAAAGTTATTATGAATTTTCTGGTGTTAAAAATCGTAAATATGTAAGGAGGTGAGCGACGTTTTTATGACTGATAATTGCTACTAATTTACTGCTGCCGCAAAAAGAGAGGTAGCAAGGGAAACAGAGAAAATGAAAGCATGAAAGAGAGATAATTGGGGAGATTTTATTGAAAGCAGACGAGTGCCGTACATTGTTGTTACATATGTGTTTATGGGGACAAAAAAAAAGACTGAAATTAAACAAAGAACAAGTGAATTTATTTGAAGCTTTGAAAAATCATGGATTACAATAGAAAAATGCGAGCATGAAAAGTAATATGGTTAAGCTTAAACATTGAAAAGTAAAAGACTAGTTGCTAAAACTGGAAAATGAAAGGAAAATATATTCTAGTAAAAAATATAATAAATTTATAACTTAAAATGTTGGAGCATTAAGATTTTTAAAAATCCAATTTATATAATTATATATTCACTTGTTAAATAACTCTCTCGCTATTAACTAGGTACGTGCATAAACATTTTGACCCCTTCCTTTACTTAAAAATTCACCAAAAATCAGGAAATTAACCAATTTTAATGAATTTTTCAGTATTTATTAAATAATATTCACAAAATATAATGAACATATAAGTTTTACGTAAATTATAGTAAAACTGTATTATTTTATTCAAACAAAAAATACCTTCACTGAAGTTATGGTCTTCGGTAGTAAAAAAAATGCATGAATTTATTTTTTCTTGTTTTATGCAAATAAAGCATCGTAGATTGTAACAATTAAAAAATTATTTAATTTTTACAAAAAAAGCTCTTAAAGTCCGTATTAATGAATTCGATATAACTCGAAGAAAAATAATCTCGAACTACCGATAAATTAACTAACTAACTAGTTAAATAAACTACCGATTGAATTAAGCATTGTTTATCTAATATTTCCCATAAAAGATATAATTGCAAAAAAATATTTCAACTTCCTTTTTAGATTACAGGTTTCGCATAATTTGTATATGTAATATTATAATATTTTCCTTGCTTGCATGAATGGGTCACTTTCGGCGTAATATGATTTTTATATAATCTTGAAAAATGGAATTTTTTAGACTTTAAATACAGAAACACAGAGAAAAAATTAAATTAAAAAATGATAAAAATCATGCAAACGTTAACGATGGGAATGTCACGGCTGGGAAAAAAGAAAACCAGTACTCTCTACCTTCCTTCAACTACCTGACGTCATTTTCAGACAGCCTTCTTACTTTCTGACATTTTAGGCTTCCGTATAATACACGACTTCCGTATTGTTGTGAATCTGCGAAAGCATAATCTATCGCTTTTGGGGATTAATTGAGCTATTTTTTTGTACAAACAATTTTTTAAAAATTTAATTCATTATCCCAGAACTTTACTAATTATCTTTTGAATAGACCGAGAAAACTAATGTTTATCTTCCAAATTATTTTACAGTGAATTTATTTAACTTCAAAATATAGCTGAATTTGTTAGCTCGCCGTGAAAACAGTTTTCATTATAACTTTTTTTTCACGCGTACAAATATTTTTTTTTCTTGTGAAAATTAACGTTAGTCTTTACTATTTTAAATACAACAAAAATGTAGCCAGAATCCTACAAAACAATTATAATAATCCCGTTTTCATAATTATGTCCCCCTATTTTTCAGCCATTTTAGCCCGTACCTACTATTAACAGAATCATTTATATACTTGATCAGTAAATTCCGCTTGGTGTCTATGTTATAAATAAAAGTTTTAAAAAATAAACGTTTCAAAAAAAGAATGACAAGTACCATCTCTGGCAACACATCAAATGCCGTAAATGGCCAAGTTCTCTCGGATTCTCTCTCTCCTCTGATCTTGAGCGAGTGGTACAATGGAGGAAGAGGTGGTTGGTTACGTTTAATGCATCTAAACCAAGCTTCTTTCTTTACATCATCAACGCTCTGATCCCTATCTGGCATCAATTGAAATGGATGGCGCTCGTATTCGGGAGGCTCCATGTTTTAACAAGCTTTTTGGCTTGACATTTACTCCTGATCTGAAATGAAATACGTACATCAAATCTGTTGCCAAGGTGGCTGGAAAAATGGTGGGATCCTTCTACTGCCTCAGTAAATATCTCACTGCTGATGCAATTCTCTACCTATATAAAATCCAAGTACGCCCAAGGATGGAGTATTGTTGCCACATCTGAGCAGGAGCTGCTAGAAGCAACTTATCCTGCCTTGACAGAGTTCAAAATAGACTTCGTAGCTTAGTGGGTGATGCTTTGTTCTCTTCCCTGCAACCTCTTTCCCACAGAAGAGACGTTGCGAGCCTGTCTTTGTTTTATCATTATTTCCACGGGACGTGCTCGTCTGAGCTCCAATCTATGATCTCCTTCCCCGCCAATCTTCCACGAAGAACACCCATCTAGCTGAAAGCACTGTCAATAATTTCCCCACTCTTTATCCGTGCCTAAATGAAAACGTAGATTCCATGAACAATGTTTCTTTCTTAGAACTGCAATCTCTTTCATTTGCCTGCTTCCCAACTGACTACAATTTGGTTGTCTTCAAATCCAACATAAACAAATTCTTGATGAACCGCCCCCTTAAGTAATCCAATTTACCAAATTCCATTACTAACAATTACTACAATATTATCCCATTGACTACTGTACACTCTATAACCTTTATCCTTCGAGTGGTGACTACTATGTAAAAACAAAGTACAGTGGAAAGTATAGTCACGGTTTTATGGTCTATTAGTTGTCTCTACCCGATGTTGTCCGGGATTCTTTTAACTTTTTCTTTTACTTTCACTTTGCTTGTTAAGAATTTGCTGTTTTTTAAACATTTCTTAAAAATATGATCTTGTAAGTTAAATGTAATTATTATTATTATTATTATTATTATTATTATTATTATTATTATTATTATTATTATTATTATTAACTTAATTTTGTTTTAATTCATGTTTATAAAATTAATGTTTATACACTGACAGAACTACCAATGCCTTAATATATGAGGATTTAATAAGAGGTTTAAAGATCGATATCCTTTTCATAGACAATTAAAATGTTTCTAAATTCCTTTCAAATGTGGAATTGTCACAAAATAATCATTTCTTTATTTTAAAACTATTAACAAACAATTAACATGGCTGACTTGTTTACGAAGATCTCAAAAGGTATTATGCTTCAGTTAATTTCGTCAGAAAAAAAACAAACTTATCAAATGATATTTTTATTATTCTAACTGCTTAATGTCTGAGCATTTTTATTTCAATAAATAATTAGTATTTTTTTAATATTCACGTATCCGCGATGTGAAACGAGACACACACATACACAGAAGCACGAAAAGTGGACACACGGTGTTATTAATATAGAGATGCTCTTCTTTCTTTCAAGGCGATGAAATTTCGCAAAACAATCTGCCTTAGTGGCTGCAGGGTGAGAACAGAAAAGAACCCAGGTGGACGCGAACACACGGTCGACACCTTTGCCTGCGTGAAGTCCTATCTGTGAAAAATGATGCCTCTGCCAAAGACGCGAATGTCGGGAAATTGTCGAACAAGCTGCACAATCGTCGAGGTGTGAGTTTCTCTCGCAGAAGAGAAATGGGGAAAAGCCAGTACTGATGACAACATTCATGTTTACACCTCCCAAATAACAATGGACATTGGTGTTTTTTCTTTTTTTGTTTTCTATATGTGTTCTTGGTGAACGGTTAAAGGTGTACAGAGCCTCAATAAAAACAAAATCATAAGGAAAGATTAAAAAGGTAAACACGGTTTGAACAAGTGAATAAGTATAATAAAAACAAACTTACCTGAACTGAATAAATGCGACGTTCAAAGACATGTGTCTTTGACCTTTATCCATTCCTTTATTTATTTATTTAGTTAGTTATTTAGTTAGTATAGCTATTTAGTATGCTCTTAATTTAAGTTTTTATTTCTGCATTAACATATACATTTATAATTTATATATATAAAAGCGAAAATTTGTGTTTGTGTGTGTGTGTGTGTGTGTGTGTGTTGTGTATGTCTGCAAAAGGCTTTTTTCGTTGGCCTTCTCGTTCGGCTCGCTCCTTCTTAAAACTTTTTATATCACGTCTAAATCATAATAACTACGAGGTAACAACGGGGGTCGCTTGTCTGTTTAATTTGCCCGACTTTGAAAAGCTAAATGTTCCACATTTTTGGATCGCCGCGTGTTGCTTTCGTTTTCCCGTATAAAAAAAGCAAAACTCGATTGCCCACGGTCGGTGGTCTCCAGAAAGGGATGTAAACGTTTGGTCCATGTCAGCTTGTCATATCAGACAGTTGCTTTCATTTCTAGACACTCTCCTAATAAACGGGGGAGCTGCTTTACCTTCCCCAAAGTTCGGTAAAAGCTGTCCCGCACAAAATCTTAACTGCTGAACAGCCATTGCCTACGTCATGTTTCAAGGTCAAACATCACGCGACTTAACGTCCTCGCACCTGTCAATTTCATATCACTTTATAAACCTTAACTTAACACGCTTATCAATTCCTCTCTCCTCGTGGCCCAGATGGTTAGGTGTCTGGCTTTTTTTCCATTTCGTTTCCACCTTCGCGTTCAAGCCAACCTTCCTACTAAAACTTTTTTTCTTTTACACCTCCAAACATCCGGCCATGTTTTGATTTACCCCCTCCCCCAACAACACACCTTCAAACACCCGGGAAACGCCGGTACCCCCCCGCTAGTACTATATAAATATAGATATCAAATTCTGGTAACTATTCCATACTTTTGTTCCACAAGATTTCGTTTCAATCCACTTTATTAACATTATTTTTCAATTGATCTGATTTAAGTTTTAAATATGTCAACATTGCTGTAGCTTTTAATCTTCTCAGACAATTAAAAAAAATATTATTCAATATCAAAATAAATAATTAGTTACTAGATTTAGTTTCGGATTTTTTTGTTTTGTTATAATCTTTCAGATTAAAAAGAATTATTATACACGCATATTATAGTAAGGAATGTAATTATTTAATGTCTCAATTAAATGCGTCGCTTATGTAAAAATGCAATGAATTATTTTGAAAACATAAACTTATAGCTTATTTCGAAATGCAATCAATTATTTCGAAAACGTAAATTGAATACTTAGCTTATTTCAGAATGCCATTAATTATTTTGAAAATCTAAATTGAATACTTAGCTTATTTCAGAATGCCATTAATTATTTTGAAAATCCTAATTTAATACTATACTTATTTAAGAAATGCCATTATTTTGAACATCTTAATTAAATACTCAGATTATTTTGACAATGTAAAGTGATATCCAGCTTATTTCGAAATGTCATTAATCATTTTGAAAATCTTAATTAAATACAAAGCATATTTTATTATTTTAAAAATCTATAACTTATTTATAAATCTGTAACTGATGTTTTTGAAAATCCCCTTCTTTGAGATTTTCAACTTTGGGGCGGATTTTAGTGATATGGGGATTTCATAGACATATTTTTTAATGAAAACTGGTTTCAAGCTTATACTAAACTAGCGGGAGCACTCGGCGTTGTCCGGGTGTTTGAAGGTGGTGCAGTAAAGAACCCCTTGGGAGGGGATCAAAGCAACAGTAGCGGAGGTGCGCGGCGTTGCCCGGGTGTGTGTAAATGGTGTAGTAAGGAACCCCGGGGGATGTGAAAAAAGTGATAGCAGCGGGGGTGGGGGTCAAAACAACAGTAGGCATTTGTGTGAAGAGAGTTGTTAAAAAAAGTTGTTGTAGGCAGGCAGGATCGAACCCGTAAGGCTAAGAAGGAAAAGAAGGTTAAGAAAAACGTAACGTCTTAGCCGAAGTCTCCATTGCGCGGCCGAAAGTCCTGAGTGTTGAAATTAAGCGTAGTCTATCCAACAGAGACGATGACTTCGCGAAAATGCCGACGCATAAACTGACCCCTCCTTGTAGAAAACTGCCCAGTTGAGGGAGAAGAAATTAATGTTTTTGGCCATTATTTCGATATTTGCCTTCGGATACATCTAGCTTAAAGACTATATCGATCTCGGCAGGATCCGTCGCGTTTTTGGCAGACATACAAACATACATACATACATTCACACCAACCGATAATTGACATTTACATTATAGAGCGAGAGAAATGTTGTACAAAAACATAAAATTACAAAAGAAATATTTTATCTGTGAATAAAAATAATTTACAAAGAGAGGAAAACATCGAATGATTGTTCATATTCTTAGAGATTTTATAAGAGTAGTAGTTGAGGCAGAAATCAGAAGCTCACAATATTAATGTTGGAGTCCCTCAGGGGTTCATCCTATGCCTAACGCTCTTCCTGGTCTATATTAATGATCTTCCAAATCACACCCTTGCATCATTCGTAGACATTTATGCTGATGACACCACCATCTATAGTAGCACATATAACTCGTAAACGACCATGTTCTCTCCAATTCTCTCTCCTCTGATTTTGAGCACGTTGTACAATGAGGAAAGAAGTGGCTGGTTACTTTTAATGCATTTAAAACGAAGCTTTTATCTTTATATCATCAACCCTCTGATCACCATCTGGAATGGCTCTCGTCTTGAGGAAGCTTCATGTTTTGACAAGCTTCTGGGATTGACCTTTACTCCTGATCTGAAATGGAACACGTACATCAAATCCGTTGCCAAGAACGATGGAAAAATAGTGGGATCCTTCTACCGCTCCAGAAGATATCTCACTACTGATGCAATTTTCTATCTATATAAGAGCCAAGTACGTCCAAGGATGGAGTACTGTTGCTATATTTGGACAGGAGTTGCTAGAAAGGACTTATCCTGCCTTGATAGAGTTCAAAATAGACTTCCTAACCTCGTAGGAGATGTCCTTTTCTCTTCCCTGCAACCTCTTTCTCACAGAAAAGATGTTGCAAGTTTGTCTTTGCTTTATCATTATTTTCATGACAAGTGCTCGACTGAAATTTATCTATGCCCCCCCCTCGCCAAACTTTCACAAGAAACACTCATCTAGCTGAAAACACTGCCAATAATTTTCCTCCACTCTTTAACTGTGCCTAAACCTAAACGTAAATTCCATGAACAAAGCTTCTTTCTTAGAACTGCACGCATGTGGAACAGTCTTTCGTTTTCCTGCTTTGCAGCTGACTACAATATGGTTATCTTCAAGTCCAATGTAAACAAGTTTTTGAGGAGCTGTCCCACTTTCCATTTATATCGATTACTATATTGTCCAATTGACTACTGTACACACTTTAATCCTTATCCTCGAGTGGCCTCTGGGCCTTGATAAGTGATGATGCCTATGTAAAAAACAGGGAGCGGTGCATTAGCTGTGATATCGAAGAAGTCGTCAATTATTAGCAGGTCTGAAAATCGTAATCAAAACTTCTTCTAAGTTATACCCATTACATTCGATTAAAAGTAATTAATAAGGACCAGTGTTCATTTGTTTTCATTGAAAAATGAAAGTTCAAGTGTTAAAAGATAGGAATAGTTGATAAGCAGACGATAATGAGAAAAATTAATGAATTGTGTGTTTGTGCGTTCATATAGTTATGACTGAGTGTATGCGTGAGTTGTAGCAACCACAAACCCAACAGAGTGGGTGGAGGCTGGGGCAAATTCTGTCGTGAATTTTCGTTCACCTGTTTATTGAAGAAAAATGGCATTTTATACATTTCAGAGTGGATTTAAACGGCATTATTTTTATGAATTCGAAGAAATCCATGTGATTGGTTTTAAATGTTGTTATTTATTTTCATGAATTTAGGCGAGTGTATTCGCAGGGAGACAGACGCAGAAACCATTTGAAACTTTTTTATTTATTTATTTTATTTTATTTATTTATCTTTTTCTTTTTTGACGCCGAAGAGAAAACTTCGCCAACTACACGCTCACATCAAACTTGATATGAAAGGCTTACAGCAAATCTAATGCTAAGATTGTTTGAGTTTTGGTTAGATCATTTTACTGCTCCAAAGAATCTCACGCCTGAAAAAGTCCTCTACCTCATGTATAATATAATAATAGTGCAGTCATATTTGGGGATGGTTCACTGAAAGCAACCTTTCTTGCCATAATAAAGTACAAAACCGACTTCGAAACCTCTTTTTTCTTACGATCACTTTCTCATAGAAAGGATGTTGCTAGTCTTTCTCTGCTCTACTGTTATTTTAATGATAGGTGTGCGACTGCAATCAATTTTCTCGTTGATATGTAAACCATTCATAATTAAACACCACAAACGCTTTCAATTATGTTCTTCTTTCTTTTTCTCTTAAAGATTCAACGGGAATTTTAGGAAGACATTTTTTTCTAGAACTACCTATTTGTGGAACACATTACCCCGAAGTTCTTCCTAGCTGAGTCCAACGTAGTTGTTTTCAAGTTCAACGTGAACGAATTTTTATTGACTCATTCTCTTAAATAATCAAGTTTTGCCCAGTTCCAACCACCGGTAAAAATCATCACGGTATTATCTCACCGCCCACCTGACCAACACATGGACTTTTATCATCAGGTTATCTTTGAATCCTGAAACTTAGTGACTGATTTGTAAATAAATAGACACAAGGTAATGTTTATGTTTATGCTTATTTTAGCAGGGAGATACTATGAAATTTACAAAACAATTCTTAAGTGTAAATAGTTTCATGAAAAAGGAATTACATTTTATAACAAGTTGAATAAACAGACGATAATATAATTACATTAACCTTTAAAGATACATGTTCAAAAAGAAAATTGTTAATTAGATGAACAAGATGTTTAAACCGAAGTAAAATACTCTTGTGTTTTCAATCTAGTTGTTTATGTCATCCCTTTATGCTATTATATTTTTATGGGGTCATGAAATATTTTTCCTGTGTTTTTCATCTCTCTTTTTAGTAGATAATTACATTCGTTTGCGACCCGATACTTTTGTGACGTCATGGCTGATTTTTCATGGTATCTTACATCTCTTAGTTCGTAGATGTCATCATTTTTTTTATTTGATTCCTTTATTACGTCATCCATTTTCCAATAAACCAAACGAACCAATAACGTACACAATTTTAATAGAACAATAGATGAATAACTAAAAACATATTGTAACCGACAGCTTCGGACCTTAAATGTATAATTTTGGTTATGAATACAAAACGAGACACTGCCAGTCATGACGTGGTATTGAATCTATAGCTACGCTATCTAAAATTGAAAACTACATGTTTTCACCCCTAAAAGTTTTACTATGATTACAAAAGAGTGACATTTCCATTTAACAACAGAATCCTTTGATTAAATAATTACTTGTTTCGTTAATTACTAAAACTTATTATCGTAATTGCAAAAAGCTACATATCCGCCTAACGATCTAATAGGGTGATTAAATAATTGTTTTATTTATTATAAAATCTTTACGTGATTGCAACAAAGCGCCATTTTCTTCTGATCACCCAATATTTCGCTACACACCTCATTAAATTTACTTATACAATATGTTTAGCTTAATTATATAAAGAGAAATGTTCTTCCAGTGACCTAATAGTCTGATAAAGTAATCGCTTGTTGTTTTTATTTCGTTTTCTAAAAGCGACATTTCTTTATGATGAGATAATAATATTAAATAATTGCTCGTGTCATTAAGTCCTAAAATATGTTCCTTTTGGTATAAAATTAATTTCTTGTCTAGCAATTTAATAATTTGGTTAATTTATGCTTATTTATTCATGTCAATTGCTGCCTCTTTTATTTATTATTGTAACGTTTGTTAGTTTGATTGCAAAAAATGCATTTCCTTCTGCTGGCCTTAAACATAGAGTAAAAAATTACTTGCTTTATTTATTGCTGGAAATTATTTTGTTTTGGTGCAGAACAACAAAAACGTTTCGTTCTAACGAAAAATATGTGATTAAATAATTGTTTGTTTTATACACTCCTAACACTTTTGATCTTGAATTGCTAGAAACGTATATATTTCTATCAACCTGTCATTCTGAGTAAATAATCGCTTGTTACTTTTATTTAAAAATAAAAGCCTGTATCTTAATTGAAAAATCCATTTCTTGCTAAATCACCTAATAGTTTGATTAAATAATTGCTTGTTTTATTTATTCATGAAAAAGTTTATACTCTGATTGCAATATGCATTTCCTGCCAAGAAACTATTTTTAAAAAAATTTAATCTATAATTTAATCGCTTGTTTTATTTATTTATAAAAGCTTATATATTGATTGTAAAATGCATTTCCTGCCCAAAACATGAAGAGTTTTATTAAATAATCGCTTGTTTGATTTATTCTTTCAATTTATTACATTGATTTCAAAATGTATTTCCTTTCAAATCGTTTTATTAAACAATTACTTGTTTTATTGATTATGCAAAAAGCAACGTCTAATACTAACAGTAACCCGTTATAAATGCATAATTTCATTGTTTTTTTGTTTTGTGCTTTTATATAAATACGTGAATTCTTTTTTATTATATCCTTTTTCAAAAAGCAAAATCTTAATAAAAATATCCATGCACCTTTAAAATTGCATTTTGCTGCCAATTCTGACGATTTTTGAACGCAGAAATGCGTGCCAAAATAACTGCAGACTAAATTATTCCAAATAACTTTGGGCATTTGTCCAGTCACGTGATAGACAACCTCCGGTCAGTCCAGAAGTATGTTTGGTTAGAAAATGGACAAATATTCGGCCAATTATGGTTTGGCTATCGATTCGATCACCATTTCTCTTTGATGTCTACTACACGTTTATTTACTGTTGGCAGGCGAAACAACCAGAGTGGACGATTCCAATCGACAGTTGGAGAGGATTCTTATTTTATGTATTTTCTTTAATTTCTTCCATTTTGTTTGTTATATTTTTCTTTTCGTGTTTTATTTTGCTGTTGTCATTGTTTATATTCAATAGAATAAACCATATTCTTTTTAGTCTTTCGCTATCTTTTTCCTATTTATTTTCCCTCCTTTCTCATATATATATACAACTTTATATATATATATATATAAGTGAAAATATTTGTGTGTGTCTGTCTGTCTGTGTGTGTACATTTCCCTACAAAATTATTCTGTCAATTTTCAGTCTACCAACTCGAGATTTGATATAATGCATATTGAGATTGGAGAAATATTTTTAATCGGTTTTCGGCAAGAAATTTGCCTTTCAAGGGGTCAAAGTTCAACGATTTGACCTTTGAAAACTCTACCAAACTCCTCCGCCAATTTTGGGTTTGAACATTTGAAATTTTAGATGTAGGTTTCTTCGAAATGAATCAAACTTTTTTCTTTATTTGGGCCCAAAATTATAAATGTTAAGCGGTCAAAATTGAGGTCAAAGTAAAAAAAATTGACCCCTCAGCTAATTTTTGCTCTAAACAGTTGAAATTTTACATAAAGTGTATTCAGACATGTGGCAAGTTTTTAATCAGTTTTTGGCCGAAAAAAGGGGTCAAAGTACAAAAGATTTGAACTTTGCAGTCTCTAGCAAACTATTCAGCCACTTTCTGGTCTAAAAATTTGAAATTTTACATAAAGGGTATTTAGAGAGGCAGCAAGCTTTTTAATCAATGCTAGGCGATAATTTGGCTGTCAAAAAGTTAAAAGAGTTGACTTTTGCAGCCTCTACAAAACTCTTCCGTCAAGATTCGGTCTAAACACTTTAAATTTTAGATGTAGGTTACCTGGACATGAGTCAAACTTGTTAATATATATACATATGCACATAAAGTTATGAACAGTACATAGGGTCCGAACACAACCAGGCTGAACTGCTAATATATATATATATATATATATATATATATATATATATATATATATATATATATATATATATATATATATATATACTCTGTAATAAAAAGCAATGTGTATGTGTATATTTATAGATAAATAAATTTCTATCCGTCAGCATTACCTCACCAGAGAATAAAACACATGCCTTTTTCTAACCAGTGGCGAAACTATTTAAATTGATGACGAAAATAATTTTTCCAATATATAATATGACCCGACATCTTTATGTTCTGTCTTCTATGACGCCAGCAGAAGCAATGTTTGCCAAAAAAAATTATGAATAGAGTTTTATAGTTTTTTTTCCAAGCCTTTCCAAACTATGATGTGAAAAACTGTCATGAAGGGACGTTTCAAAGTTTGAAAGAAAGTTTTCTTTTGAATTTTCAACATAATAAATTATACTGGGAGTGAATGATAGTGAAAAGAAACTTAATGAAGATTGCGTTCAAAACATTTTAGATACTAATTACACAAAAATTTCGGAGCACTGAAACCAAGAGGAAATCGTAATATTAATACTTGATTGTAATAAACTCTAAGGGGGAAAAGTATTGACCCTATACGGAGCAAAACTAAGTAGAGAGAGGGTATTATGTAATGCTTATCTTATTTTTGAATACATGGGGTTTTCTAGATATTATTTATAGATGGTCACCCATCTGATACTGGCCAAAGAAATCGTTGCCTAACTTCGGTGCATCAACATGATTATGTCGAACATCGGTATTTATAGGGGAGCTTTCAACTAAAGGTGAACAGTCTTTCTGTGACATACTATTCTATACTTCTATACTTCTGCAACTACTACTCTTGTGAAATATACCACCGTGTAGGCATATTTATTATCGCCCCTTCATGGTCACACCAACATCGTACGCTTCTAATATTTTCTAAGTATACTGATAACAATTAAAAGAAGCTGTGTTGAAATGGTAGAAATTGTAAAATACTTCTTAAGATTAATAAATCCATGTGTGTTATACTTAAATAATTCTGGAATATATATTTATATCTGCTCTTATCCAAGATGACCATCCAGCCAATGAAAAAAAAGTTATTATAAAAACAAAATGGCAGACAACAATACGGGCAAGTAAAAAATATCTAGAATTCTAAAAGAAAAATTTATTCAACTTTTCTAATTCAATAATTGAATAATTTCTTTTTATTTGGGGCAGAATCTAATTCTTACTGTTGCCTGATTTTTAACCTGGAAGTAATATTTTTAACTCGTTATATGAAATGGCTTCATGACTTCTCTAGAGCGATTGCTATTCAAAATAAATAAATTTTTTCATAAAATTATATTCAAAATGTGTAAATGGTAAAAGTGTCCAAACATTGAATTGAAACGTAAAATTGACAAAAATGTGTTATTTGCACAATGTTTCGCTTAATGTAACTTCCGGCCTTGTTCAGATGTATCTTTTCAAACTCAGTAATTGGCACAGAATTTCGAATATAACCCTTTATTTAATTCACGGATGTAATATGTTCTAGTTAGTTTAGTCATGTCCGGGTAGAAGTCCTAATTAATTGCTGTTTTCTGGGATAGAATCTATTTATTAAATACTTATTGTTGTTTTCTTTAACCACGAAGAATGTTTAACTCTTTTTTATTAATTAGCTTCTTGCCTTGTCTGTAACGATTTATATAAAAGCAAACAGTTATGGATTCAATAAAATTTCTTGCAAAACAGATAAACAAATTTAAAGTTATAAATACAGAGTGTCACGCATACTAATTTACTATATACACATCAACCTTCTAAACAAGCATTTAAAATTGGTTTGTAAAACTGCACGTCAGGGCTCGTTAAACCACACATTTTTTTAAGAGACAATTTATTTTCCTACATAGTTATTAAGTCATAAAAAGGTAAAAATTACCTAAACACAAATAAATTGATCGGTTAGAAAAAAATGGCGGACAATAATGCTAGCCACCTTATTTCGTTCAGCGCGGAAAAGATTAACCAGATGGACGACATAAGTATAAAAACAAAAGGTGCAACAGATGGACTTGTGTGTGCTGGAAGCTCCGGTCGTCGTTTTACTGACTGCCCTCAGCCTCGCTCACTATCTTTTCCCCACTTTTTTAAAAATGTAAGTGTCACTGTCGGGCTACGTATAGTCCCTTATCCTTTCGCTGCAATGTAAAAGAAGAAAAAGTCAAAACAGTAAAGCTTCATGAGCGCTGAAACACTTACCTACCACAAATATATATGTCAATAATCGATGATTTTTCAAGATAAACTTGCATGGTTTTCATGATTTATGGCGTATCAATCGTTTTATATTTTTACGTGACACTAGTAAATACTTTTAAAGTTAGAAGTTGATGTTATTTATGTTTGCATTTTTTTTACTCCAAACAACTTGAAACGTAATGGGCTACTATTTCAGATCGTGTCTTACAATAGACTGTTGGGAGTTGAGCAGCAAGATGAACGTTCACATTTAAACTTCAGCAAGTTAGTACATTCAAAGAAGCATAGAACAGGGAGGGAATTCAAAAGTCTATGAGTCCGAATGAAGCTTCAGAGAGTAGAAAGCTTTCTGGCTTCTAAAGAATTCAACAGTAAAAATGGTTGGGGTTTTATTATTTGTCGGATTAGTCAGGATTAAGTATGTCAAGGTGACATAAGTGGCATGTTTTCACCAGAGCACATTCCAGTAAAGTACTTGCGGCGATGGGACAGATGTTGAAGGCTGGCAGTGTGAGACCTATTATATTTAGGACGCTTTGGGGAGAGTCGAATGGAGGGGGTCCTGTTTAAGAATGAGAGACTTGGATGCTACAATAGAAATGCTGGAAATGTAACGCATATGCAATGAAAGATAAAGTTATTTTCATATATAATGTTCCTGATTTATGGACAAAATATTCTATAATTAAGAAATTTTGATTACCAACAGGAAAACATCTTATTTCAAATTGATTTGGATTGAATACTTATCAATTTTTTTAGGGTGTTTCAAAAAATCAATTGACTTATTGATTAATGAATTAATGATTAATTGCGAAGATAATAATTCCCATTAAGAATTTTTACAAATCGAAACATTTCTTATCAAGACGATTAAAACTTTAGGATTCTTTATGCTTAAATTGAATAGCTATGTGCAAGCTATTTCGTACGATTTCTTTAATAAAAGTTGCTATTTATCCCGAAACAATGAAGAGGCTAGGTTTATATTTTTCTGACCGCGATTAGCATGCATTTGAATATAATATATCGGGTAGGATTTGAACTCCAAATGGCCAATACCATAGTATATGGCGTTTCCCATTCGGCTAATCACACACACCTACATTCATGTTTAAATTGTGAGAATGAAATATATTACAACATGAGAGATATCAAAACTTTTTTCAAAAATGTTTCTGTTTGCATTTCTACGGCATATCAACAAGTTTTATTATTTACCTGCTTGTTAGGCAATGACAACTGAAAAGAACTGTAATTGTTTCCGTCCTGCGCCTAGCATCTAACAGAATTTCCATGGACAGAGTTTCTTTCCAAGAACTTCTCATCTGTGGAACACGATATCACGGAATGTTTTTCCTGTGGATTATAACGTAATCGTCTTTACATGAAAATATCTACAAATACTTGTGATAAATCAGCCTCATAATTAATGTTCATTCCGTATAACCAACCTATAACCAAATTTCATTCATTGATATTAATGCAGGGCAACGGACCAAGGCACTCTTCACAGTTCACTAAAGCATTGTTACAAGAAAAGAGACTTGTAAGGGATTTGTAGATGAACTAGTAACTCAATAAATATGATTTAAGTCCATTTGAAAACGTGTAGAGTACTCTCGTGGTTAAAATCAAGTGTTAACTGTTCTACACGTATACGTAACAATTTCGAGTATTAAATTCAACACACTGCTGTCAAAATTCACTACTGCCGTCAACACAGTGCTGTCAAAATTCACTACTGCCAAAAACTCTACAAAATTCGATGATCTGCTGTGAAAACTCGACCCTCCAACATTCAACGCTTTGCTGTCAAAATTTTCAACTTCCAAACACGACATGCTGTTGACAAGATTTGCTACTCCAACATCCGAATTCAAAACCAACCCAGTCTATGAAAAATCAAGCTTTTTATTTTATGCATTAGCATATTAGGTGACAATATCGCAAACATATAAAGAGAAAATGGCGCCAATTTTCTTTTCTTTATTCTTTATTTTTTTTGACTGCATGAAATTTTACAGGCTGCATAAAAAACAGGTGTGTCCCGATTGTTTAGACGTTTAATTGCAGAGGAGTAACTTATCTTGCTTTTGGTAGCATTTCAAACCACTACTCTTAAAAGAGATATTGATTCCAGTAATAGACTGTTTAACAAAATATATGAATTCGAAACAAGCAGTAAGAATAGCCGCAAGTAACTTATCAGCTGATACTCAAGATGAGATCGAAACTTGGCAGCCAAATACTGTAAAAAGGCTATCTCAACTTCAAATTAACCAAATATCCCACTAAGTGCTTGCTTTGGATAAATTTAGAAAGATATCTTCAATATTTTTTAAACTTAGAACACTAAAAATAAAGCTATAAAATTCTGAAAAGTTTTAATTACTGAGATTAAGAAAAAACTGAGACCAAACTAAAAAGTACATATGAAATGACCGAGGAGAAGAAAAAGCAACCGTAACTTCTATCAGTGATAAATAAGAATTAAGAAAAAGAGACACGTCTAAAATTATTAATAGAAATACCATTAATATATCTACATAAGTAGATATAGAATGTGGGGTCAACATCTGGCAGGAAGAAGATCATTTGTCATTTAAAAAGACTGTAGATATGATTTTATAACAAAGTCTAAATCCGACTAAAAGTGTTAAAAATATCTAGAAAGATAATAATTAAATATATGGTCAAAATGATAAAAATTATAACCAATAGGGAAATACTAAGTCAGTACTAGACTGGTTCTAAAACATACCAGAAATGAATGGATCAAATTCACACAATAAGACATTACCGCTAAATAACTAAGGAAACGCTAGATAAAGCATTAGGATTCTATTTAAGTAAAAAGCACTTAGTAAAGAAAGTATGGTGTATGCATAGCAACAATTTTGGGGGGAAAAACGATAAAACATCGAATTCATGGGACCCCTTACATGTTTTCCCTGGAAGTATATGCAGTGCGAAGGTTTGCGACATAATCAGGCTATTTATGCCTGACATACGCAAAACAAAATTTGCCATCCATTTTGGAAGAGGAATTACAGAGATAACAGATTAAGCTTGCTACTTTACTCAACAGGAATGATTCAGGTGTATTTAGGAAAAATTTAATAAAAGTATTATTTTAAAATTAGGATTAAAAATCATCATTGGCTCTAACCTTTCTAAGGTAGATTTCCTAGGCGCTTGAATGTAAGATACATTAATATACTCACAAAACAAACAATATCCTCGGATACATTAATAAAGGAATGATGCAGCTTCCACATTTTTTTACAAACATGAAAACCAACATTAATAGTAGAATAGTAAATACCTGATCCGGTCTTAAAATTATAAGCTCAACACTACAACAAAGCACTCTTAAAATTATAAGAACACAACTCAAAACTACAACAAATCACTCTTTAAATTATAAGAACACAGCTCAAAACTACAACAAAGCACTCTTAAAATCATGAGAACACAGCTCAAAACTACAACAAAGCATTCTTAAGATCATGAGAACAAAGTTCCAAACTACAACAAAGCACTCTTAAAATTATAAGAACACAGCTAAAAACTACAAAAAAGCACTCTTAAAATTATAAGAACACAGCTCAAAACTACAACAAAGCACTCTTAAAATTATAAGAACACAGCTCAAAACTACAACAAAGCACTCTTAAAATTATAAGAACATAGCTCAAAACTACTACAAAGCACTCTTAAAATTATAAGAACACAGCTCCAAACTACAACAAATCACACTTAAAATCATGAGAACAAAGCTCCCAACTACAACAAAGCACTCTTAAAATGATAAGAACACAGTTCAAAACTACAACAAAGCACTCTTAAAATTATAAGAACACAGCTCAAAACTACAACAAAGCACTTAAAATTATAAGTACACAGCTCAAAACTACAACAAATCACTCTTAAAATTATAAGAACACAGCTCAAAACTACAACAAATCACTCTTTAAATTATAAGAACACAGCTAAAAACTACAACAAATCACTCTTAAAATTAATAGAATACAGCTCCAAACTACAACAAATCACTCTTAAAATTATAAGAACACAGCTCAAAACTACAACAAAGCACTCTTTAAATTATAAGAACACAGCTCAAAACTACAACAAATCACTCTTAAAATTATAAGAACACAACTCAAAACTACAACAAAGCACTCTTAAAATTATAAGAACATAGCTCAAAACTACAACAAAGCACTGTTAAAACTATAAGAACACAACTCAAAACTACAACAAAGCACTCTTAAAATTATAAGAACACAGCTCAAAACTACAACAAATCACTCTTTAAATTATAAGAATACAGCTCCAAACTACAACAAATCACTCTTAAAATTATAAGAACACAGCTCAAAACTACAACGAAGCACTCTTAAAATTATAAGAACACAGCTCAAAACTTCAACAAAGCACTCTTAAAATTATAAGAACACAGCTCAAAACTACAACAAATCACTCTTAAAATTATAAGAATACAGCTCAAAACTACAACAAAGCACTCTTAAAATTATAAGAACACAGCTCAAAACTACAACAAAGTACTCCATAACAGCATATTAAAATAAAAGATCTAATTATTTACCTTACACTCACGAAAAAAAGAGGAAAATCTGGTTTCCGCCACCTTTCTTGCTCCGTATACAAACGCGTGTAATTCACATTTTCCTAAAACTACTGGATAAAAAATTTCCCCCATATCATAAACTACACAAGATATTCAATAGAAATACCATCAACATATTTATGGCGATTGTAATACTACGGTTTTGTAGGAGTTGCATCAAGAATTTAATGCCCGCAGCGGGTGATAGTGATGTTGACAAAGACGATAACGACAGACAATAACAACGATCGCAATGACGATGATGACTATGACAATGACGACGAAAGCGATGATTACGATGACAATGTTCATGGTGATAACGGTGATGTCAATGACGACGACGACGACAACAATAATGATGATGAAAAAATAAGTGTTATTTTATACAGGCTGCAAATTTATTGCTGCTAGATGTGCTTCTATATCATCTGCTTGGTCGCGGAATGAAAATGCGCAAAGAGACAAGAAATCATGTCTATCTTTGCTTTATGTCATCTCCCTAGATAATTGATCGTATGAATTCTAAAAATCGTTGTAAGAAATTGCTAACCAAACGGATGTGAGCACCTGCAAGACGTAAGTCTGCTAATACTGAGTGCGAGCGCGTCGGCGCTGTGGTCGAAATCATCGGTGTTAAGCAGTCTGCACTAGGGTCTAAAATTGATAATGTTTTTTTTTCCTTGCTGGCTTATCATTAGGCATTATCCAGTAGTACATGAATGTTTAAGGCGGTGGCATGAATAACGCACGTGAGAAGTAATGAAATGGAGAATAGTGTAGATTATTAAAGGGAATGTAGAAATAGTACAGAAAAAAGATGAATACAGAAAAGTACAGGAAATTGTGAAAGATAGAGTGTCTAATATGACGTAATGTATTTTAACTTTTTAAAATCTTTTCACTTTTAAATGAGTTTTATAATTAAGAGAGAGAGAGAGAGAGAGAGAGAGGGGGAGAGAGAGAAATAAAAGTCAAAATATACAGAATAAAAAAGACTCGTGGAAAGATATGAAAAGATAACGTGGAGTTATAGAGATGGAGAAAGTGCGAGGAGTGAGATAGAAAAGAAGAGATAAGTTTTATTGTAACTTTATGAAATCATTTAACGCTGTGATACTTTTAAAATGTGTAACATTTAATTTCCCTTTGTTTTGTTTATTTATCAAATTATTATTTAGAAGAAAATCTCGACTACACATTTCAATGCCAGAGTTTATTTAATTAAAGTGAATAGTTTCAGTATTAGGGAAGAAACAGAAGGACAATATTTATTATAATGACTAATTGAAAAATGCATAATCAAAGGGAAGTAATCGCTTCTTATCCTTAATTGTTGATGTTGTAATATTGCTTTTATTACTTCAGGCTGGTTTATTCATGCAGTCCTCTGTATGTCATATTTATTTAATATAATTTTATGGAGAGAAAAGGTTATTTTTTTATACGCCTTGAGTTGTACGATGTGGCGACTCATTTATGTAAACTATTAAAATAATTCCTCTTGGAACGTACGGAAAATTCATGTTCTTTTGATGCTTTTCATTTTAAAATGTTAACACTTATAATCCAATATATCTCTCCTACAGGCAGGGTTTGTAGCTCAGTGGTAGAACGCCGGGCGCAGTCACTGGGGTCAAGGTTTCGAATCTCGCGAAAGTTAACCTCACTGATGTATGGTTAGGACGATTAAACGTTTGTCTGTGGAGAATACCGATAGGTCTGATCAAATTTATTAAATTAAAATGATTGAAGTTTTACTCGGCTATATAAGGTGCAATTCCGTTAAAAGATTTCATAGATTTCGGAGATAAATAAGAAACACTTGAATGATGAGATTACGACACAGGATTACATCCACACTGTTCAGGAATCCATTGTCGAGCATCAGTTCCCAGGAGTTATTCTGAACAAGTAAAAGATTTAGTGCATCTACGGTGAACGAGATAGAATTTTCCTTTGTGCATGTGACATTAAAAGGGTATTTTAACGCGTAATATCACTAACGGTCCAAATAAACCCGTTCTAATAGCTCATTATGGAACTACAATGATTAAATATTTGTATGGACTGAACTGTATATATATATGCCGAAAGTTACCGACTCTTATGGTGGTAGTGTATTTCGTCGTACGCCAGATTAGCGTAAAGTACTACAACTCTCGTTCGCTAAGTATTCTGGCTTGTTGTAAAAACAAATCCCTTTTGCTAACAATAACCGTGTCCGAGTTTTTCTTACTAACCGTTTTCAGCCATAGCAGCTTCGTGACGAGAATTCATAAAGGAGATACAACACAGTAAATATGCCAACGAAGAATTCGAATTCAGAAAAGGGCAACCAACAGCAAAATCCGTTTTTCAAACAAAAAAGGAAAAAGGATAGAATTATAACAGTAATTACACACCGAAACTATCTGACAACGGAATAGCATTCTCAACATACTTTACAGACTTTCAATTGAGACTAGGAATGGAGAGTAGACAATGCATTGTAGATGCGTTCTCGACATCTTCCGTAAGACTCGCATCTTCTAATTTCTAAAATTTTCTAAACCAAGCTTCTATCTTCACATCATCAACTTTCTGATCCCCGTCTAGCATTAATTGAAATGAATGACTCTCGTCTCGGATAGGCTCCATGTTTTGACAAGCTTATGGGTCTGAACTTTACTCCTGATCTGAAATGGAACGCGTAAATCAAATCTGTTGCCAAGACTGCTGAAATAATCGGGGGTATTGTTCTACCGCTCCAGTAGATATCTCACTACTGATGCAATTCTCTATCTGTATAAGAGCCAAGTACATCAAAGGATGGAGTACTGTTGCGACATCTGGACAGGAGCTACTAAAAGTATTTCATCATGCCTTGACAGAGTTCAAAATAGATTTCATAACCTAGTGAAGGGTGTCCTTTTCTTTTCCTTGCAATCTATTTCCCACGGAAGAGACGTCTCTGCTTTATTGTTATTTTCATGGCAAGTGCTCGTTTGAGCCCCAATCTATGGCCCCATCCTGACCTGACTTTCATGAACAACACTCGTCCATCTGAAACCACTATCAATAACTACCCCCCCATTTGTTTGCACCTTAACCTAAACATAACTGCACGCCTGTGGAACTCTCTTCCGCTGACCTGCTTTCTAACTGACTACAATATGGTCGGCTTCAAGTCCAACGTAAACAAGTTATTGATGAGCCATACCTAATGATTACTACGATATTTTCCTATTGACTACTGTAAACTCATTAACCCTCATCCTCGGGTGGCCTCCGATTCATTACATTTTTTTTTATTAAAACACCATAAGAATCAGACGAAAATCTCTACTATTATATAAAAAGAAATTTTGTCTTTATCCATGAGTTCTTTACTGTAGACTCAGAAAACGGCTGTGCCGATTTTTATGAAAGCTCAAACGTCGGTATTTTGTGTATCTGGTAGTATTCTGACATAGGTTTTGGATCGGAATGTCTTCAATAAGTATCGATAATCGATAATAGAAATAATCAAATAAAAGAAAAAAAAACAGACGATTTTGACCTCAGTTAACACCTTACACAGCCTAACATGGCAAGTACATTTGAGAAGTTTTATTACTACACACGCTGTAGGTTTTTTATATAACAGAGGTGCGTTCGAAATGAATGTTTCTGTTTAGAGCACAATTTAAGTATGATACTTGACTTTTTGCATTTTAAACTTAAATTGAAGCAATTATGTATAAAGTAATCTTTTAAAACCAACGGATGGTTCTCTACAGTGAAATGTAGACTACAATGTATTGTGAATTAAGTCACTGCGAGAGGCATGTGAGCTTTCCCCATGTGCACTGCGAATGGTCCCCAACTAGAGTAGGCAATCAATCGAATTGATTGAAAAATGAGCGATTTCACCGATTTTGATGACAATAAAAATATGGGAGTGTGAAATATTCGACGATCATCAATCAATCCCCGGCAACGTCAGGTGACACTGCTAGTATGAAATAAAAAGCGAATAAGTGAGAAAGACAAATAGAAGGAAAGAAAAGAAAATGAAGAGACATAACAAATAAAAAGGCAAAAAGTACAATCATAGATCTGTTTTCTGAAACTGGGTATTATTACATTTTTGTTTCAAACATCTGGGCTGGCTAATTTTTGTTTTCTATCCAACTATAAATCAAATTTTGACGCAAACGAACAAGAAACAAAAAAAAAAAAATGGCGGGTTGAAGTTGACAGACAGGGGTGGGGAAGAAAGTGTGAATATAGAAGCGTGTGGAAAGGGTTGAGGGGAAAGGTGCTGCAGATAGACGAAGACATGACAGAAAGAGGAAGGAAAAGATGTGTAAGGCCGGGTGCTTGGCAAGCTGTGAATATATTAGAGTCAAAATCCTAAAAACACTGGAATCATGTAGTAAGTTGCAGCTGTTGTGCAGTATAGATGCACAATAATGGTTTCGAAGGAAGAAAAGAAAAGGAAAGCAGAAAGAGATGCAGAATTGGAGGAAGTAAGTAAAGACAGCAGAAAAGAATGGAGAAAGGATAGGTAGAAAGTGAGGATGATCGAAGGAAGGAAGACAAAAGAAAGAGAAGGCAAAATGGAAATTTAGAAAAACGAATGAAATACGGAAGAAAAGATGAATAGAAATGAAGATATCACACAATGTGAAAGTAAATAAAGTAAAATGAAGGCAAGAAATGAGTGAGAAAAAAAGGGGAAAAATAATAAAAAAAATGATAATCGGGAAAGGAAAGAAGACGCGCAAAGAGAACAAGAATAAAGAACAAAATAAATGAAACCAAGTAGAGGAAAAGGAAGACAATAAGAAAGAATTAAAGAAATGAAATAAAACAAACAAAAAAAGGAATAAAAGAACAGAAGAAAATTATAGCGAAATGAAAGTTTTGGTGAAAAGCAAATAAATTCAAAGAGAATATTAAAGGCATATTTTAACAGAAATATAATATGACGAGCAACAGGAAAGGAATAAGGAAAGAACAAATAAAAATAGAGAGAGAATGAATGAAAGGGTGAAAGGGAAAGAGTAAATAAAAAAGTGGAAAAGTAGAGTAAAAAAATTATAGATAAAAGGAGAAAGCGACGATGGATTAAGAACGTGTGGGGGGAATGGGGGGGGGTAGGATGAAAGCAACGAATGAATGAACGGATGAAGTGAAAAGAGGATAAATGGAAGAGAAGAGAAAAGTATGATGAGATGAAGAAAACACAAAAAAAGAGTGAAAAAAGGCAAACATGTACGAATGAAAGGATAAAATAAACGAGTGAAAGAAAAAAGAAAAGAAGGAAAGAAGGAAAGGATGATGAGATGAAAAAAAAAACAACACAAAAAGAGTGAGAAAAAGGCAGTTATGTATGAACGAATAATATGGAAAACGAAGATAGTGATAACAAGTCGCAATAAAATACGATTAAGAAATGTGTGAATTGAAAAGCAGAAAATTGAAATAAGATTAAGAAATGTATGAATTGAAAAGCAGAAAATTGAAATACGATTAAGAAATGTATGAATTGAAAAGCAGAAAATTGAAATACGATTAAGAAATGTATGAATTGAAAAGCAGAAAATTGAAATACGATTAAGAAATGTATGAATTGAAAAGCAGAAAATTGAAATACGATTAAGAAATGTATTAATTGAAAAGCAGAAAATTGAAATACGATTAAGAAATGTATGAATTGAAAAGCAGAAAATTGAAATACGATTAAGAAATGTATGAATTGAAAAGCAGAAAATTGAAATACGATTAAGAAATGTATGAATTGAAAAGCAGAAAATTGAAATACGATTAAGAAATGTATGAATTGAAAAGCAGAAAATTGAAATACGATTAAGAAATGTATGAATTGAAAAGCAGAAAATTGAAATACGATTAAGAAATGTATGAATTGAAAAGCAGAAAATTGAAATACGATTAAGAAATGTATGAATTGAAAAGCAGAAAATTGAAATACGATTAAGAAATGTATGAATTGAAAAGCAGAATATTGAAATACGATTAAGAAATGTATGAATTGAAAAGCAGAAAATTGAAATACGATTAAGAAATGTATGAATTGAAAAGCAGAAAATTGAAATACGATTAAGAAATGTATGAATTGAAAAGCAGAAAATTGAAATACGATTAAGAAATGTATGAATTGAAAAGCAGAAAATTGAAATACGATTAAGAAATGTATGAATTGAAAAGCAGAAAATTGAAATACGATTAAGAAATATATGAATTGAAAAGCAGAAAATTGAAATACGATTAAGAAATGTATGAATTGAAAAGCAGAAAATTGAAATACGATTAAGAAATGTATGAATTGAAAAGCAGAAAATTGAAATACGATTAAGAAATGTATGAATTGAAAAGCAGAAAATTGAAATAAGAAACGTAAAAAAAGAAAAACAAACGAAAATTAAGAAAAAGAAATAGAGAGAGAAAGGCGATTTTTTATTTATTTAAGAAAACGAGATGGTAAAGAGCGGAAAAATATAACGAATGAATAAAATAGTTCGTAGTTTAAAAAATCAAAATAAACAGAGGTAAAGAAGAATATGCAAGACGTGTGTTTAAGACATGGAAAGATTAAAAATATAATTGTTATAACTTTAGTTCAATAGTTTACAAGTGAAAACAAAACACGGGAATAGAGTAGAAAAATGTATTAACAAGAAAAACATACAAAAGTGTGAGTTTTTCCGGCTAACCAACGAACAAGCTCTGTTGGCTGTACGGATTTAAATACCGCATTAATGTCTTGTTCATGGATCAACTTGTTCGTAGGTATTTCCACCATAACAATAATTAAGGCAAAAATGAGGATAAAAATAAAAAATAAAACAGATGAAAAAATAAGAAATGAATTCGAAAAGAAACAGAAAATCACGAGAAAGAATATGGAGGAAAACAATAAGAATTTTGTGAAGAAGAAGGAGAAGAAGAAGAAAAAGAAGAAGAAGAAGAAGAAGAAGAAGAAGAAGAAATAATATAGAATTATTAAAATCTAGTTGATCCGTACTTCGACGTTACCCGGAGGTACTAAGGAACAGAGAATTGTTATAAATTTCAAATCCATAGTCTATCAGGAGGTAAAATGCGAATTTTCAATACGTGTTTTAAAAACAAACAAAATTAATTGATGAATATAGAAAGAAATTAAAAAACCATCAATAAATAACGTTAATATGGTAAAGAAGTAAAACAATTCGTTTTCGTTTATAAGGGTGTGAATCAAGGTGTTTTTCACATTACATTTAAATTGCTACAGTCGGTCACAAAGAAAGCAAAAAGGGAATTTGAAAGCAAGCAATCCAAAGAAAAATAAAGTAGAAATTTTCCCGACATCTGAGAGCTTCTAAATTGAAGAGATAATTTGCTGCTAATTGCTTGCTCGAATGATGATAATTTATGAATGTATTTGCAATTAAAAGGCATCTAATACGTGGATATACTGAGATGTGTTATCGGGAATCGCAAAATACTGGAAAACTACTTGAAAACACATGTAGATAGGTATAAGAAAAATGATATTACAGCGATGTCCACTTGTATCATTTTCAACTAGTGAATATTGAATAGAAAGTCTATTTTTTTTTACATAGGCGTCACCACATTATCAAGGCCAAGAGGCCACTCAAGGATAAGGGTTAAAGAGTGTACAGTAGAAATTGGACAATATAGTAATCATTAGTAATGAAAATTTGGTAAATTTGATAACTTATATGGAACGGTTCATCAAGAACTTATTTACGTTAGACTTGAACACAACCATATTGTAGTCAGCCGGAAAGCAGGAAAACGGAAGACAATTCCACATGCGTGCAGTTCTAAGAAAGAAGCTTTGTTCATGGAATCTACGTTTAGGTTTAGGCACAGATAAAGAGTGTGGGGGGAATTATTGATAGTGTTTTCAGCTAGACGAGTGTTTCTTGTGAAAGTTTGGCGAGGGGGGACCATAGATTGAAGCTCAGTCGAACACTTTCCATGAAAATAACGATACATCAGAGACAAACTCGCAACATCTCTTCTGTGAGATAGAGGTTGCAAGGAAGAGAAAAGGACATCTCCTACGAGGCTACGAAGTCTATTTTGAACTCTATCAAGGCAGGCCAAGTCCTTTCTAGCAGCTCCTGCCCAGATGTGGCAACAGTATTCCATCCTTGGACGTACCTGGCTCTTATATAGATAGAGAATAGCATCAGCAGTGAGATATCTATTAGAAAATTAGCACACGGTGAATTGTGTAGCAGGAAAATTAGCACACGGTGAATTGTGTAGCAGGAAGAGGGTTTAGAAGCGTGAGGGTTTCTCCTCCGCCCTCCTCTCTGACAATAATAAACAAAATAACTGATGAGCTGATTAATATTAAAATAGAAAAATTTATTGTAACTAAAATGACGACAACGAATAACGAAATTTTGTTCATGCAGCTTTTATCTATTGTATTATTTCATGAATTAAAATAGATAAAAAACATGTGGATTTGTATAAGCAATAAAACAGGAGGGAAAAAACGAATGAGATAATGAACAACAAAAGAGAAAAAAGAAAAAATATTATAAAGAAGTGAAAAATATAAAAAGAATGATGATTACTTGATGTTGAAAGAAAATGGGAAAGCAAAAAAATATAACTCAGTACAGGAAAAATGGGAAGAAAGAGCTCGAAAAAATAAACAGAGATTAAAGTGTAACTGAGCCACTTACACTGGTTTAAACGCAACAACTATATGCAAATGACCAAGCCGGTTATACGATGTGAGAGCAGAGATAAAAAGGACACATGTGTTCAGAGAAGCCAGTCTTCAATATGTGATCAAGATGTAAAGGTATTTGAGATGTGTTCAAGACGTAGAGGATTCGAAATATGTTCGAGACACGAAAGAGCAAGAATAGACGTGTTACACACGTGGTCGGAGACCGACAGGGAAAGACGTATCGTAAGCATAGCTATATAAAGATAGAATACCACGTGTTCGACTCGGCAGAATTTTGTTAAGCACATTGGAGTTTGAAAAGACTTTTGAACAAGAGATGGATGTCTTCAAGTTCAACATAAACAAATTTCTGATAAACCGCCCCCTTAAGTAAGACACTTTATCAGATCTCCATTACTAACGATTACTACGATATTGTTCCACTGATTAATGTACACGCAATAACCCTTATCCCCGAGTGGCCTCCGGGCCTTGACAAGTGGTGACTTCCATGTAAAAAAAAAAATAACGCGTAATTCTGGAAGTACCTGTGAAGAAATGTCTGTTGGTTCAACTGAAAAAAAATTAGATGAAATCTTTCTTTGTCTTTGTTTTCTTGCGACTGTCTGCATACAACGTGTGGGTCCCGAGTGTTGACTACGTCACAAAAGAAAGGAAGAAGAAAGGAAGACATAATTCAATGGAAAGAGAAAAGAAAAGGAAGGAAGTAAACAAAAAAATATATAGATAATTGAGACGCCAACGGAGAAAATGAAGAAAGAAGAAAAAAAGGAGGAAAGCAGATAAAAAGAAATACAAAATTTAAAAAAATTAAGTATGAAAAAGAAAACCAAAATATAGAATCATTGAGAAAAAAAAAAAAAAAAAAAGAATCTAGTTACCGAAAAAAATAAATCCAGTTATTCCAGTATGAGAAGAAATCATAATTGGTTGTTTTATTTTCTGGCACATTAGCCCTTTTGAAGTTATTTAATGCCGTATTCAGCTATTTTAGTAAACGTTTTCTGCGTCATTTTTTCTTTCTACATATGTATTCAGACTGTAACTGTAGTATTTTATACGATTAGTGTGTTTGGTCAACTTTTGTTTTGAAAACAAATAGTCTGTAAACTACACAGTCTATCTGACCTATGAACTGACAAGTACTATCACGTTGGATTGCAATGGAACCTACTTTTTGACTCCATGCACTCGAAAGCTCCTAAATTGAAGTTTCACAAATGGGTGCAGTTTTGTTCATGTGGATAGAAAAAAAGGAAAGAAAGAAAATGAAGAAAGAAAGAAAATAAAGAAAAGTAAATAAAATCCCTGAAATCAAATATATAAAAAAAACGGTTTAATGACAGAAAGATGTGTAAGGCCGTCAGATCACCGAAGTTAAGCAACGTTGAAACAAACAGACGGATAGAAATACGACTTTCTTAGAATAAAGTCGTATTTCTATCTGTCTGTTTGTTTGTTCGTTCTCAATTTGGTTAATATATACAAAAAGTTAAACTACTTCGCAGACTTACATCGCCTTTCCTATACTTTTATTTCTTCTTGATTTCTACATATACTATTTATTCAAAACAAATCAACATTCAAGATGTTATTTTATTTGCATATTACATTAAAGAAAATCTGTTTTAGTAATTAGCTATAAATGTTTAATGGAAATTAGTAATAGAAATGTTTCAAGTATTCTATTTAAAAATATTACATAAAGTTTATTTATTTAATTTATTTTAAATAAATTAAATAAATCTAAATTAATTTAATTAACTTTTGATTATTATTATAACCAGGATCAGCTGCGTTTGAAAACGGAAGTAAGTTTTCATTTAACCTATGAGTTATTTCCCTTTAAACTATGAGATTTTAGTTCCCTGATTGAATTCCATAGATAAAGACGGCTATGCTTCCAAAAAGCCAAAATATGGTAAACTTACGGGAAAATCGTAATAACTTAGGATATTTGGTGTATTTTAAATAGTATGTGACTAAATTCTCAGCCCTGCAATATGTTTTTTACCTGGCAACACCGTCTATGCACAGCTAGTAAAGTAATGACATTAATGAAGGGAAAACAAACTATAAAAGAGTCATAAGATGGAAGTAATGGGATTGAAATGAGAAAAGAAAAATGGGTGGGCAAACACAGGCCGCTTTGAAAGTGTAGAAAACGGGAGACTGGCACTAGTTCACCCTGGTCTGTATCGGGCGTACGTAGGGATGGGAGGGCAAGTTGTAACCGTTGTTGTCTTACTCAGTTAACTCATATTTAGTATCAGTGACAGCTTGCGAACTACTTTTGCCACAAAGCGCCTCTACTGCCGTCCGTGCCGACGTTACAAGCCAAGCACACGATAAACATGTCCATCTGTCTTTTCGGACAATATGTTGCTAAAATTGGCGGGAAGGCCGGTCAACAACTGTAAAGAAAAGATGAAATACTAGCTGAAGTAATCAGCCCTTGTTAGAAACACGAAACACGCTTCAAACTTTTTTTTTTCATAATTGCAACAGGTGGAACCTACATTGACATCTAAGCAATATAAAAATGTACTGCAAATTGAAAATTGTGAAGTAATACTGTTTACATAGCTGACATTATGGGTCCAAATTTTATCGAGTTAAACTTGTGTATGAGTACGTCTTAAAATGGCCGAAAGTTGCTCGAATGTTGTTATCCTGAAAAGACTGTAACGCGATATATGTACGGATCAGTATCAGGACAACCAAGAATAAAAAAAAGCGTCTAAATGGAATTTATGTGTCTATAATATTTGAGATGAAGATTAATTATTCATATTATTTGGATTCTTCAGACTACGGCTCTCATCTTGGAAGTTGTTTGCATCACACGCAGAAGTTCTATGAAAGTTGAAAATCTCAAAAATTCAATTTTATTTTTAAATTTATAGAAAAAGTGAAACATCACTGGACCTTAATTTATGTATTTTTTAAGATTATAAACAATATTTATTAATTTAAGTACTCTTATTTTCTTGTAATAGAAATGAAGTGTTTGTTTAATTAGGCTATTTTTCAGTAAATACATATTAAGATTTTATTTTTATTTATAAAGATTGATATTTAACTTGGTATAAGTTTCAAGTTCAGAGGCATTTTTAACAAAACGGTAACAGTATTATATGCTAAAGATCATCAAATTCAGTAATATGAAAATATTGATGAAGTCTGTTTAGCAGTGTTTTATCTTTTACGCTTATAAAATGCCTACAAGGTCAATTTTATTTTATTTATTTATTATTATATACCACGACTCGATTTATTCCTTAGCATATCGTAATGATAAAATAATCCTTTTTAAATAAAAGTCAATGTGTATTTTAAATGTGAAACAGCTCAATTAAAATCACTGATTAAACTAAGAATTTATTCATTGAAAAAAAAAGGTAAAACAAGTTATTGATAACTAAATAGAATACGATGGGTGGGTTTCAAATTCTGTCTGTTTTTACAAAATTTACACATTAGTACTTTTTCTGAATTAATCTTTAGTAGAAATAATCACATTTTTTCAATTGAAATTTTCTTATTGATCACGGTCTGAAATATGTTTACATGTGTACACAAATATTACATTAGATTTGAAATTTTATGTAATTATATTATTTTTAGCTAAACTATTGAACAAATGATACTTTATTCAATGAAAATATAGTTAGTTCGAGGAATTATTTGTTACTTAAGCTATATTTATTTCATTAACACGGAATTAATAGGCTTTTTTGTAATGTTCCTGATATATATATATATATATATATGATGATTGCAACGTCTTGTCAGACGAGTGCCACTCCCTCAGAAATTTAAAATCCATGAGCCAAAATGTCTGAGGGAGTATCTATACAAATATGATGTTAAAGAGTCTTAGCTTTGTACGACACCTAAGTCTCTCTCTCGGTTCAAAATGCTGAGATCCAGCAACAAGCAAGAGCAAGATAGCCAGCAACACATTAAACTGCAGAGCAGCTTAATGCGGGTAATGGTCTACCGCTTTATGGTTTTTTAAATCAGAGATTTGCTTCTCCTAGAAAGGTTGCCTTCACCACGGCTTACGGGAGCCCTCTCTACCCCAATACACATATACACACACAAATATACACGGTGTTAGTTGGCCGTTGACCCAGAAAAAGAGTTCATTCGCCCTTTGGAAGGTCTTGTTTTTAATCCTTCAGGGAGACTAGCCGCCCTTCTCATCAAACAAGTCTGGTGGGGGAACCAGTTTAGTCGCCGGTGACCCGACCATGAGGTAGGTAGTACTGGGTTACATACATGGTACCAGTAGCATATGACATGACCTGACATATAATATATATACATACATATATATATATATATATATATATATATATATATATATATATAATATGTACGGCATACTCACGTGGACACCGGTTCCCGTCAGATCACCGAAGTTAAGCAACGTTGAATCTGACTAATGGGTGACCATTTGGAAATTCTAGGCGCTGTATGTGCTTTCCGCTTATCTCGGCATTGTTTCCAGTCGTCCTGAACCTCCACTTGCCACTGGTATTCAACAATATCGACTCAGGAAAAGTGTGGTTGGAGATTGCGCAACTCTTGCCACAAAAATTTCACGCGCAGGCACCCGTACAGTGGGTATCCATAGTCTGTTAAGACTGAAGGAAGGAAGCCTTCATAAATACAAAAAATAACTGTTTATATCTACGATGCTTTATATTCACAAAAAAAAACAAAAACAAAAAAAAACACAAATACATTCAAGCATTTTTTAGTATTTAAAACAATAGCTTTAGAAATGGTGTTTTTGTTTATACAAAATAATACATTTCGACTAAGATTTTTTAAAAATAATGGTTTAATCATATTCTGCTATCGTTCATTAATAAAATACTATAAAATTCACTAAAGTCAGTCATTTACGCAATTTTGGTGAATTCTTAAGTGAAGGAAGATCGAAGTGCTTATACACTTTAGGGGATCGGCCATCCATTCTGCATGCACATATATATATATATATATATATATATATATATATATATATATATATATATATACTCACGTTCACCCTTAACAAGACGTATCGTTACTTTGACATAAGGGGTTACTATTTGGAAGAATACCTAGGAAAGATTAACAAGATGGTTGTTTACGTTACGTTTAAACTTCTTCATATTAGAAAGTCAGAGACGCCGGCAGCAGGAAGGGAATTTCAAAGTCCAGCTGTGTGAGGGAAGGGAGTATTAGAGTAGATTTTTTTTTCTAGAATTTAGCGACCTCAACAGTTAAGAATGTGATTTTGTTGCTAAGCAGGTTTGTTGGGAATGTGAACGTCGAGGGGGCACAAGTGCAACGAGTTCATCAGAGCACATTCCATTAAAACGGGCAAAGGGATGTAACATTGCAACGTTAGTGCAGGGGTAGGGACTTAGTTGACAAAGTTGAACCAATTAAATTGAAGACATTTTTAACCCTATTCGAAAGAGAGAGATTAGTGGTATATGATGCACCAGATGTGACAACAATATTCCATGCATGGGTGAATGGTGGCTTTGTATATGTGAATGGTTTTCTAGCACGATAGACGAAACTCGCCTTCTTTGCAGCAGCCTTCGCAATGCCCTCAATGTATTTGTTCTAGTTTATATTGCCTGTGATATTTCATTAATTAAACAATATAAATATATACTACATAAAATAATACATCTATGATTGCACCTATATTTATGACATATAAATGCATAAAACATATAAAGTTCTTTATTCCAAACTATAAATTAATATGTGTTGGATGTACGTGGACTTACCAGCATCGTTCAATGGGCCAAGATTTCGGGCAATATATATATATATATATATATATATATATATATATATATATATATATATATATATAGTAGAAGTACCCGTCGTTGACTGGGTTCCTGGGTTCAAAAACAGCCTACAGAAAATGAACTGTGATTGATGAAAGTATGACAGGTTATGAAAAAGAGGGGTTTGTAACGGGATAGGTTTTGATACTCCAAAATTTTACCCTAAGCAAAATATGATGAAAGTAAACATAATTTTCGCGAAAATATATTTTTATATCAACTTTGTTTCCATTCGTAGCCAAGAGTGACGAACAAACTGATGTTTCCTTACAAAGAGAAAATGTTATATATATATATATATATATATATATATAAATGTTACCATAGTCAATAAAAGTTACTTTTATGGTAGAAAAGTTCATTGGTTTGTATTTTTAAGTAGTTTGTTAATTTTATTTTTTTAATTCACGAACCGGTTTAAAAAAATCAAAATGGCAGCGACTTTGAAATGGAGAACCCCGTTTTCAATTGGAAGGAAGGGCACCTGAGCATTCTGTGTTAACAATTTAAGAGAGTTCCGTCAACGTAAGGAATATTTCTAAACATATTTTAATGTTTTCCGTTATTTTGTGCTTGAGGAATATTCGATTATGGCGTGTGTAGTTTATATAAAAATTCATTTAAGTAGTTATCGCCTCAAATTTCGTTTTAATTTCGGTTCGCTGAAATTATTTCAAGTAAAGAGCATTAAAAACTATTTCAAAACAACAAAAAACATGAACTGAACTTTTATTGACTATGATAACATTTATTTCTTGTATATTTATTTTTTCGGGTAGTCGTTTGTTGGCTTTTCTGCGAAACACTCTTACTAAATAATATCGACGAAATATCGAAAAACAAAGAAACAAAAAGTTTTGAAAAATAATGAAGCTTTACTTACTTTAGTAAAATAATCCGAAACAGTAAAATTGGATATTAAAAAGTAAACACGTAATTACTTTAGTTTTTTAAAGCAAAGAATCGATATAAATATGAATAAGAAGAAATGGCGCCCTTTTCAAGCAGAACAGCTTCGTTTCAGTTTTACAGTATTGAACGGTGTAGTATTGCGCTATCGGATTCAGGGTTGTACTATTGTAATGTAAAGAACATGCAGAAAGGGTTGTAATCAACTGAATTCCTACTAGTACACTGACAATAAAGGCTTAAACAGATATATAAATAAAAATAAAAAGGTTATGTAAATGTTTTTAAAAAGATACGTAATCACGCGAGCAGTATTTTTTGCTTCTTTTGACACGATAACAAGTAACGTTCTTATTTTTTATTTTTTATCTTTTTTCGAAAGAGGGCCACGTGCAAGTGGAGAAGGAAAAAACAGTTGTCAAAATTTGCGTCGATAACTGTCTAAAGTTCCGCCTTTTTTTTGGGGGGGGCTTTCACTTTAATAAGAACGTGAGTTTATGAAGTGAATTTATTCGACACAATATGATTTAACTAAAAAAAATAAATAAAAGCTAACGTGAATTAAGATTAAAGTTAAGGTGTTATTGTGGACGCTCACCCCTTTTAAAAAAACCTTGTTAAACTTTGTGACATATTTACATTCTATGGAGGTTAGGCACGAACGAACAACCCATAATTTTATTATACCATATTTCTTCAAACTGAAACATAATTATCAAAGTATAATTACGCAAATAGATATGAAAAATATTTGTTAAAGTTTGTGCCATATTTCCATGGAGTACAGGCGCGAACGAAGACCCCACAATTTTATTATACCATCCCTATTTAAGTTGAAACATACTAATCAAAGTATTCTTATGTACATCTATATCAAAAACCCTTGCAAACGTTTTTTTTTTCATTTTTTATTTCCATACTTTGGAGGCCAGGCGCAAACGCAGACTCCACAATGTTAATGAACCACCGTTCTGCCAGATCAAACCTACCCATTTCTGATCCTCGATACATCTATCATTATATGAAATCAGTTTTTTTTAAATAGTCAACCATATAGGAGCCTATTCACACACACACACACACACACACACACACACACACACACACACACACACACACACACACACACACACAGACGTTCAGCTTTATATTATATATATGCATGCCTGATATATATATATATATATATGTATTATATATATTTATATTTATATATATATATGTATATATATATATATATATATATATATATATATATATATATATATATATATATATATATATATATATAAGTAACAATATAGATACATTCCAAGATCCAATGATTTTTTTTTTTATCTTAAATAGTTCTTTCAACATATCAAAACTTCGGTACATTGAACTGATTGTTAACATCAATAAAATCCTTTATGTTGACATATTGCTATATTGTTATTTATTAAATATATTGTGTTGTTATATTAAACAAATATAGAGCTTCCAAACAAAAAGGATTGGTGTACGCAAAGAGTGAAATATACTCGCAAAAGCGGATTTTAACAAAACACACACATTCCTGGTGAACCAAGTGCAAAAGAGATCCAGACAATTGCACTAAAAAGGAACATGGAGGATACTAAAAAGAGCTCTCGGTTGGTTTCAATAAAAGGCTGAGCAATGTTGGCAGCTGGTTTGACTGCCCCACATCCAACGTTACAATCTTCAAAGGAAGAAAATTAAAAAGAAAAATACACACACATATGCATATATATATATATATGGGAGGGGCGTGTGTGTGTGTATGTGTGTGTGTGTATGTGTGTGTGTGTGTGCGTGTGTTCGCCTGGGGTTAAAAAATGCAAACCGTTCTTCTAAGCTTAATTGTGGATCTTAAAAGTTACATAGTACATAAAATACATTAGTGTAAACTTTTTGGTGAGTGATTTATGTTTAAGGGACCCAAATTTGATATGAAGCCATGATGGCGCATCCACTTTAACAATGTACTCTGCTATCAAGAGATTTTCAGATGACTCCTATTAAATCTTAGTATTCCGTTTACTCGGTTTAACCATCTGGCATGGTGCATTTTGCCAGGTCCTGCATGCCTGATATATTATAGATCATATTCAGACGCCCGTCAGCACCATTTTGTACAATTAAGCATGATTTCAGAATGAACTTCTGATCCCTACTGAGCGATAGCAATATAGCAGATGGAACGGGTGCTACAAAATCACCAACGCTTCGAACTCGGTATAATAGCAATTTTTTAATTACGTTTACGAGATTATTTTTTTTACAAAATACATCATTCATCCAATCATTTTATTCGGTTTTAATAAACATATTACATTTCATTGTTTTTTTTTTTAAATTTGTTTTGATAACGTCAATATTTATAAACAGTCTCACATAATGAATCTTGTCTTAGAAGATTATGTATACGTTAGCAGTTGATATGATTAAAATCATGTGTACAAGAAAATTTCATATCCTCATTAGAAGGAATTTCATTTTCATTGATTTTTGTTTCAGTCTGTTTTATCATCGTCAATATTTAAAACCACAGTCAGAACATTTGGACGGGAAGGGTATTATTATTATTATTATTATTATTATTATTATTATTATTATTATTATTATTATTATTATTATTATTGTTGTTGTTGTTGTTGTTATTGTTTTTGTTGTTCTTGTTAATAATATTAATAATAATAATAATAATAAACATAATAATAATAAACATAATAAACATAATAATAATATAATAATAATAATAATAATAATAATAATAATAATAATAATAATAATAATAATAATAATAATAATAATAATAATAATAATAATGCATACCGGAAGAAATATGCATATACATAATTATAATATGCATGGATGTAAAAATATATAAGTAAAAGTTGTAACCCTTAAGCAAAACAATTGTACAGCCAAACATCATATTATTGCTAATGACAATCGTTAACAACTTTCTAGAGCCATAACAAGAAAAAATTGCACCCAACCGATATATATATATATATATATATATATATATATATATATATATATATATATATATATATATATATATATATATATATATATATATAAAATAATCTCGTAAACGTAATTAAAAAATTGCTATAAAACCGAGTTCGAAGCGTTGGTGATTTTATATATATATAAGTGAACGTGTGTGTGTGTGTGTGTATTTCCCTACGCAATAACTGTCAATTTTTAGTCTACAGACTCGAAATTTGATATACAGGGTACTAAGATTTGGGAAAATCTATGTGATCGGCTTTCGGCCAGAAATTTGACTATTAAGGGGTCAAAGTTCAACGATTTGACCTTTGAGAACTCTATCAAACTCCCCCGACAATTTTGCGTCTAAACACTTGAAATTTTAGATATAGGTTCATTGGACATGGATCTAACTTAATAACTCGATTGCAGCCCAAAACAATAAATATTAAGGGGTCATGATAGGAGTCAAAGTTTTAAAAAATTGACCGTTTTTTATCTTTTTTTTTTTGCTCAACATACACCGCCGAACACCCGGGCAACGCCGGGCACCCATGCTAGTATATATATATATATATATATATATATATATAGAGAGAGAGAGAGAGAGAGAGGGAGAGAGAGCGGCAGGGAATAAGGAGAGATAAAAAAGGTGTAAACAAGTTACGTGTCCATCTTTGCAATATTCCACAAATTTTATATTAAATGCAAAGAAAAATCCGCACACATATTTTCAAAAACTAAAAGTCATATATACTAGCCACTTCTCTTATGAACAGACAATTTTTTTTTTTACCTAAACACACTAAATACAATAATTTGCAACACTCTAAACAAACTAGGAATTCCAATAATTCAACCCATATCACAAACTATAAAACAAACATTAAAAACATCTCTAAAACAAAACAATTTCCAATGCAGGCATACACTCTGTTCCGTGCCAACATTTCCATCATATATATGTTGGTGAAACCCAGCATAGATTAGAGAAAAGGCTCAATGAACATAAAAGAGATATAAGAAATAGCAATTCTCTGAATGCATTATTCTCACATTCATTGTATCATAATCATATTTTTGTAAGCAAAAATGATCAAATTTATTTCAAATAAACCACGGCGGAGATCTCTTGCCTCAGCGCTTCTTGCAGGTTCAAACACAATGAAAGAACGTGGAGGTGTCTATAATTTATCGTTATTAATAAGTAAACACATATTAAAAGAAAATAATTTAATTTTAAACACAGGTTAACTCTCTCACCGCCTTAATAATTAATACATATAATCAGTCAATAAAATACATAAGAAGAATACACCCATTACATTTCAGCTACACATCCACATTTGAATTATAACAGCCATATTTATTCAAAAATGTATATAAATTACATCGTATTTTTTTAAATATATTAACAGTTATATGACGTTAAAATTACCTTTCTCTCTTCACAACGCTATAACTATAACTGAAAAAAAAAATTCAATGCCGTTTTTTCGTTCTGAAATAGAGCAAAGTCACCGTTTTCACAAGAAGTATAATTGCAAATATTCCAACGACTTTTTTTCGTCCTGAAATAAAAAACAAAATCATATTTTCAGAAGAAATATATTTTCAAATATTGTACTAGTATTTTATTTTCTTCAATTTACTCATCCGAGAGAACTCCTTTTTCGTCTCTTTATCCCGTCGGAATACAATTTCCATTATTCTAATCATATATATATATATATATATATATATATATATATATATATATATATATATATATACATATATATATATATATATATTTGTCTGTGTATGTGTGTCGTGTGGTGTGGAATAGTTATACACAAAAGAAAATATATGAGCTCTCTGGTTTTTTTTTTATTCCAGTGACACGTACATTGGCGTAGGACTAAGATAACTGACATTGCTGATCACAGTTGGATGATTTGGTGTTCGGGTTTCGAATCTTAACCGGGTTTCGCCATACCGAACAACCGTGATATGCTGAAACAGCTGTCTATAGCTTTTAATAAATATAGATAACACGCACTCCGCCATTTATGCTGCGTTATATATTTATTTATTGCTTGAATTGTTGAAAAAATAGATAAAACGGAACGAGGCAGTAGAGACATTCGAGTGCATATGCCAATCATTAACAAATAGTTCGCATTCATTCAGTCCACCTCTTCTCATATGCGCAATTAAACGTATAACCGTGTAACAAGATTTATTTACTAGATTTGTATTGATCAAAAAAACAATGAATTTGAATCACATTCCTCCATCGGGAAATGAAAGCATATTTTAATGCGTTAGAACCAAAACGTTTACTTAGAATCGCATCAAATTATACACACACCCGTATATAAATATAATCATTGTTAAGGTCGGTCAATAGAGATAATCTAAATAAAAGTATTATAGTTGTTTCATATGGCGGTGCGTTCAGTTGCACAGTTTAGATGTTATCCTTTCAAGTGTATTAAAACATTGGTAATGCGCATGTGCAAATTAAAAAAAAAAACACCACAACAATTAGTCAATCAACGTATTATGCGCGAAACTAAAGCTCTTTTAGAATCTTAGATGGGGTCATGTTTGAAATTGGACGACAAACTAGTTTGTAACTAAAGGGTACAAACTCGTGAGGACTCCACTGCAAAAAAATGCCGCAACAGATTTATAAAGTTTTGTATTTAACCCTCTCATCACTGCGGTATGGTGTATTACAAGCGTCGAAAATGGGATTTTAAAAGCAAGTGGAGTAAAAACGGCAATTCAGAAAGATCCACAGAATGCCATGGACAACCTCTCGCCATTCCCAGGTAGACACCCCTCAGACGATTAGCAATAAACTAACCCTTCTCAAAATGAGAAGACAGTGCCTGGGTGATTGGACTTCCTAGAACTGCACAAGACCAAAGTAAGTAAACAGGTAAAATAACATCTTAACAATAGCCCGAACTCTGTCGGTTTGGGTGCCAAAAAAATCGTCGGTTGGATTCATGCAGATTTGAATTTCTGCTGAAGAAATACTGTCTGCTTTATTCGTCAGCCGTGTAAACTCTTAACCAGAAACTAAACATCAGGTTCGCACATATCAACCAACTACATGGTAGAAATAACAACAAGCAAATTTATCCGCTTGATCAAACGCTTTCAAACCGTTCACATAAAAAAATGCAGAATTTGACCACAACTTAAAAAATCAGATAATAAATGAAAAAAACAAAAAAACAAAAAACGAAAGTAAAAAAAAAAAAAAAATGAAAGGAAGAAGAAAAAGAAGAATTAAATAATGAAGAGAAATTAAGGAAAGAGCAAGAAGTAAATGAATTAATTTCACATCTCTGCTGGAACTTGAACCCGGGATGTCTGTCTATCGTCACTATCGATGACTATTATCGCACCATTCTTATCATCCTGACTCATATGATATCCACTAAGAGCTTATGGTTAAATGAGAAACCATCACATATCATAATTAACAGAAATGAGCTACTCTGGTTATAGACCACGCGTATAGAAGGTATTCTACCTAGGGAGTTGTGCAGCAACACATTACATTTTAAGTTCTGCATGTTGGTCGCCGGAATGCAACTCCAAGCAGTCCGAAAAAAGCAGCTATTATAATAGAACATTTTCCATAACTGATCATCCTTATAATGAATGGGGTGAGATTTTGATGCGAGTCGTGTGTCAGGAGATATTCACGTTAAAGTGGTTCAAGTGCAATGGATAGTTGCAGCATATTTCATGCGCGTGCTTGTAAAACAAGCACAACTAACTCAAATTTGCGGTGATGTAATCGGCGTTTGAGCTTGGCAGACAAAACAGGATTTAATAGTAGGTTTGTAATTATCCTGGAACTTTGATCGTTATATCGATTTTCGAGAAAAGGTACCGATTTTGTCTGCTACGGAATTCTGTGAAAATAAGTTGAGTAGTTATTTTTATTCTTCGTAATATTCGAGTTAAGAAAATTTCAAATAAACAAATTATGAACTATCAAAAAATTACATTCCATACTGCATTAAGGATAAACTTATGAAATCTTCTAAGTGGTGTTGTGAGAATTTCATGATTTAAATTTTTTTAAGTGGTACGACAACAGGTTACATTAAAGTATCGCTCGTGATTATTGGCATGTGTCTGGCTGGAGGACGGTTGGCAAGGACACAACACTAACAATACATGGTTGAGGTAAGATTAGTTGCTGAAATTAATTAATTAGTTGCCATTTAAGAAAAAAAGAATAGTCATGTTGTCGCAAGAGTCCGTGGCGTAGTAAATAGAGTACTTGGTAAAATTCAATTGTAAAGTAACACTGCTGAAGGTTGAAGGTTTAATTCCCAATGCGGGCAACACTAAAATGCAATTGCGAATTATTAGGAGTTCTACACAGTCATGGCTGATGGAACGAGAACATGCTACCCTGTGGATTAAATAAGTATCTAGTTCGAAATTTCGTGCAGATTCCATAGTTCAGCAGAAACATTCCCGAGTTCGACAAGATAAACATGAAAAAGGGCGGCGGTTACATCGATAACATAGTGTCCTATTAGGGTAATGTCCTGCATATAACACTTTTCTAACAATTCGATGCCATGTTTTACAGAACGATTTCATTTGACCTTAAAATACGCCTCAGTTTTCAATGTCACTTCATTGAAGCGAAATTCATTCTTTTATTTAATACTTTTGGAACCAACGATTAGTAAGTGAAGATCAAACCTGGAAAATAGTGTGAATTCGGAAACAATTCGAAATGTAACTCGTGCAGACTTTGTCATCGTTGCGATCGACTTGTGACCCGATACATTGTCTTGGTGGAAGAACACTTTTTTTACGGATGGAGGGGGTGGAAATTTCGTCTTTTATCCACACCAATAATTTAATATAATATTCGCTATTGAATCTGAGAATGCGAGGGTGTGTGTGTTTGCGTATTGGTTGCTTTTGACGACTTTCAACTGTTGCTGTCCACTCAGCTGCTTTCCGATTTTACTCGTTACGCAATGGAGCCATGTTATATTCTTTGTTACATATAAACGCAAAACCTCCCATTTATTGCCTTACGATAGTTGCAAACAGCGCTCGAATCGTCGCCGAATTGTTTTTGATCGGCTGTGAAAAAACGCGGTCCTCTCCGTTGAACACGTCTTTCTCATAGATAAATGCACTTGAAAATTTGCAACGGCCTCCTCATATCTTCGGTTCCTTTGCTATTTTACACAATTTCAATTTATGATTAGTTTGTGAAGCTTTTATTGCTTTTCGGAACAATTGGCGAATTTGGACGACCTAAGCGTTCACCATCATTTATATTTCTACAATGAGCATGCCACGAATCCCCTGCTGTTTCTGACTAACACGCAGAATGCCACAAATCACGCTATCAATTTGCTTGAACCGCTATTTCTTCCACCAGAAAGCAATGTTTTAACAACACACAAAATTCCGATTTTGCCACGGGTTTGAACATTTTCAACAGTAGTTTTACTGCTCTCAAACGTTGAAACGTGTCATTTAAAGGGCGATAAATTATTAAAAACGTATTTATTTTACTATTAGTGACATCAATATATTTGGTCTGGGACTTATTAAATGACGTGGCAGATAAACGTGTATGCACGTGATAGTGGTATTTATTGTCAATTTTCTATTGTATAACGTGTATTACAAAGTCGCATCCCCATCGGATCAGTATAATTCAGTTGCTCTCCGCCAAGTTTTGATTCGTAGATGAGTAACCGTTATCATTTTCTTTTCTTTTTTGCTTCCTCTTGCACATTTAAATTAATTATGTTCTGTAATTAAAACTGATATTTTTCTATATTTGATTTCTGTTTATTTAAGCATTAATGTCAATGTGAATTCACACACCTTAAATTTTTTATCAAAATCTCTTTTACACATGTCGCACTTAAATGACAAGAATTCACATGAAAGTAAGCTAGCCATGCAACGAATGCTTGGGCCTTGTTTCCCATACAGTCCTCGTAAAAATGGAAGTTGATTGGAGAAATGAAGCTGTACATGCTATAGAGTATGACTTATTGTGAGATAAAATAACGTTTCCACATTGGAAGAAATCGAAAAAATACTTGAAAATATTTATCATCGGAAAACCAACAAAGAAATGAATTCCTCCTTCAATAAAGGATATTTAAAAGCCTATGTCGATCGCGGGATACATACCTTATGTGAAGAGAACAGGTTTTTAACAGGTGACTAACAGCGGCAAGACTAGCCATGTTAGCTAAATCAGTAAATGATAAAGTAAAGACCAAGTGACGCCATCTCCTCCAATTTTTATGATGCTTTGCTTTTTGTGTGAGGTAAAAAAGACACTGAGTTCCCAAGCGAGACTGAAGCGTAAATTGCTGTATTCTAGGTCAAAGACGATGAGAAAACAGCCAGATGATACTGACCAACCGTAAGTAAGTTGACATAAGATAAGACACAAGACAACTAGGAACATAGACAAAACTCACTTAAAACATCTAGGCAAATCTAATGGAACAATAATTGCCTAAGCAGATATGTAAGAAAAGGAACGTGAAGTGTCTGATAGCATATAAATACTGCAGAAAGATAGCACCTTAAAATTCATAAATGAAGCGCTTGCACGTTGAAAATAGGTTCATGCAGCACTTAACGCCCACAACTAATTTATGAAGCACTTAAATGGGACAAATAGATTCATACTGTACTTAACTTTATAACTAGGTTCATGAAATACTTACACTGTACAAATAGGTTCATACAGTATTTAACGTTCACAACTAGGTTTATGAAGCACTTACACAGTACAAATAGGTTAATACAGGACTTTACGTTCATGAATCGGTTCATGCAAAAGGTGTTCATGATTAATTAAAACTGAAAATAGGTTATTAAAGTACTAAAAATTTATTACCAGTTTCATGAACCAGTTACACGTGGATAATAGGTTCATGGAAATTAGGTCCGTAAAACATAAAACATGAATCATATAAACGTCAAAAATAGGTTCATAAAAATAAATGTGAAAGTTGATTTATGATAAATAGACTCACACTAAGTAATCGAACGTCAAAATAAGTGTAACAGTGTCTAGGTGCTGTAATGGCGGCTCGAAGATGCGGAGAATTAAAAATATATATTGGAGGTGTTTTTAGTATCATTTCTTTTTTTAATGGCGGTTTTTTGTAAGAAGGTATCAAATTAAAATAACTAAAAAGTGTAAATAATTAATAATAAGAGGACAATTAAGAAAAAGAGGCGACTCAAGCATGAAACAACTATGAAAAGCTAAAATAAATCAAGTAAAGTAAAAAGAAAAAACAGCCACAGAGAGATATATGGATGCAAAAAAAGCTGGAAACTGTCGAGTTCTGTGTCCGAGTAGTTAAAAATGTTAAAATAAAAGATATAATCTTCGTGAGAGAACGGAGGGGGGGATAAAAGCAATGAAACATAAGGCTGTACGAAGGGACGACGACAAAAGATGTGCAACAGGTAGCAAGGTAAAAAAACAAAAAAAAACAAAAAACAAACAAACAAGCAGGCGAGGATGTGGGAGGTTAATAAAAACAACGGAGACCATTGGCTGAAATGCAGAGACATCAGTTTATTTCAGGTGTCGGCCGCACAGCTGTGCCAACAGATATCGTTGCGCCAGGCCTTCGCCTTCTGACGAACGCACTTGAATCGACACTTGCGTGTGCACGCTCAGCCACTCTGTACCGTGCCAGATACACACAGATCAGTGTACACACATTTACCTTCTCACAAAATCACACCTGTGTTGACACTTAGGAGCAGGTATGTATTAAATCAACTGTACTTTCAGACATTAATATATCAACAAATACGCACTGGGATGATCTATGTGACTGTTAGTCCTAATATGGGTGGGGCAGGCATTCGGATGTTTTTATGGGATGATAGTCTCCATAAATATTAGTCAGCAAATTATCCGTGGAAAACGTATTTTATTACAAAAATCAGCTTTACAATCTAGTGGGAACGATCTACTCTGATCTGTACATTTTTCTCACATAAAGACGTTGCTAATCTTTCTCTACTCATTAATCGTCATTCCCATTGATGATACTATATCGAGCTTCCATCTATGTGTTATGCTGTTAGTCTACCGGAAAACACCGGAAACTATTAAAATGGTCGGTTATTATGATTGATAAAAGTATAGTGTTATATGAAAATATTTTTAGGATATGAAAAATTATGCTAAGTTGAAATACTTACATTTAATAGTTGTCAGGAATGTTAATTTCATGTTAATTTGAGCTAACAATAATATAAGCAAATATACGTGACAAAAACATAGCAAGGATCTTTAGGATACGTGTAGTGATGACGTAATAAAAATATAGATTTTAAGATGTATAGTTGTGAGATCAGTTCGATACGGAAAGCGTTAGCAGACGAATGGGACTTTATTTCTGGATGCCTATGGAAGCCAAAAGGGGGCGACTAAGAAAAATGTAATCTCATGCATTCACACGCTTCATACGTTTCACCACGTATTCGGATGGCTGTTTTCACATTGTACACAAGGCCCGTTCAAAACAACATCTCAATATTTTGGAGGCTGTAACTGTACTAATGCGCAAACCATCGCTCTGTAGGCAAAAGGAACTGTTGCATAAATTACACCTGTTTGAAGAGCTCTGATTTACAAACAAACAAAAATGCCTACATTGCGTCATTATTTCTGCACTTATTTGCAGGCAAGTTTACTTTTTTAATTTCGTCCTGGGTTCTGAAATATTAACGATATATCATTGGCTATTCATTCATTTAATTCACCCCGTGTAGTTTTATTTTTTGTTGTTGTTGTTTTACCCTTCCCTTCGCCTCCATTTTCAATTATGTGTAAATTATTTTATTTTAATGGCTGCCGACGTAATCTCTTGACAAGTGTCGGACGAAAGGTGCCTCAAGGTTCTTTTGTTTTCTTTTATTTTAGTCGAATAGTCTTTTGACTATTTTTCGTGTCTATTTTTTCTCTCCGCTCTGATCTTTCTCAAAATTCTAATAATGACTCCACTTATCCTTTTTAAAATTTTAATAAAATTTTGTACCACTAAAAACCCTTTATATATATATATATATATATATATATATATATATATATATATATATATATATATATATATATATATATATATGACAAACATAGTTACGCTCGTTATACAGCTACAATGTTTATATGCAACCCCGCTATCCAACATATAGTTCTTCCTTTTAAAACATTCACAATGCGAACTCGTCAAGCTACTTGAACTCAAAACTTGTTTTATTCCTCCATCTGCCCAACCTCATGCGGAAGTTTCATGGACATAACGTATGTGTAATGTCTTCTCGTCTGTGGAATACATTACCACGGGACTGCTTTCCTGTGAATTACAAGACAGTCCTCTCAAAATACAATGTAAGAACACACTGTCATAAACGGTCTAAATAATTACTCAAACTTGTTTCATCCCATTAATGATCCTCTCATAATTCTATTCGTCATTAGACATACAATACATTGATGTTATCAAACCTTATTGAGTGAAGCTTGGTTTTGATAAGTACTGAATTATTAGTAAAAAATAAGGTTATAGGCTGCCTTTTCTCTCTCTCTCTCTCTCTCTCTCTATATATATATATATATATATATATATATATATATATAGTATGTTTATTATACAAACATTATTGATTATATATATGTATACATGTTTCAGTGTAATATCAATTCAGAAAGACCACCTCATCAAACCGAAAAAAGGGACGAATATTGAAGTCAAATAAAGATTCATTTATTTTTTTATATAAAAAGATATTGTGGGTGTGACTTTAACTGTGAAATAGAGGAAATTGCGGTGGAAAGATGATGGGAGGGGACGGTAAATATATTCCAGCCTGGTCAGAGCTTCTCAGCCGAAGGAGTACTTATAGCTATACTTTACTTCAAGGGCGGGAATATCTTTACTGTGGTCTAAAGTGATGATAGTACCGCAATGAGTGTAAACTGTGATGGAAATAAGAGGACAGATACATAAAGATATGAAAAATGTGGGCCGAAATGTGGAAATAAATCGTCATATTAAGCAAGTCAACTTTCTGGACGTCATTTTTTTTATTTAGAAGCTGGCATACATACTGGAAAACGCTAACTCCACATATATTCACCCACTATCTTACCACCCACCCTCTATTATTATTATATACATACCAAAATCAATTGAACATAGAATAAATGATAACTCTTCTAATGAAAAAACATTTAATAAATGCAAAAAGATGTATTCACTTGAAAATAGCGAATACAAAAACGCCGACATTAAATTTAATAAAAACGATATAAATAATAATCCACACATGATAATAGTAGCAACAATAATTGTAATTGCCGAAGAACGACTAAATATCCGCTACATAAGAATTGCCTTGCATATTCAGTGATATACCAAGCTACAATATACACCAGGGAAAACCATGAAATAGAAAAATTCAATATAGGTAATACCTCAATGTTTTACAAAGCAGATTCTATAGTCATGCACAAAAATAGTCGGTTTAATGTCAGTCTCGCACTGGAATTATAGGTCTGGTTTGGTCTCCTGTTATTTGCTTTCAACTTCTGGAAGATTTGAATGTAGATATTGAAGAAGGAGACCTGGTAATGTGGATCTTCGTTGAAGGTTACAGTTCTGGGTTTACTCCTGTGTTATTTCTTGAGACTTTTATTATCGAATATGAGGATATGTGGAAGTAGTTGGCTAATAGGGAAATTAAGTCAGAAAAAGAGACGAGAATTTTTTTGCAGACCATGATAAGGTAAAACCGTAACAATTACCCACAAATATGACATTGAGAATCCCCACCAGAAGCTACTGTATGGTTCATAATCCATTCACTAAATCGCAATATAGCAGCTTCAGTACTTTGCACTTGCTGATAGGACAACCTTCTTAGGTGTTAATCCAAGGTTCTCATCCCTGACTATCAGATGAATTACATCATCCCAGTTTATACGTTCTGCTAACTTTTCCCTTTGTTAAAAACATCACTTTTTTAAAACGAAGACTGAAGAAAAAATTAGGAGAAGCGGTAGTTACGGGGTCTACCGAAGACGCATTCACAATGCGTAGTCTACTATCCATTAAAAACCTAAGTTTTGTACTTAATAAAAGTTCGAATAAGATTTTTTGTAGTAAAGATCAACCATAGGTTCAGCTCCCACTAGCTAAAATAATAGTAAGGGTTACTTTATGTTGATTACCAAAATTTAGTTTGCATCTTCTTGTTCACTGTCTAATTTTTGTGTCATTGTTTGCATCTTCTTGTTCACTGTTTAATTTTTGTGTCATTGTTTGCATCTTCTTGTTCACTGTCTAATTTTTGTGTCATTGTTTGCATCTTCTTGTTCACTGTTTAATTTTTGTGTCATTGTTTGCATCTTCTTGTTCACTGTTTAATTTTTGTGTCATTGTTTGTGTCTTCTTGTTCACTGTTTAATTTTTGTGTCATTGTTTGCATCTTCTTATTCACTGTTTAATTTTTGTGTCATTGTTTGCATCTTCTTGTTCACTGTTTAATTTTTGTGTCATTGTTTGCATCTTCTTGTTCACTGTCTAATTTTTGTGTCATTGTTTGCGTCTTCTTGTTCACTGTTTAATTTTTGTGTCATTGTTTGCATCTTCTTGTTCACTGTTTAATTTTTGTGTCATTGTTTGCATCTTCTTGTTCACTGTTTAATTTTTGTGTCATTGGTTGCATCTTCTTGTTCACTGTTTAATTTTTGTGTCATTGGTTGCATCTTCTTGTTCACTGTTTAATTTTTGTGTCATTGTTTGCATCTTCTTGTTCACTGTTTAATTTTTGTGTCATTGTTTGCATCTTCTTGTTCACTGTTTAATTTTTGTGTCATTGTTTGCATCTTCTTGTTCACTGTTTAATTTTTGTGTCATTGGTTGCATCTTCTTGTTCACTGTTTAATTTTTGTGTCATTGTTTGCATCTTCTTGTTCACTGTTTAATTTTTGTGTCATTGTTTGCATCTTCTTGTTCACTGTCTAATTTTTGTGTCATTGTTTGCATCTTCTTGTTCACTGTTTAATTTTTGTGTCATTGGTTGCATCTTCTTGTTCACTGTTTAATTTTTGTGTCATTGGTTGCATCTTCTTGTTCACTGTTTAATTTTTGTGTCATTGTTTGCATCTTCTTGTTCACTGTTTAATTTTTGTGTCATTGTTTGCATCTTCTTGTTCACTGTTTAATTTTTGTGTCATTGTTTGCATCTTCTTGTTCACTGTCTAATTTTTGTGTCATTGTTTGCATCTTTTTGTTCACTGTCTAATTTTTGTGTCATTGTTTGCATCTTCTTGTTCACTGTCTAATTTTTGTGTCATTGTTTGCATCTTCTTGTTCACTGTCTAATTTTTGTGTCATTGTTTGCATCTTCTTGTTCACTGTCTAATTTTTGTGTCATTGTTTGCATCTTCTTGTTCACTGTCTAATTTTTGTGTCATTGTTTGCATCTTTTTGTTCACTGTCTAATTTTTGTGTCATTGTTTGCATCTTTTTGTTCACTGTCTAATTTTTGTGTCATTGTTTGCATCTTCTTGTTCACTGTCTAATTTTTGTGTCATTGTTTGCATCTTCTTGTTCACTGTCTAATTTTTGTGTCATTGTTTGCATCTTCTTGTTCACTGTCTAATTTTTGTGTCATTGGTTGCATCTTCTTGTTCACTGTTTAATTTTTGTGTCATTGGTTGCATCTTCTTGTTCACTGTTTAATTTTTGTGTCATTGTTTGCATCTTCTTGTTCACTGTTTAATTTTTGTGTCATTGTTTGCATCTTCTTGTTCACTGTTTAATTTTTGTGTCATTGGTTGCATCTTCTTGTTCACTGTTTAATTTTTGTGTCATTGTTTGCATCTTCTTGTTCACTGTTTAATTTTTGTGTCATTGTTTGCATCTTCTTGTTCACTGTCTAATTTTTGTGTCATTGTTTGCATCTTTTTGTTCACTGTCTAATTTTTGTGTCATTGTTTGCATCTTCTTGTTCACTGTCTAATTTTTGTGTCATTGTTTGCATCTTCTTGTTCACTGTTTAATTTTTGTGTCATTGTTTGTGTCTTCTTGTTCACTGTTTAATTCTTGTGTCATTGTTTGCATCTTCTTGTTCACTGTCTAATTTTTGTGTCATTGTTTGCATCTTTTTGTTCACTGTCTAATTTTTGTGTCATTGTTTGCATCTTCTTGTTCACTGTTTAATTTTTGTGTCATTGGTTGCATCTTCTTGTTCAGTGTTTAATTTTTGTGTCATTGTTTGCATCTTCTTGTTCACTGTCTAATTTTTGTGTCATTGTTTGCATCTTCTTGTTCACTGTTTAATTTTTGTGTCATTATTTGTGTCTTCTTGTTCACTGTCTAATTTTTGTGTCATTGTTTGCATCTTCTTGTTCACTGTCTAATTTTTGTGTCATTGTTTGTGTCTTCTTGTTCACTGTTTAATTTTTGTGTCATTGTTTGCATCTTCTTGTTCACTGTCTAATTTTTGTGTCATTGTTTGTGTCTTCTTGTTCACTGTTTAATTTTTGTGTCATTCCCAACTCAATTTGAATTAAACTATCTACCCACTTTTTAAAATAATTTTTACGTTAGGTGGCGCTTTCATGGTGGACATTTCCATTAGTCATATTAAAAAGTAACAACATATTTCGTTTTTTTTTTGCAAAAATCTAGGGCATCCATTAATTTCATTTTTTTAAATGGAAAATAAATTCTAATACAAGCAATGATTATAACAGTGGATTTTAGGAGGAGGTATTTGGAGGCATGCATGTACGAAAAACAAGTAGGTAAATAAATTAATACATCGATAATAATAACAGAAATAAAATAGCGACGTTTTCTGTTGCTTACCAGAATTTAGTTGGCACATAGTTACAAAATACTTCGTCGGCCTTTTTCCATTCGTCATAAGTGGCAAAGAAAGCATAACCACTTTTTTGCCCCGTTCAGTAATAAGGTAAATTTTATCAGCATACCCGCTGTGCTTCACTGTAAACTTATTCCCTTTGGCGCAATTTCCCAAACACGTAACCATGATCTTACTCTTTAACTTCTAATGGAGTTTTATGATTTATTCTTGAAACATTATTTTCTGAATACACATCTAACCTTGTTATTAAATTAAATCTGCTCGGTAAACTATTAAAATACTATTTCACACTATATACGAAAAGGTTAACGAACAAATAAGTACTGTTCCTATTTACTTCCCTCCCTACGAGAGCAGAGTTAGACACAAGGTCGGTTTTTGATTTGGGGAAAATTCAACTCCCCAAAAGGGGGCATTCTGGATATGGACAAAAATTAAAATTGCCAGTCATGTAGGATCACTGCTCCATTGACCGAGAACAAAAAAGGTGAAGTGCAGCACTAGAACACTATGATCTTGGTTCGAAGGATAAACACTGTTATTTGGATATGTGGATGCATGTAAGAATGTATGATAGTTTAAGGTGGCCTACGACGTTAGCATTGTATTGTATAATTATAATGATATAAGATTTAACTGCTATTCTCCAACTATGCCCATTTAATATTGACGATTGAGATTGAAATGCTATTTCACGAAACAAGATTATATGTGGAAGGGTGAAAAAATATTAAAAAGCAATATTTTTCACATAAGTAAAAAGTTAGCATACCTTAAGTACAGTGAAAGATTAATTTAGAAATGAAAGGTTTAGAGATCCGTGTCTACATATTGCTGTAACAGAACGCGGTCAGATATCTGCAGGTACATACGAAATGGCATCACTTGTTAGAAAAAAAAAGAGTGCAAAAAGGACTGGCGTTAGAGACGGAGATAATAATCGAGATCATGTAAGAAGCGTCGAGAACGTTCGAGATCACGTAGAGTGACATCATGGCCGTGACAATGAGGAAAATAAATGTCGTTGTTACAAAGAAAAAACAAGTGTAAGTTCTTTTGTATTCTTTGTCTACTTTGCGACTGAGCATATAACGTGTTGGTTTCCTGTATACAATATTATATCGCGTCATATACAGGAAGTCAGCAGAGACCTGTAACAGATAAAATGCCAATATTTCTCTTTCGATTAATCTGTCAACATAGTGCTACATTTTAATTTCAACATCAACGACCAATGAGTAGATACTTTATATAGATGCATGGATACGTGTAAAACTAAGATTTAAAATAGGCGAGAAAGATAAATGAAAATGCTGCTCTAAACATAAGCGAGATGAAAATACGGGAATGCTATTTCAAACTTAAGCTTGACAGGCAGAGCAAAATGCCATTTCAAACTTAATCGTGACAGATGTACGAAAATGCTATTTAAAACTTAAGCACGATAGACTGTTTATAATGCTAATTAAAACTTAGGCGTTACAGACGGACGAAAATCTATATAATTATAAAACTCAAATGACCTTGTAACGATGTATGTAACCCACTTTCCGGTTTACAACATCCTGTTGCGCATGCGCGCATGCGCACTGAAATATTAACCTTATTATTTCGAAATTATTATTTAACATGAGAAGAGTGGGGTTTAAAATAATTTAAACGTAATACAGAAATGAACGATGTAAAAAAAGCAGACAGTATTAACAATTGTTTATTTGGATAATTTAAACGCGAAAAACAAAAACAAGAACAATTGGGACGCTGAAATATTAACGTTATTATTTCGAAATTATTATTTAACATAGGAAGAGTGCTGTTTAAAATTAAAAAAAAACAAAAGAACAATTGGGACGCTGAAATATTAACGTTATTATTTCGAAATTATTATTTAACATAGGAAGAGTGCGGTTTAAAATAACTTAAACGTAATAGAGAAATGAACTATGTAAAAAAAAAAAAAACAAACAGATATATCAAAATTTAAATTTAACTATAATAAGTATTATGGTATCTGTTCAGTGCACATTTACCTATAAGTATGGCCAACCACTTATAATTCAGTAACTGTAATTTTTTTCAAAAATAATCAATTATAATAAACAGAACGACTCATAGAAATATATCTATATTCTTTTTTCATTTTAATATACTTTCATAGAAATGTTTCTGTTATGTCAAAAAAAAAAAAACCCCAACCTATTTTCTTTACGTCACAAGTGTCACGCTCATACATGAATTCCATAGCTAATATAACATACTGACCAAACGGGCCACGGGTAGTCTAGTGATATCTCAAACTTAAATGTTAAAAATGGACGAAAACGTTATTTCAAATTAATACGTGACAGACAGAAGTAAATAATATTTCGAAGTTAAGCGTAACACGTGGATGACAATGCTATTTCAAACTCAGACGTCAGAGATGGACGAAAATGGTATTTCAAATTTAAGCATGATAGACAGTTTATAATGCTATTAGCGGGACCTGTAAAAATTTAACAGTGGCATATTTCGTATATAACATATTCCTGCTAGGCATTGTATAGATCTTCAACGTGAATAGAAACCTCGTGATATTATTGTAGCCCTTTTGCTAAAACTCTAAAAAATATTTATATACGTAGTATGGTTAACGTAGTGTCAGATTATATCTGGTTATTACGGATTATCTCCAATATCTTTATAGGAGTCTATGACATATTTCCATTGTATGGACGCTCGGTGCGAACGGAAACCCCATGATACCATCTTAAGACAGAATAGATACTACCCTTGGATCCTAGTCAGAAGATCAAGAGGGTATATTTCAGTTTCACGTACGGCCCAAAAGCGACGTCATTTTTATTTTTTTTATTTAAAATTATTTTATTTTGCGTATTCGGTGATCAGGAGATCCTATTTATTAAAAATGAGGATAGAAGGTGATAACATACCACGAACATTAAATTAGCATATCTATATATTAATAATTTAATGTTTGTAGTATGTTATCCCCTTTTACCCTCTTTTTTACAAATTGGATCTTCATATCGAATTATTTATAATCAGGAAACAGTGACACACGTACTACAGCATTTATATAAATATCTCAGACATATGTTACGATAGATGCCTCCGTTCAGTCTCAAGAGACAATGGATACCCTCTGTAAAGGTTACTGCGCGTGTAATTATGAGGCAATGGTTATACACTATTCAACCACACCTTTCCTGGATCTACACTGCTTGAGTGAAATGGCAAGAAGTTCAGGACGACTGGAAACAATGCCGAGATAAGCGGGGAGCACATACAGCAGCTAGAATTCCAAAATGGGCACCAACTTTAGTACTGAGAAATGTTGCTTAACTTCTGTGATTCAACGAGAACTGCTGTGCCAACGTCATTATGCCATATATCTATTACAGACACAAAAATGATTCTTCAAACTTAAGCTTGACAGACAGGCGAAAATGCTATTTCGTTACAGACGGAGGAAAATTTTCAAACATAGACATGGGAGGTAGGCAATAATTTCACGTTTCAAAATTCAAACCAGCGGAAAATCTTGTAGAGATAATTGCAATCATCTAAAAGCAATGATTGGACAGTATGTGTGAAATAAAGACTTTTTTCTTTCCACAAAACGTAAAAAACGTGAAAAATGTACAAAATATCAACAAGGCGACAAAAAAGAAATATTCTAAAGAATCAAATACCAACTCGAGAATAAAAATAAACTAAATAAAAACAGCAAAAGTAATTAGCACAAAAATAACAATTCCAAGACGAAAAACAGACGAAGAATATAAAAAGACCACCTGGATATGTTCACTTAAACTTCCATGTTCCCATCTATCTCTCCCCCGAAAATGAAACGAACTTTTAAGAGCCACAGGTGTTTACAAGTACAAACAGGTGGCAATGAATAAGGCATCCCACAAACCTTGTCACCTTCCATCTCATCCCCCTTCTCAAATCCCGCCCTAATGTTTATCTCTGTTTTTTCTCCAACTTTCATCACAAATTAACCACTTATCTTACAACCCGCCGTTTTAGGCCGATGCCAATGTTTTCCTTATTCTAATTTCGTACTAACTCGAGATTTCAACATATTTACGATTCCAAATTACAACCACGCAAATTAACAACAGCTCGCTACTGGAATCATAGGACGCAGTTGAAAACAAGATTTTATTCATAAAAATCAGACGTTTCTAGTTGCAGATGGCCCAAATAAGTTAACATTTGTTTCCATTTTTGCTTAAACACTCGTAAGCGATGTTCTTATAATCGTGCATAGATGTGTGTGTGGTTTTTTTAGACTTTCCACAAAAGATGCCAGCACTGTTATCCGTAATGTTGCACATACGAGGGTCGTTCCAAAAGTAAAGCCTCCTATTTTTTAAAATTTCAAAAATTGAAGGTCTGCGGAGACATGAATAGTACCATTACAACGAGCGACATTTTGTGCTCCAGAATTTATTTACCATTCTACATTGCACTTTTGTCAGCAATAAACAATGACGGCATGGCCGCCTGAAGCGCGTTTTGTCATACGAAATTGGTTTCAAAAGTAAACCCTTTTTTATTCACCTCAAAATTTTAAAGAGCTGCAAAGACAGGAGTAGTAACATTAAAACAAGCTACCTTTTGCAATCCAGAATTTATTTTTCTACAAAGTCACCTCTATTCTCAATACATTTTCGCCGAGAATTCAATGACGAATCTCTGCTTTTGACGCATATATATATGACAAGGGTTGCTTTTTAGAGACTCACACCATCAATACCTGCAACATAGAGATGAAACTTTTAGGTTATATATGCATAAGTTCAGTCATCATAACAATGTAATTTGCAATCCTTTCTGGTCTATTTGAGAAGAATGAAAAATAGGAGACATTACTTTTCGAAGTGCCTCGTACTTTGTGTTGTAACCTTGAAACGTAACATGTGCATACCTTGTTAGATATTGCACAATATTGCACAATATTGCACAATATAAAACATTAAAAAACTGCATCAGGACTAAGGAAATACTTAAAAATTATATATAAAAAAGAAATGAAAATGAAACCAGTTCACATGCCAATTATGGAATTCTCATCGTTATGAATAGGGCTAAGACAACAGCATATTCTTTTCATTGTTTTGACTCCCGAGTTTATATATGCTGATATATTATATGCTTTTATATAGAGTGATGTGCTTCTCGGTTGATTAACTGTGTCTAACTGTGTCTGATATATTCTCGAGAATGAAAACAATGGAAAGAATATGCTGTTGTCATAGGCCTAGTTATGAAGAATTACGGAATTTAGAAATAAATTAAAAGAGACATTAGAATGTGCATTCTCTATCTACATTACTGTTTTTTAATGAATAATTTAAACACGTTTGATTCGTTTTAGTTCTGAACGTTGCATTTCATAACAGATTTCATGTCCTTCCGCATCTTGTCCATTGCTTGTCTATGTGTAATGAAGGGTTTTTTCACGTGCGGTCATAAATCTTCTTATCATACGAGTCTTCTTGGGGCGCAACGGCTTGGCCTTGAATTTCCTGCCACGATGGTATTTGCACAGATGTTCCATCTGTGTTTGATTAATGATAGTCAATACAAACGCGATTGATTTGTTGAGAACCCGGCATTTAGACCAATTACAAACCTATTTGTTGCAAAATTTAAGTATGCGAGTTCAATTTTGTATTCCGTCGTTTGCGATTTTAATTCATTATATTAGAAAATATCGAAACGCTTGCAATATCTTCCAAAGATTAAGTAAACACAAATATGTTTATTGAATCTGATCACTTCGAAATTATTCATCTACACCACATCGCATCTTTAGAGTGTAACAATATTGAAAATGAGTTGTCACATAGATTCAGGAGTATAGATGATTGTAACTTGATAATAATCTCACATATACTTCAACATGCTGTGTTTGCAACGTTGCGAGAACGTACAATAACAATAGGTGTATATATGTAAAATATAAAATACTAGCAGTGACATCCGATATTGTCTGAGATTGAATGAGGATCAACAAATGTCCCAACCACCGAAATCGGTGAAATCGCCCATTTTTTAATTAAATCGATTGATTGACTGCCGTAGTTAGGGACCCCCCCTTAGAAGTGTACTGCAACTTCCCCTGGCTCTCCGCAGTAACTTACTTCAGAATTCATTGTAGTGTATATTGCACTGTAGAGAATTTACTATTGATTTTATAAAATTACCTGTAAAAAATAATTTTACTTGACGTGTGAAATAAAAAAGTCAAGTACCATGGTTCAATTATGCTCTACAAGAAAATTCATTTCGATCGCGCATCTGTCTTATCAAAGAACCAGCTTTTCATTCTATGAATTTATTTTACATAATCATTTGACTTAAAGCTAAATGTACAAAAATCAGGTATCATTGTTTAATTGTGCTTTTAAAAACCTCTATTTTAAACGTGCCTCTGACTTATAAAAGAATCTACAGTTACTTTATAGCCATTGCCTTTCTACTTGTGCGGGGATAAAACTTCTCAAATGCACTTGTGATGTTAGGTGGTAGGAAAGTCTTGAATTTGGTCAAAATCTGACTTCCTTCTTTAATCAGATTTTTTCGATTATCGATTTTCGATACTTATCAGGCAAATTCCGATTATTGATATTCGATACTTATCAGACACATCCGTTTCAAAACCTACTTAAGGCCACTCCAAGACACGTAAAGTACCGTCGTGTAAAATGTAAAAAACTCGGATAGGCCGTTTCCGTATCCATAGGGAATTATTTCTCTGTCTCTCTCTCTCTCTCTCTCACACACACACACAAGGTTTTTTTTTTTATATAATAGTAGAGATATTTTTATATGAGTGACACTGAAGGAAAAAACTGTAGGTGACAACGGTAAATGTCGAGAAGACCCCATTAGCAGAAGTAGAAGGTAAGAAAAAAGAAAACCAACGCGAAAGGAAATAAAAAGGAAAACCTACGATGCGAGAGTTCAAAAATCGTGGCTCTTATTTTCATTCCGCCCGAATGGATCAGATGAAATAACAAATTTTATTGTAAGGATGACTGAAAACGTCGTGAGACGACAACAACTATGGATGACAGTAAATTGCTGGGAATGTAGTTAGGAGATTCCGAGTTCCTATCCCGTCGCGGTTAGCACCTGTCAATGGCCAGAGGAATATTTAGCCGATACGTCGTGAAACAACAACTAAGAAAGATGGGAATAATCGTCTGCAATAAATAAATTAATAAATAATACTCATCTCAATCATGAATTCCAATTAAATAATATATATACCATTCGGTACGGACCTGACCCTGGAAGATAACATAATGAATGAACGTGGATTTATAAGACCAAAAATTTCAACCTTGATCGCTCTTCGTGGCGCAGTGGATGGAGACGTTGAATCTCTACGGTTTCAGGTGAGAATTGTCTGAAGATAGCGATTCCAATCCTACCCAAAGATGACCAGAGGCTTACTTGGCCAAAAACGTGGTGAGACGACAACAACTATGAAAGGCAGTAATTGCTGAGAATGCAGTTAGGAGATTCGGAGTCCCCATCCCGTCGCGATTACCAACTGACGAAGGAATACTTCGCCGAAACGTCGTGAAACAACAACTAAGAAAGATGAGGATGATAGTCTGCAATAAATCAATTAATAAAAATAATACTCATCTCAATAATGAATCCCAATCAAATAATATATATAGGATGACTGAACTTATGCATTCATAACCTGAAAGTTTCATCTCTCTGTTGCAGATATTAACATTGTGAGATTTTGTCATGGTCAGAAGCAGAGGTGCCTTATAAAATTCCTGACAAAAGTGCATTTATAATGGTGATGATTATTTGTAGAAATAAATTTTGAAGCACAAAAGCTCGTTTTGCTGTGACCGCTCTCGTCTCCCGGCATTGAAGTGTTCAACTTATTTGAGTAAAAAAAAAATTACGATGTTTTACTTTTAGAACCACTTTCGTATCTCATATATACCATTGCCCCTGCTAATTGTTGTTGAGCATCACCCATTCGGTTCGTATGAGCCAGATGACTATTGTTGGTATTGGTTTCCTCGATATCGTTCTAAGTAGAATTATTTCTATGATTTATATCTAGGTTTGGTTTGGTTGTTTTGTTTTACGGCATATCAACCCTTTTCAGGTTATTTAATGCCGAATCTGGTGATTTTGAAGAACGATTTTTTAATATAGTATATTTGTTTTTTAAGTCGTATTCTATTTAACCCATAGTTGGGACCCTAACAGGTGCTACCACTCCAGGTCCGAGTGGACCTGGGAGCAATGGCAATTAAAGAGTGGCTCCACACTCCCTAAGGCCTGCAAGCTGGGGCCCTCACCATCGGATATAGTTTAAGGTCATATCCAGGACCTTGATATCTAGGGGGATAACGTGAACGTTGCCGACATCCTCAAGTAAAAGTGTTTTTTTCGGAGCAAACTTGATTCCAACCTGGTAAACCCAACCTCTCAGTCTGTGCCGTCAACCACTAAGCTACCGTCATGCTCCTTTCAATGCTGGTTTAGTGTAATTAGATTTAGGGTAATATTCAGGAGAGTTGAAAAAAAAACTACTGGATTAACGCAAAACCAATTAAATACAAAATCGTTTTCTACTGGATATATTATCCCAACAGATAACAAACCGCTCTTTCGTGGCTAAGTTGTTCTGTGATCCTTATTTGACCTTAGAAAAATATGATTAGGAACTTCCGCATTCGATCATGTATAACAAAAGATATGGAGGAAGAATGTCACATCAATACCTCTGAACTTAAGACTTTACAATGTGTCTATGGTCCTATTACTCCATATGTTGAATAAACATTCACTACACTGGCAAAACATCAGAGGGAACACAATGTCTTTTTAAAAAGATATCAAACCAGAGGATGGGGGTAGCGGCGACCCTGACATCCAATCATATTCAAGCTATCGTTCTTTCTCCGGATATTTCTCTGTACTAGTATACAATCAAGGAGTTTACCTCTGCATGTAACTGTATCACAGATGCAATTTTTAAGTTTTCATATTTTTGTCTCTCTTCTCTCCATAACTCAATGCTCGTTGGTATAACATTCAAGCATGTTTTAATAATAATAATAATAATAATAATAATAATAATAATAATATATATATATATATATATATATATATATATATATATATATATATATATATGGGCTGTCTTCCATATTTATATTCTTGTTTTTTTTTAAGTTTTGTTATTACAAATAATAAACCTTTTAGTTTCATCCGATGCAGTAACCAGCAAATATATAGAAATGTTCAAAATTTTGCGCGACTATCTGATTATTTTGCTAACGATTTTTCCTCTGATGTGACGAATTAGCATTCTGTGAAACTCCGCGGATAAAGGAGCGCTTAGCTACCAGCTTTGGAGTATTCTGCGAATAATAAAATCTTTTTGTAAATTTCTACTTTACAGCTCTGTTCTTATTACAAATATATATATTTACACACTGAGGAAGATCGAAGGATTGGTCGAAAATATGTGCTTTTGAAGGAAACATTCTTGTTTTTTTTCCAAAATATTTTTGTATTCCTACACGTCAACACACAGGAAATAAATACAGAAAAGATATAAACATTTATATATTTTTCGTATTTTTATTCATACATATTTAAATATATATATATATATATATATATATATATATATATATATATATATATATATAAAGGACAAAGAAAAAGGCGACAATGCAAAAATATATACTAATGCATATATATATATATATATATATATATATATATATATATATATATATATATATATATATAAGTCATATTGTCTGTTTGTCTATCTGAAGAACGGTTTCTTCCCAACCCTCTCTGCCAGTTTTGGTCTACAGCATTAAAATTTATATATAGGGAATTGGAACAAATTCGATTTGGTCTTTAGCCGAAAATAATCAGCTACTAAGGGGTACAATTTTTTTTTTAATTGAACTTCGCAGGCGTGAAGTGCTTTAACTGTACGTATGCGCAAATATACATTTAAAGTTGGTTAAGTTGTAACGTGTTTTATCCATTCGACAATAGTTCAAATGGTAACAAGGAATGCTTGGATGCTTATTTTTTGGCTCATGCTCTAGCTGATAGCACTCAAGTAATTTTTGTAAACTTTTGAAATCACTACTATATATTGGTAGACAGACAATTGACCATATAATTAAGCATACGAAGTCTGCATAAATTAAAATATCATATTTAACTGTATTTAATGACCGGGACACACCATGTTGCAACTAATATATACTCTGTACAATATAATAATCGATAGAGAATTGACTCTATAGTAATAATAATAATAATAAGAAGAATAAAAAGAATAAAAATAAGAAGAAAAATAAATACAAAATCTGTATAAATTGAAATATCATATTTAAGTGAATATCATATATAAGTACATTTTACGATCGGGCAATGCTGGGAGGCCTGCTAGCGCGCGCCCCCCCCCACACACACACGCACGCGTGCACACACACACATAATATATATATTTAATTATGAAACTGAAATTACCTTGTAACGGGTGTTGTAACCACACATACGTTTACGACTTCCGGTTGCTCATGCGTACATAAATATGAACCCATAACAGCATAAACAAATAACCACAAATCGCTACTTTTGCAGAATTTGACCTGCGCACTGAAATATTAACGTTATTATTCAGAAATTATTATTTAACATGGGAAAGGTGGGGTTGTTTTGCAACTATTCTGTATTACATATATACTGTCGCAATTCTCTTACAAATAAATCAACGTTGACCCGTTTATAACCATGAGAACAATTTACAATGGCGATTTCTCCACCGCCTTCCTTTTTCTTTATTTATTCTCCATTTTTAATACACTTTTCTTAAAAACATTCATACATTGTCTTCTACACTACAAACATAAATAAATAACACCGAAAATTAGTTTTTAAATAATCAACGCGACAATAAAACGTATTGTTTTACTGTGTACGTTTTCAGTGTTGCAATTGTTTTTTTTTCATTTAAATTAAAAGATACATGAACATTTTAATTTAATGTTAAGTTTTATGGTATCTATTCAGTGCACATTTACCTATAAGTATGGCAAGCCACTCAATTCAATGGCTGTTTTTTTTTTTTCAAGAATAAACAATTATAAACAGAACGACTCATAGAAATCTATCTATATTCTTTTTTTCATTTTAATACACTTTCATAGAAATGTGTGTGTGTGCGCGTTTGCGTGTGTGTGTGTGTGTGTGTGTGTTACGGTCATTTTGTGCAAAAAATGGTTACGCCCATTGTGTGGTGTTTGTTTGTGATTGTTTGCTTTTTAATTATTTTACGACCTAGTTTTCTTTTTCAAGTGCCGTTTTCTGCAACGTCATCATAACCTGTGAGAAGGGATAAGAGTTCATCGTCGTCCACGGGGCAACAGGAATGTGTATACAAACTTAGTTTAATTTTCTTATAATTTTGTAAATCGTAGTCTACTAATACAACTATATGACATTTTCTTAAAAACCGTCTAATGGATATTTATTAGCTGAAATACGAATCCAGCTTAAAATATGGTAAGCATAAATAAACATATATAGAAAGAAAGTACTTTAAATTTGATATGCATACACCTATATTTAATATGAAAATCTTCGACGCTACTACACATTTAGTATATATTTATATATATAAAAGTATGCATGTTCTCGCTTTCTCTCTCCGTCACTCTCTCCTTTCTCTCTCTCCCCTCCCCCCTCTCTCTCTCTCTCTCTCTCTCTCTCTATATATATATATATATATATATATATATATATCGTGACACCCTGCACTGATGATTCCCGAAAGGATGAAACACCAGTGTCTGTAGGTATTTAATAATTATTATAGTAAATAATATATCAGTCCCTTTAAGAAACTTGTTTCTTATCGTTGAGCACTTTCAGTTGTAATAGAGTCGCGCAGATCGTCATATACGGCTATACGGCTGCTGCTGTGTGAGTAATGAATTAACGATGTTTTGACATCGTCCAAATGCCTAAGATCGATTTGATTGCTACTTCTTGACAGATGCTTTTCATCTCTTCAGGTTGATACCGAGCATCCATGTGCACGTAGATGGTCCTTCAGCCCAGCCACACCATTGCATAATCATTGACTGATGTACCAGGGGAATATGCCAGTATTTGCTGATTCTTGTAGAAGGAATATATTATCTTAATTTAAACTAAATTTACATAGTTATTAATATATATATATATTAGACATTATTAGATTAGAGGTGATAGATATATATAAATACCCGTTCACATACACTTTTTCGATATAAAGCTAAAACCCAGAATTAGATAGAATCGAGCAATTACATCGACAACGGACAACGCCAGTGACGCATGAAGTGTGCAATACGGACGACCTAACCATATGGGCCTCGACGCAATCTATTGACTATGCCTCGATTTTAATTTATATTTTCATCTAGTTCTACATTCTACTATGTGACAAGAAACGCGTCTTATACAACTAAGATAGTTACTGCTGGTATGCAGGTGATATATATCACATCTACGAAAATTAACAGAAATTAGCCGACTTCCCCCGACACGATTTCGGAACAACCTATTTGTTGAGGGACATCACGTCTCTACGAAGGATGATCCGCTTTTTTCTACATATATTAGACATTATGTGTCACGACCTGGGTTCGCGCCTATGTCGGAGCACGTCACTGATGAGATGCATTACATCGAACCTCACTTCGGGTCTAGTGTTGTCCGTTGTCGATGCAATTTCTCGATTCCATCTAATTCTGAGCTCCAGCTTTATCACGAAAAAGTATATGTGAACGGGTATATATATATATATATATATATATATATATATATATATATATATATATATATATATATATGAGCATTTAGAAATAAACATTAAATATAATATATTAATTTATAGTATACCTCTTCCAAAGATTCAATATTAACAATAGATAATATACTGAAAATGGATATGTTATTTTTGTTTATTCAAAAATTATTTTAAAAAATAGCTATTGTTGTCCCGTAAGCTTAATAATTGAGCTTATTCATTACCTGCAATATTTCTGTGTTTTAATTAGCATAATCTAACAACCCTCTTTCAATTTATCAAACTGAATCAAGACTAAGCTTATTTCCTTTAATTATTACAAGAAACCTTCTCCACCACTGATTGCTATGGTTAATGATAAACTACTTGAAAGTACTTCCCTCAAATCCTAAGCTTTACATTCACAAACAACAAAAGTTGGAACAAATGCATCGAGCTAATTGTCAAGGCTGCTTTCGTTCTAAAAGATTACTCACACCTGAGAGTATCCTGTATCTTTACTAAGCCACCATTGGTTCATGTATGAAATATTATTCTCATGTCTGGACTGAAGCATCTGCCACTAGTCTGTATATCCTAGAAAAAGTTAAGGAAAGAGTCGTCAACCTAACTGTCAGAACAAACTCCAACCCCTGTCCTATCGCCGAAATGTTGCATCTCCGTGCCTGTTTTACAAGTACTTTGATGGAATGTGCTCGGACAAATTGGTGCCCCTTCAACATAAATCCCCCGACAAACCCCAAAATCAGCAAAATCTCACTCCTTCACTGTAGAGATCGCTGGATGCTGTAAAGTCTTCTGCTTAAATAGCTTCTTCCTTCGAACAGATAGACTTTGGTATTCCCTTTCGGTGCCCTGGTTCCCTGACTGTACTGGCACGCAGAAGTGCAAGTGTAACGCGAAGAAATTTTGCTGCCCAACTCCCTACAAAGTATCCCTGCAAAACTGGTACCCAATACAGCCTTTTACAACTTAGTAGCACTGTTTAGGGGGGAAATAGATACAAAAAGCATCAATCAATAATTAGAAGAATTAGAATGTACACGCCATCTGGCAACTTCAATCTTGAACAATATAATTCTAAATCTTGCTACTTATTCGTCCATTTTAATATAAAAGTTAGAATTTTTAACTGACTTCAGAAATGAATTTGATTCTTAAACTACAGAGCCGTTAAGAATAAATCTTGGCTTATTGGAACGAGAGTGTGAGTCAATTTGTGCTTTAGTAGAGTTTGAGTCAGTATCAATTGTTGAATTACTGGCAAAGTAAGAATAAGCTTTTTGATTAGTGGAGCCATAGTAATGCAATAGTAGCTTACTGGAACTATAATAATGCAATACATTATCTCCCAGAATATATATATAAATTAATATTATATATTTATATATAATTATATAATATATATTATATAATATAACAATATATTATATAATATTATATAATTATATATTAATTATAATATAATAATATATATTATTTATTTATATATTTTCTTTTTTTATTTTATTATTATTATTTATTACCAAAGTGGCACAGTGCCACTTTGGTGTAGGGGATTACTATCAGGGACATAAGTTGCAGCGAGACTATGTGGGAAGTTGAGCAGCAAGATTTATGTTCACATTACACTTAAACTTCTGCATGTCAGTACAGTTGGGGAGACAGAAACCCAGAAGGGAATTCCAGAGTCTAGCAATTCTGGGGAAGAAAATATTAGAGTAGAAGGCTTTATCGCATCTAGGGATCTCTGCTGTGTAGGGGTGGGACTTTGCCGCTTGTTGGGTTTGACGGGGATATTTACGTCGAGGGGGTACAGGGGCTTGTACTTAGTCGGAGCATCCACCATTAAAATACTTGTAACACAGACAGAGGAATGCAACATTTCGTCGGTGGGACAGAGGTTGGAGCTTAGATGACAGTTCAGGACCTATCAGGTTGGTGACTCTCTTTTGAAACTTGTCGAGGAGTTAGAGACTAGTAGCAGATGCACCAGTCCAAATGCAACAACAATACTCCATACATTGACGAATAGCGGCCTTATAGAGGTATAGGATACTTTCAGGCGTCAGTAACTTTTCATGAGATAAGACGTGTTATACGCATTGCGAAATCGCTTACATTTTGTTATTACACAAACTTATCGTTTGTGTATCCAATTTTTTGTGAACTGTTACCCTCATCTTCATAGTTGCTATTGTTTCACCATATTTCGGCCAACTCATCCTCTGACCTTCTTCGAGTGATTAATCGTGACGGGATAGGAACGGTAAGTCTTATAACTGTATCTCTAGTAATTACTGCCTTCCATAGTTGTTCTTGTCTCGCCACGTTTTGGCCAATTAATTCTCTGGCCTGTTTGGGTAGGATTGAAATCGCTATCTTAAGATAATGCTCACTCAGGACAGTAGAAACTAAACGCCTCTAGCCACTGCGTCACAGGCACCGAAGGGCGATCAAGGTTGAACTTTATGGTCCTGTAACTCAAATTCTGTGTTCTTATCTGGTCATCTATTGTCGGATCCGTACCGAATGGTATTATATATTTTAAGATTGACATTCTATTTTTATATATTATATATGTTTATTTTACACAATTTCTTAAACCTCATTACAAAGAATTCCAAAAAATACAAATAATATATAAGTTTATTGTTTACTTTATATAAATGAGAACATTAGCTATACAAACAGTCTATATAATAATATGCTGAGGTATTTAATGTTCGTACGTACGTTATCACTTTTCACACCGTTCGATCAGTAAATATCATTAATTAACAGACCAGACTCATATGATTTATTGAGAACTCTGTGCATTAAAAAGGCTGACAGTATGAACTTTTTCATTGTGATTCAAATGATTTCTGTAAAAAAATAAATGGTTCACCTTTATGTGTATTAAACGAACTATATAAGAATAAGGTGTTTTATTAATTAGCGTTTATAATTCGCAATTCACATATGTGTACGATGGCTGCGGATAATTTCGATTATCAGTATTGACAAATCGTGTAAATTTCAGTTTCTTACAAAAAAAAAATGATAATTGAAAAATTAACTCCTTCGTTCAAGTTTGTTTTGAGGCATGTACTTTTCAAATGATCATCATGAATCTATATTTCATAATTAAAGATAATTAAAAATACTTGCGAGATGTGTGGAAATTTAACAGCGGCATCTTTCATATGAAAATGGCCATTCTGTGGACATTTAGCATGAATGGAGAACCCGCGTTATTATTGTAGCCCTTTTATTAAAACTATAAAAGTATTTATTTAAGTAATCTAGTTAATATAGTGTCAAAATATGTCTGGTCATTATGCTGTGCCTCTAATATCCTTATTGGAGTATGACATATTTCTATTGTATGGACGCCCGGCGCGAACAGAAGCCCCACGATATATTTATACTATCTTTAGGCAGAACAGATAGTACCCGTGGATCCTAGAAAGAAAACCAAGAAGGTATACGAGGGGCGTGCAATAAGTAATGCCCCTGACCTACTTCCAGTTGTCTGATCTAGCTGAAATTTTGCATGTGCGATGGTTTATATCTCTACGGGTTATGTGGCAAATTACAGCTATGAATTTATTATGGTGTCTGTTTTACAGGTGTTTGGCTGAGTCAGGTGTGAAATGGAGCCTGTTGAATGTCGAGCAGTGATCCGGTTTTTGTATTTGGAAGGATGCACACCACAGGATATTTTTGATGAAATGAAAGAAATTTATGGTGATAATGCGTGATCATATGACCTTGTAAAACGCTGGCATCGTGACTTCAAGCATGGCCGGAAGTCTGTGGAAACAGCTCCCAGACCTGGCCGCCATTGATGAGGCATCTGTCCGTCAAGTTGAGGCTGCTATTTTGGAAGAACAACGCATTACTATTCGCCAAATAGCCCAAGATGTCAAAATTAGTACAGGGTCTGTAGAAACTATCATTCCTGACCATTTGCATATGCATAAGGTGCCTGCCAGATGGATTTTCAGGTTGCTCACACCATTCCAGAAGCGAGAACGCGTCGAGTGCTCGAGAATGAATTTAGAGATGTGCCAAGAAGATGAATCAAAGTTTTTCAAAAGACTGATTACACAGGATGAAACTTGGGTCCATCACTATGATCCAGAGACCAAAGCACAGTCAATGCGGTGGAAGCACTTGGACTCATCACCTCCAAAGAAGGCAAAGGTGCAGTCCTCCGCTGGCAAGGTCATGCTCACAGTCTTCTGGGTCCAGGACGGAGTAGTGGGGACGGATTTCCTGGCAAAGGGCACCAAAATTACAGGAGCCTATTATGCTTCACTTTTTAGGAAATTAAGGGAAGCTATCAAAATCAAGAGGCGGGGAAAGATCAGCAAACGTACCCTCCTCCTGCAGGACAACGCCCCGGTCCACAACTGACATGCCGCCAGATCAGAAGCACGGGCGTGTGGTTATGAAATCCTGCCCCATCCTTCCTACTCTCCTGATCTTGCACCCTCTGACTTTCACCTCTTCCCAGCCATGAAGTTGTTTTTGAAAGAAAAGCGTTTCCCAGATGATGCAGCCTTGATTTCTGAAGTCAGGTCGTGGTTGGAGGAGCAACCTGGGGTGTTCTACAAAAAAAGTCTCCAGAGCTGCATCAAACGATGGGAGAAATGCATAACTCTGGGTGGTTCCTACGTAGAGAAAGACTAAAAATTGTGCCAAGTTTCGTTGCTCTACTACTATGGAAAGTGGGCCAGGGGCATTACTTATATTGCACGCCCCTCGTATTTCAGTTTCCCGTAGGCCCCCCCAAATACAATTTTTTGTATATTTTTTTATATTGCGTCTTCAGTGATCAGGATTAATTAATTATTTATTTAAAAAAAAAAGGGTAGAAGGTGATAATACACTACGAACATTAAATTAGTATATAGATACGCTTATTTTATGTTAGTAGTATTTTATCAGTTTTTATCCTCCTTTTTATGAAAAGGATTTTTCGATTGAATACTTTTTAATCTGAAAACCATGACACACTGTTTAAGTTGACGGTACTACGGTAATATTTTATAAACATACACCACTCTAACCGTGAATTATAAGATTATTAATCTAATTCAATCTGAACATAACATTGATGCAGCGCGTTAAAGCGAATAAAATTCAACACATTCAGATATTCAACTCTGCAATGGATCTTGGCGGGAAATCCACTTCAATGAGAACAAAGCAATTGTCTTTTTACATGAACGTTTGATATCCTCTCCCACTCCACTGTTCTCCCATGCATAGAATACTGTTACCAATCTGGGCTAGTACATCTAACACTACTCTCTCCTTCTCGGACAACATTCTAAAAGATTATCTAATCTAACAGGTCATTCACTTTCCAGTAAGTTCCAATCCGTGTTCCTCTGTACCTGCTTTACAAGTATTTTACTGGAATTTGCTCTGATTAACTCATCGCACTTGTGCCCCATCGACGTACATAAGTCCGACAAGTCCGTTTAGTAACAAAATTCCACCCCTGCACTGTATAGGTCGGTAGATGGCGGAAAGTCTTCTACTCTAATAACTTCTTTCCTCGAACAACTAGACTTTGGAATTCCCTCCCTGTTACCTACTTCCCTAACTGTACTGACATGCAGAAGTTTAAATATAATGTAAACCGACACTTCGCTCATCTCCTTTAAACATGGTCTTTAATAGTTCGTCTTTTACGTCCAGGTGGCAACATGCCTTATATAGGGGTAACATAGCTGAGAAAAAAATATCCTGCAAAAAGATCTAGATGTACACGGACTCTCTTTGCATTTCAACTTGATTACTTTTGTGTTCGTAATTCTGATTCAGACGTTAATGAGTTTCCTTTACTTTATAATGACCACGCGTATAAAATCCTAAAAACACAAGTTGCCAACAGATGCTGCATATTTGAGTGAATGAGTGAAGAACTGACAATTTTAATTCTATGCCTTGAAATGGTTCATGTTGAGCTATAACATGCGGTCGAAACACTACGCGTATTCCAGGGTGGTCAGAAGTGTGCTGGAAATATGAATTACTTCTGCTTGTGCTAAAGAATCAGTGTTCTCGGCTTGCTTATCGCAAAGATCTCAATTAAAACAGTATGGCACGAACCAAGACTAAAACCTATTGACGTAACTCTTCTGGCATCCTAAACGTTACGGTAAAGTTTGTTGACTTGATCATCTGTGGTTTGCTGCCTTTGCTCAACTTAGGTTCTACAGTAAATTTCTTCACGGTGGCATAAAAAGGCAGATATATATAACGCCCGACCTCGTCGATTTCCTTAGTGTTATATAATTTATTTATAGATAGTTTATGACTGCTTAAGTCTCTACTTTGCTTACTTTAAATTAATGAAACACCTCAAACCTAGTAAGAAATTATGACAGAAATAATAATTCGTTTTCAAATTATATTAGTAATCGTAGTATGTTATTATGATAAAATCTTTTAAGGTCTCATTAGGAGATTTTTATTGCTCATTTGAAAATCACCCTTTCTCAGGTGCATGGTACTATAAAAAACCTAGACACCTCAAAAGCATGTGGACCGGATCTCATCCCGGCTGTGCTATTAAAACAATGCTCTGCCGAGGTTGCTTCAGTTCTCTCTAAACTTTAAAATAAATGCCTTAAAAAATCTTGCTTTACCAACTGCTGGAAAACCGCTTCTGTGGTACCAGTCTCCAAGAATTCTGGTAAAAGAACTGACCCACTAAATTATCGCCCCATTAGCCTCCTCCCGCTTTTCGCCAAAATATTTGTCCTTAGTTAATCAAGCCCTAATCCAGCACCTAACACCTGCTAAACTCCTGACTGAAAAACCATATGGATTCAGGCAAGCCCGTTCAATAGCAGATATCTTAACTGTACTTTCTGAACGTATATACCGTTCACTGGACAAAACAGAGGAGGTTGGAGCAGTAGCCCTTGATATATCTAAGGCTTTTGACAGGGTATGGCACGGTGGTCTTCTAAGGAAAATTAGATAATATGGTATCACTGGAAAAATACATAATGTAATTAAATCCTTCTTAAGTAAGAGCAAATCCAAGTTGTCCTCGACGGTCGTACATCTAAACTATGACATAAATGCGGGAGTACCTCAGCGGTCTATCCTTGGACCTTTATTATTCCTGATATCCTTGGACCTTTATTATTTCTGATATTCATAAATGACCTCCCTGATAAAATTGTTTCGGAGATGGGTATATTTGCCGATGACACCACTCTCTATAACAGATATGAAGGGAAAACAAATGGACACATATCTAAGGAAATGGCAGAAACACTAGAGGATGTAGGGGGACAAAATAAATGGTCACATTTGATAATATCAAGATTAAGCTTGTTTCCTTCAATAACTACAAGAAACCTTCTCTACCGCAACTAGTAATGTCCAAGAACACATTGCCTTAAATTACTTCTTTTAAACTCCTCGGTCTAACCTTTACAGGGAATATGAACGGGAATAGATACATTGAGGGCATTGCCAAGGCTGCTGCAAATAAGGTGGGCTATCTCTACCGTGCTAGAAAATTACTTACGCCTGAAAGTATCCTGTACCTCTATAAGGCCACCATTCGTCCATGTATGGAGTACTGTTATCACATTTGGGCTGGTGCATCTGCTACTTGTCTCTCACTTCTGGACAGGGTGCAAAAGAGAGTCGCCAACCTGATAGGTCCTGAACTGCCATCTAGGCTTCAGTTTCTGTCCCATCGACGAGATGTTGCATCCCTCTTCCTGTTCTACAAATACTTTAATGGTGAATGCTCTGACGAACTGCAAACACTTGTACTTCCTCGACGTAACTAACCTCGAAAAACCCGACAAGCAACTAAGTCTCACCCCTTTGCAGTATAGATCCCTAGGTGCAAGAAGGCCTTTTACTCCAATATTTTCTTCCCCAGAACTGCAAGGAACTCCCTTCCGGGATTCTGCTTTTTCCAACTGTACTGATATGCAGAAATTCAAGTGTAATGTAAACAAATATCTTTCTACTCATTTTCCTTCATAACGCCCCCGCAAATTATGTCCCTGATAGTAGCCCCCTACTTCAAAGTGGTACTGTGCTTTGTTTGGGGTGATAATTGAATTAAAAAAATTAAAAAATTAAAACTTGAAAACGAACCAAATTTAAAACTACAAAACTTAGCGGAAGACTGTGAACGGTTTATTGCGCTGAAACAAGACAGTCGTGACATAGAGAAAGCGGAGTGTCGCATATTAAAAAGATCCATCAAAAGAAAAATTCGACTTCAAAAAATAACCAGAGAAAGAACCAGGGAAAAGATCCACCTGGACCATGTTGGAGGTGTGGACATAAACATTGATACAATGAGTGTCCCTACAAATTCAAACAATGTGACAACTGCCACCAGAAAGGGCATAAAGCATCGCATTGTAGAAAAAAATCTGGTTGAAAGACATCCATTAAACTTACGAAAATTGAACCTGAGGAACAAAATATCCGGAAATATGTACAGGTCAAAATGTTTAAAAAGAAAGTAAGGCTACAGCTTGATAGTGGGTCTGACATTTCCATTATTAATGTACAGACATGGAAGAGGCTTGGGAGACCCACTATGATTAAATGACATAAAACGGCGAGAAGTGTCAGTGGCGAAAAAATTACCTTCGGAGAGAATTATTGACGAATTTTTTTTTTTTTAATTGATTTTTCAGAACAGGGCCGAAAAAGCAAGAAATTTTGTCATGCGAAAATCAAATAACCTTTTTGGAACTGATCTGATCGAAAAGTTTACACTATAGGATCTGCTTTTAAGCTCATTTTGCCAAAAAGTTGAGGATTCGAATATGGAGGCAGAAAAACTAAAGAGGGGGTTAAAAGAGAATTTCCCAGGCGTATTTTCAGGCGGTTTGGGAAGGTGTACAAAAGCGGTAGCAAAATTCGTCGTAAAAGTAAATGAACAGTCAGTGCTCAAAAAGAAAAGAAATGTTCCATACGCCGCTATAGAACAGATAGACGGTGAATTAGAAAGACTCGAAAACATGGGTGTCATTGGAAAACTTGATCACAGTGAGTGGACTGCACTAACGATTTACATAAAAAAGAAGAGTAAGGAGATTCGGGTTTGCACCGACTTCCCGACAGGCTTAAACAGGGCATTACATGATCATCATTATCCTCTTTCGAGCCCTGAAGAGATATTGGTGAAACTGAGTGGAAGGAAATATTTTTCTAAAATCGACCTCAGTGACGCGTACTTACAAGTTCCAGTCAATGAGGAGTGTTCAAAGCTGTTATGTATTAATACCCATAGGGGATTGTACAAGTTTAACAGACTTCCTTTTGGAGTCAAAATCGCCTCTGCGATTTTTCAGCAAATTGTGGACATTATGTTAAATGGGTTGGCTTTCTCGGTAGAGCACCTGGACGATGTGTTAATGAAAAGCGCTAGCAAAGAACAACACAAAGCTCATGTAAACCAAGTATTCAAAAAGATTCAGGGTTATTGATTTAAAGTAAAACTGGAAAAATGTACATTTTTCATGGAGAAAATAAAATACTTGGGACAAATCATCGATAAACATAGAAGAAGGCCGGATCCAGATAGATCGAGTGCAATAAAGAATATGCCTGCTCCAGAAAATATTGCGTCTTTACAAAGTTTCTTAGGTTTGGTAAATTACTACAATGTATTTGTGCCAAATATGCATAAACTAAGGTCGCCTTTAAATGAACTGTTAAGGAAAGACCAAAAATTGGTCTGGACGCAAGAGTGCGAAGAAGCATTTCGGGAAATTAAAGAGACTTTAACGTCTGACTTGTTTCTGGCACATTATAATCACAAGCGTGAAATCATAGTTGCAAGCGATGCCAGCTCCTATGGCATAGGAGCATACATTTTACACAAAATGGATGATGGAAAAGTGAAACCCATTCATCCCGATAACTTTTTCCAGCCGAAAAGAACTACTCACAAATTGAACAAGAGGCGCTAAGCATTATATTCGTGGTAAAGAAACTTCATCGTTTCCTGCACGGTAGGCCATTTCTGTTACAATCAGACCACAAACCATTATTAACGATTTTCGGATTGAAAAAGGGACTACCATAACATACGGTGAATAGACTCCAAAGATGGGGTACCATACTTCTGAATTACAATTTTCAAATGGAGTATGTACCATTTTAAAAATTTGGTCATGCACACGGTTTATTGAGGTTAATACGTAAGGAGACAGAACCATTGGAGGATATGGTGATAGCAGCCAGTAAAAAAATACGTTATGTGTACCAATAAGAGAACTTCCAGTAACGCTTGATGAAATTAAGAGTAAGGCAGAGGTGGACGAATTTATTATACGCACGGAAGAAAGGATCAACAACAACGAATTGGATGAAGAAATTTATTTAATTTGCGATAACGTCCTGCTATATAGCGACAGGGTCGTAATTCATGCGACATTACAGAAAAGAATGCGATGGAATTCCATGTATGACATCAAAGTATATCAAGAATGAAAAGCCTTATGCGCTCTTTCGTTTATTGGCCAAACATGGATAAGGATATAGAAGGAAAAATCAGGGAGTGTAGAGGATGCGTATTACCTATGAAAGCTCCTCCGACTCAATTCGGTTCGTGGGCATAACAGACCGATCTTGGGCTAGAATTCATTTAGATTTTGCAGGACCGCTAGATGAGTTCTACTATCTCATTGTTGTAGACAGCCTATCTAAATGGCCGGAAGTATTAAAATGTAAGAACCCCATATCTACATTGTTACAATGGAACGCAATTTACGTCTACCGAATTTAAACATTCATCTAATCGAGCATATAACCATTCCGCCACAGCACCCAAGAAGTAATGGACAAGCAGAGAAATTCAATGACACATTCAAGAGAGCTCTGATAAAAGCTAGTGTGTCGCAGACGGATAAGTCAATCCAACAGTTTTTACAAATCTACAGAGTCACTTCAAATGCAAACATCGAAATATCGAATACACCTGCTGAGGTTATGTTCAGACGCAAGGTTAGATCGATTCTTCACAAGTTGTTACCAAACCAGGATAGGCCAAACCTAAAAAAAAAACGATAAAAAAAACGGTATAAAGTTGGCGAAAGAGTCTTCTACAATTCACAAAAATTATAAGACTTTCTGGGAGTCCGGCATTGTTGAGAAACAAATAGGTAACATGGTCTACATGATTAAGGGACCAAACTTCGTGCACAAACGTCACACTAAACAAATTCGGAAAAGATATTCGAACAATGAGGTGACCAGATCGCCCAAGGAGGAAATCATGGACACAGTATTTGATACTTTTCAGGTGCCCACACCAGAGACAGCTCCGGAGAACAGAAGATCAAACAGAAAACGGAAATCAACAGAATTGATTAGGGTGAACCCAAAACAAAAACGTAATTAATACCAGACAGAATATTTTCACAATGGGGGTGTTATACAGGCCTTCCTTGAACAGAGGAATTTACACCGATTAGCACTATAAATAGCGCTAGTAATTCCAACACCGGTGAGAGAGATGCGACTGTACTTCAACTGCTAGCCGAGTGCCCAGCAGATATACGCGCTTTTCTATTTTGTACATTATTGTTAATACACTTGTTCCTAAACCCAACCTCGACTTGATTGTTCTTATTTTCACTGTTGTTCCAGAACACACACACACACACACACACACACACACACACACACACACACACACACACACACACACACACACACACACACACACACACACACACACACACACACACACACACACACACACACACACACACACACACACACACACACACACACACACACACACACACACACACACACACACACACACACACACACACACACACACACACACACACACACACACACACACACACACACACACACACACACACACACACACACACACACACACACACACACACACACACACACACACACACACACACACACACACACACACACACACACACACACACACACACACACACACACACACACACACACACACACACACACACACACACACACACACACACACACACACACACACACACACACACACACACACACACACACACACACACACACACACACACACACACACACACACACACACACACACACACACACACACACACACACACACACACACACACACACACACACACACACACACACACACACACACACACACACACACACACACACACACACACACACACACACACACACACACACACACACACACACACACACACACACACACACACACACACACACACACACACACACACACACACACACACACACACACACACACACACACACACACACACACACACACACACACACACACACACACACACACACACACACACACACACACACACACACACACACACACACACACACACACACACACACACACACACACACACACACACACACACACACACACACACACACACACACACACACACACACACACACACACACACACACACACACACACACACACACACACACACACACACACACACACACACACACACACACACACACACACACACACACACACACACACACACACACACACACACACACACACACACACACACACACACACACACACACACACACACACACACACACACACACACACACACACACACACACACACACACACACACACACACACACACACACACACACACACACACACACACACACACACACACACACACACACACACACACACACACACACACACACACACACACACACACACACACACACACACACACACACACACACACACACACACACACACACACACACACACACACACACACACACACACACACACACACACACACACACACACACACACACACACACACACACACACACACACACACACACACACACACACACACACACACACACACACACACACACACACACACACACACACACACACACACACACACACACACACACACACACACACACACACACACACACACACACACACACACACACACACACACACACACACACACACACACACACACACACACACACACACACACACACACACACACACACACACACACACACACACACACACACACACACACACACACACACACACACACACACACACACACACACACACACACACACACACACACACACACACACACACACACACACACACACACACACACACACACACACACACACACACACACACACACACACACACACACACACACACACACACACACACACACACACACACACACACACACACACACACACACACACACACACACACACACACACACACACACACACACACACACACACACACACACACACACACACACACACACACACACACACACACACACACACACACACACACACACACACACACACACACACACACACACACACACACACACACACACACACACACACACACACACACACACACACACACACACACACACACACACACACACACACACACACACACACACACACACACACACACACACACACACACACACACACACACACACACACACACACACACACACACACACACACACACACACACACACACACACACACACACACACACACACACACACACACACACACACACACACACACACACACACACACACACACACACACACACACACACACACACACACACACACACACACACACACACACACACACACACACACACACACACACACACACACACACACACACACACACACACACACACACACACACACACACACACACACACACACACACACACACACACACACACACACACACACACACACACACACACACACACACACACACACACACACACACACACACACACACACACACACACACACACACACACACACACACACACACACACACACACACACACACACACACACACACACACACACACACACACACACACACACACACACACACACACACACACACACACACACACACACACACACACACACACACACACACACACACACACACACACACACACACACACACACACACACACACACACACACACACACACACACACACACACACACACACACACACACACACACACACACACACACACACACACACACACACACACACACACACACACACACACACACACACACACACACACACACACACACACACACACACACACACACACACACACACACACACACACACACACACACACACACACACACACACACACACACACACACACACACACACACACACACACACACACACACACACACACACACACACACACACACACACACACACACACACACACACACACACACACACACACACACACACACACACACACACACACACACACACACACACACACACACACACACACACACACACACACACACACACACACACACACACACACACACACACACACACACACACACACACACACACACACACACACACACACACACACACACACACACACACACACACACACACACACACACACACACACACACACACACACACACACACACACACACACACACACACACACACACACACACACACACACACACACACACACACCCGGTCGTATAATACGTTTAAACATGATATTAAAATTTATGCAGACTGTGTATGTACTTTTATAGAATCAATCATCTATTGAATATTATATATTACTTAGAATAGTTTTCCCGGTGGACTAATTCACAAAGAAAATAAGAACACAAAAAATACTAATGATAATGTCGTTCGTCAAATGCCGTCTGTGTTTTCACAATATCACATCAGTATATATTTTTGTTTCGCAATGAATGTCCTGAAAACTTAATTTCTGATTAATTTTTACTTTTAAAATATGCAAACGAAGAAATGATTTGCGACGATTTTTAATGATACTTTTTCCTTTATCGTAAATTGAATTCATTAATAAAAAAATTAAAATAAAATGATGAGGTACACCCAGGCTTGAACAGGCGACCATTTGATCTGTAGTCGAACGCTCTACCACTGAATTATTTTTCCAGACGACAGTAGTTCTTTTCTTTTTTAAGAAGTAATGATTTATAGATGATTGAATGCGTATTTATTTTCGAAGAATTATCTCCATTATACTAGTAGAGAAAACTGAGCAGTGTTTGTTATTTTTATATAATGAAACCAAAAATTGCATACACACACACACACACACACACACACACACACACACACACACACATATATCTATATATCATAAATACGAGGTATATAATTTCATGAAATATTCATTTATATACATCGCAAGAATTCAACATAAATAACAATGTTGTGGACAATCGTTTCTAAGCCGATATGGATTTTTATGATATCAGGTCTTATCAAGAGTAGAAAACACACACACACACACACATACACACACACATATATATATACACCACGCCCATATAACACACACACACATACACACACACACATATATATATATACACCACGCCCATATAACACACACACACACACACACACACACACACACATATATATATATATATATATATATATATATATATACATACACCACGCCCATATAACACACACACACACACACACACACACACACACACACACATATATATATATATATATATATATATATATATATATATATAGAGAGAGAGAGAGAGAGAGAGCGAGTAATTGATAGACAGGTAGATATATATATATATATATATATATATATACAGATAGATAGATAGATAGATAGATAATACCACTTTCGTTATAATGTTATTTATATATATAAGAAGGCTGCATTGAATAACTTTCATTGTAACATTTCTGGTTTATTAATAGGAAACGATTAGTTTGTGACTTTTTAAAATTTCCAAGCGGAAATATAAAAATAAAAAGTATAACTTTCATATCTTTACAAAAGAACTGCTTTTCTTTCAGCCTGTGCTTTGTCTATTCAACCTGTTGCCGATATCTCAACCGATCAAACAAAGAGACGCCCGCATCTATCTTTACGCCGAGGCACGTGTACTTCCTGTTTAAAAACAACTTATCTACATACTGCCACATCCTGAGCTACACACACTGTGGTTCTGTTTATTCCGTTTTTCTTACTCTCTCTCTCTCTCTTTCTCTCTCTCTCTCTCTCTCTCTGTCTTGCACATACACAATCATTCATTCACTTTCTCTCCTCCTCTCTCCCCTCTCTCTCTTTATATATATATATATATATATATATATATATATATATATATATATATATATATATTTGTAGTCTTCGACATATAGTCCTGTTTCGTTGTATCACAACTCATCAGTGCCGCTAGACTAGCATCTCTCCCAAGCCAAGGATTGAACCTAGAACCGCCGTGTTGACATTCGGCAGTATATATATATATATATATATATATATATATATATATATATATATATATATATATATATATATATATATATATATATATATATTATGGTTCCATAAATATATTTCAGTATTTACTTCACCACTGCTCAATGCCTGACTATATGAATCAATGATTAGATTAAATTGTATCCACCTCTCACCAAGATAGATTACAGCAATAAATTAGTTGTTCTATAAATATCGTAACAAAATACCCCTGTTGACGATCGCTAGGAATGAAAGCACTCGATTCTAAATAGACTGTATTACAAAGTTGTCGCCTTACCCCACCAGTCGTCAAAACTTCTATACATGCACACACACACACACACACACACACACACACACACACACAGAGACATATATATATATGAGTTTTTCTCTCTCTTTCTGGCATTGATATAAAATGTTTAAAACGTTCTATTCAAAATACTGCATTCCAAATTATAAAAACGAACTTTCTAATATACTGAGTCATGGATATGCGAGCGACTACATGAAGGTTAACGAGATCGATTAATTGCTTAGTTATTCTTATGGCTTCTTATTAGATGATTGGTTTCATTTCACTGTTACTCTAAATTATATTTATACATAGTTTTTACATTCTGCATAAGTGCGTAGAATTTACAATGAAAACTTTTTAGCACAGAAAAAAAAAACCCTTCTTATAATTCCTTCTCCGTAGGTATGAGCTGTAATTTGCAGTAGTCTGTTATGTGTAAGTGACAACGCACCTTGTTTTAATCGAAAACAGTTTTGATATAAATATATATATATATATATATATATTATATATATATATTATATATATATATATATTATTATTTTATATATATATATATATATATATATATATATATAAATTTAGTGCTTTAATTTTAACTTCTGAAAAAAAGCAACATGCATGTAGAGGTATATATTCGATTTAAGAATTTATTGGTTGACAAAGGAATGTACAGTAGGGGTTATATTAATTTCCGTAATCCATGGATTTTCAACAATGGCGCATATCATCAGAGGAAATGAAATGCAGTTAGCAAAATGTTCCTTTTTTTGGCTAGGATCTCCTTGAAAATATTACTTCAAGTAATATCTATCAGGATTTCATCTGAATTCTATCAGTGTCTTATCTCGATTATATATATATATATATATATATATATATATATATATATATATATATATATATATATATTTAAAGTGATGATTGTATAGTTCCAACGAGAGAAAAAATGTATATTTAAAAGAGTGTAGCCATAAATAATTGTGAGGTTTACGCCTTTTATCATATTTTTAATTTAAAATATTTTTATAACGCGTTTCATGCTTTGTTTCGCTCTCTTAAGATATTTTCGTAAAAAGTTTTTTTTAAAATGAGAGTTTGAAATGTTATTTTTACATCTGCTGATACTAAATGTGTTTTTCAGAGTGATGTTGTCTAAGACATTCTGTCCCCAACAGTAAGTGTTGGTAGTGTCCAGTCAGCCACCTACACACTCACACACGTACTCACACATATCCACCCACTAATACATATCACAAACATATTGGTTAATTTTTGTTGTTGTCTTTCCCAATCAAAACACGCATGCATACATGTACTTAACCATGCGTGTACTTATGTTTGAATGATTAAGTACATGTATGCATGTGTGTTTTGATTGGAAAAGACAAAAAAAAATTTAACCAATATGTGTGTGATATATATTAGTGGGTGGATATGTGTGAGTCCCTGTGTGAGTGTGTAGGTGGGTATGTATATATGTATGCTCCTACATATATTTCTGTGTATATGCGTGTGTATATCTGTATATACCTGTGTGCGTGCGTATGCGTGTGTATATGTATATGTACATGTATGTATATGTATGTGTGTGTGATTGTGTGTCAGTGTGTGCTATACATGGGGAAAGAAAGTTATAAAAAAAACATAAAACCCTTCACAAAATGAACCAAAAGCCCCCTCTTTGAACTTAACTCTGACTGGACACTACCAACACTTACTGTTGGGGGCAGAATATCTGAGACAACATCACTCTGAAAAACACATTTAGTATCAGCAGATGTAAAAATAACATTTCAAACTCTTATTTAAAAAAAAAACCTTTTTACGAAAATATATAAAGAGAGCCAAACAAAGCTTGAAACGCGTTATAAAAATATTTTAAAATAAAAATATGATAAAAGGCTGAAAAAAACCACAATTGTTAATGGCTACCCTCTTTTACACACACACACACACACACACACACACACACACACACACACACACACACACACACATATATATATAGATAGTAAGTTATAAAATATATATGGCAATTAAGCTTCACAGAATATTCAGTGTTTCATTCTCGTGAGAATTCGTCAGGCTTATGCCTCTCTATGCTAGGCTTATGGGCCTCGTGAGAATTCTAACGAGAATGAACCGCGGAATATTCTGTGTAGTTTAATTGACATATATTTTCATAGCTTACTACCTACTTCTGCCTATATATTGAGCACTGTTGAAGTAAATACTAAAAAAATTACGCCTAAAATTATATCTTCGTATATTAATTTATGTGATTAAATGAAGTGATCATATATATATATATATATATATATATATATATATATATATATATATATATGTGTGTGTGTGTGTGTGTGTATGTGTGTGTACTAGCAAAAGTACCCGTCGTTGACTGGGTTCAAAAACAGCCTACAGAAAATGGACTCTGATTTATGAAAGTATGATAGGTTATGAAAAGGAAGGGTTGTAAAGGTATAGCTTCGAATTTGGGGGTATCAAAATCAAAGCAAAATATGATGAAAATAAAAATAAAATAGATAAACTGCATAATTTATTATACCATACCTGTTCACACTGAAACACTTATCACAATATTCTATGGATCTACATTAAAAAACCTTGTTAAACTCCATTCTATGGAGGTCAGGCGGGAACGAACACCCCGTAATTTTTATTATACCATATTTCAAACTGAAACATAATTATCAAAGTATACTTACGCAGATAGATATGAAAAGTCTTTATTAAAGTCTGTGCATATTTCCATTCTATGGAGGCCAGGCGCGAACGCAGATCCCACAATTTGATTATACTACCCCTTTTTAAGTTAAAACATACTTATCAAAGTATTATTATGTACATCTATATCAAAAACACTTGTAAACGTTTATTTTTAATTTTTAAATTTTTTAATTCCATACTTTGTGAACCAGGCACGTATGCAGACCCCACAATTTTAATGAATCATCATTATGCCAGATCAAACATACCCAATCCTGTGACTGGATCCATCTTCTATCATTATATGTAATCAGTTTTCTATAATAGTCAGCCACATAGGAGCCTATTCGTGACCAGGCACACACACAGACGTTCAGCTTTATATTATATTATATATATATATATATATATATATATATATATATATATATATATAGTGGAGATGGTAATTAATAAAAAGTGAAGAAAGTGCTCAATACTGTTGTAGAGCAAATATGCGATTTATTTTTTATTACCGTATCTTTCTGTTAAGCTACATTATTGTTTCGGCTACACGGCCGTTTTTTTGGCCGTCTGTAGCGTCCTCAGACTTTCTGTAAAATCTTAGGACGCTACAGACGGCCAAAAAACGGCCGTGTAGCCGAAACAATAATGTACCTGAACAGAAAGATACGGTAATGAAAAATAAAACGTATATACACTTGTGCCCGATATTATTCATACCCCCCTTGAAAATTGAGTTTATTAGGTGTAACTTTTGTAAGAATTTATTGTTTACGTCCATATTGATACATATTCTTAATAAACCTCTTCTGATCATTTTCGTCATTTTAAAATCTCGGGATACTTGTAATAAAAGAAATATACAGCTATTTATAAAATCTGCAATGTTCAAAAATAATCATACCCCCTTATTTTTTCAGTATTAATCGAGTTTCTGACTGTTTGTTTCCTGTTTGATTCTTATTTTGAATGCTTTTATACAACCTTTGATTAATTTCATTTCGTTTTTTTGCATTTTTCAGAAATTAAAATGATATCAACTGAAAACCAATAAAAGAATAAAAATTATTAGAATGGGGAAGAAAAAAGAGCTTAGTAATGATCTTAGGACTAAAATTGTGAATTCACATAAGGATGGTTTAGGTTACAAGTCAATTTCCAAGAAATTTGAGGTCCCTACAGCAACAGTACAGAGCATCATCAAAAAATTCCAGAGCCACCACACAACAAACAACTTGATTGGTAGAGGAAGGAAAAGGAAACTGTCTGCTAGAGCCACCAGGAATATTGTAAGAAGTGTTAATTCAAATCCAACCACCACTAATAAGGACATTTTAGAAAATCTGGAGTCTTCTGGCATAAAAATATCAAGGCAAACATTGCAAAGGACTCTGCATGAAAATGGTCTGAAAGGAAGAAGACCAAGAAGGACTCCATTGCACACCGGAAAACACCTTGCAGCACGTCTAAAGTTTGCTAGGACCCATGTGAATTCTCCAGAGTCCGTTTTCTCAAGTATTTTGTGGACTGACGAAACAAAAATTGAATTGTTTGGCCATATGGATGCTTCTTACGTTTGAAGGAAGAAAGGAGAAGCTTAAAACCCAAAGAACACCATACCCACGGTGAAACATGGTGGTGGTAGCCTAATGTTTTGGGGCTCCTTTTCGGCTAGTGGTCCAGGTAGTTTGGTCAAGATAGATGGAACCATGAAGAAGGAGCAATATTTGGAGATACTCCAGAAAAACATTAGACAGGATGCGGAGAAGCTCCATTTAGGACCAAACTGGGTCCTTCAACAGGATAATGATCCAAAACATACTGCCAAAATAGTCAAGAAATGGTTTGAGGATAATCAAATTAATGTTTTCGAATGGCCTAGCCAGAGTCCCGACCTGAACCCTATCGAAAACCTCTGGCACATATTGAAAACTGAGGTTAAAAAGCGGAAACCTAGAAATTTGAGGGATTTGGAGAACTACTGCATTGAAGAATGGTCAAAAATCAGTGTTGATGCTTGTAAAAACCTTGTTGATAAATATCCCAAACGGTTACAGGCAGTTATTAAGAATAAATGGCATGCTATTGACTATTAGTAAGAGAGGTATGAATAATTTTGAACTAGTGCCATTATTGTTTTTCTTTGTATAATGTTTCAAACTTGCATAATTTATTTATTTGTTGAGTTTAAATTAAATGCTTATGCTGGATTTATTGTTTGAAATCCCTTTAATATTGTCTACCTTCTGGTTTGAGCAATATTCTTATAGAAATCTCAAAGATCCGAGGGGTATGAATAATATCGGGCACAAGTGTATATATATATATATATATATATATATATATATATATATATATATATATATATATATATTATTTCAAGTATCGATATAAATTGTATGTATACATTTTCAGTAATTTCAGTGCTCTATAAGTAGTGCAAGGCGTATATGGCTATTAATTCTGTGTAGCTTAATTGTCATATGTATTTTTAAATTTGCTACACACACGCGTGTATATATATATATATATATATATATATATATATATATATGAGTTGAAATGAATTTTCAATGATAAGGCAAACTATATCATGATAAATAAGCTTTACCTGGTTAAGAGGAGCAAACAATAGAATAAGTTTTAAAAAAACCGCGTAAATTTACACAGGAACTTTATTACATTATCAAGTAAATAAGGGTTACGGAAAGGGTAATTAGGGAGAAACCTTTTTATGGCATGACATTTCCAAGCTAAACATTTCTCGTCGGAAGAGAAGAAAAATCCGGTTTTATACAAATGTAAAGGCAAAAAAAAAAAAAAAGAACATCGATTTAAAAAATATATATGACTGTATGCGTGTGTATTGCATGTGTCTGGATATGCGGTGATAGTAGCATCAATACGTATAAATTGAGTTCCTACGTGCAGATATAAATTCGTCATCATTTTTAAGGGACTGCATGTAATTTTTGCATTTATTTGAATATATTACGTCGACTTTCATGTTTTACCGCTTTCTCTCTCTTCCAGTCCTTCTTCCGTAACAGCTTGTTTTATTCATTGTTTACCCAGATCGTCACAGATATCTGTTTAGTTGTTTCAACAATATCTCTGGCCCCGAAACCACACACACACTGGCATACTGCTAATGATATTTTTTTGACATTTAATTCATGAGATCTCATCACGTACATCTTCTCAACTGTTAACCTCATAACCGTTATGATTATATTCATAACATTTCATTCCTTGTACTTTCCGACCTTCTCGTACTTTTGTTGTTGTAATCTGTTAATCTACAGAGTGGTCAAAAAGTCAGGTAACATGTTAAAGTTAGAAAAAACAATATGATCCATTATAATCTCTATTCGTTTAATATTATTTGTTTAAATATTTGAGTGTAATATTAAACTACCCCTCCTGATTTCTGGCTTTGGGGCTATGTAAAGGATAGCGTTTATGGCAAGAAGCCTGATACAATAGCGTCTTTAAAGTTATTATTGAATGGATATCGCGGATATCAGCTGACATGATTACACGTGTTACACAATCAGTGGTTAATCGCTTCCAGCGATTGATAGAGAGAAATGGACGACAATTAACAAAATAAACATATTTCATGTTTGTTTCATTTTATATTTCAATGTATGGTACTTAAATATACGTGTATTGCTAATATCGTTTTTCTTTAAAATGTTACCTGACTTTTTGACCACCCTATATATATATTAATACGCTTGTAACTATCTATCTATCTATCTATCTATCTATGTGTGTCTGTTAATAATAAATGAATGCTCAGCGTTTATATAAGCTGCACACTGATACATGATTAGGAGCCACAAATCCTTCTAATTGGCTATGATTGGTCAATTAAGAGCGCGTTTTAAACATTTGCTGCGGGATAGTCACGAAATAACATTTTTTTTTTAATTCACGGGCGTCATATTTTTGGATACGTGTCTAGATTTTTTTTGTTGTTTTTCTTTTTGTGTCTCAGCACTCAAAACAAATGCAAAATTCAAGCAACATATTATATACGTTAAATAACGATTACTACCTATCCGAATAATCAACCCAAACTATTGCTTTATTTTCTTCGGCATCTACTGTATGTATGTTGCCGTTATAATAGCGTTTAACAACAGAAATCAAATCACATTTATTGGTGAAAACTAGTAAAATGCAATCAGCCATGTAAACTGACACATGTAAAGCGATTACAGCAATTAAGAGTTCCAAGACTTTAAACCTAGTTATATTATGCATTGTCGTTATTTCTGATAGTCGGTCTATAGATGGTTTTTAAAAATGCTGCTTTTCTACTGTTGAGATGGAAGAATCTATGATACATCATTTGTTGAGTTCCGTAGTCACCATGATATAACACTGGAATGAAAAATTCATAGAAAGGTGTCTTTGGATGTTTTTGATGACAATTAATAGTTTGCATTATTTGGATATTTTTTTTTACAAGAGTCACCGCTTATCAAGTCTAGAACGCCACTCGAGGATAAAGGTTAATGAATGGTCGTGCAGTAATCGCTAATGGTGTAAGTTGAGTGGAATTTGGTTATTTCAGGAAACGGTTCAACAAGAACGTGTTTACATTGAATTTAAGGCTATCATGCTGTAGTGGGTTCGGAAGCAGGCCGGCGAAACTGCGTTCCACAAGCGGGCAGTTCTAGGAAAGAAGCTTTGCTCGTGGAATCTGCGTTAAAATTTAAGCAGAGATAAAGAGTAGAGGAAGTTGTTGATTTTGGTTGTAGCTAGTCAAGTGTTTTATTGTGCGTGTGAAAGTTTGGCAAGGGAGGACTATAGATTTGAGCTCGGACGAGAACTTGCCACGAAAATAACGATTCAGCAGAGACAGGTTCGAAGCGTCTCTTTTGTGGGAAAGAGTTTGCAGGTTTCGAAGCCGGTTTTTAACTCTGTCAACGCAGGATAGGACATGGCTGAGCAACTCCTACTCAGATGTGACAGCAGCACTCAATTTTTGAACGCGTTAAGCTCTTATACGGATGGAAGATTGCATCGGCAATGAGATACCTACCGGAGTTTATAATGATCCAACTATTTTTCCAGCGATCTTGACAACAAATTTGATGTATGTGTTCCATTTCAGATCAGGAGTGAAGGTCATGCCAGAAGCGTGTAAAGACATCGTGACGAGAGCCATTCATTTTAATTGAGGCCTGATGGGAGTTAGATCGATTACGATGAAAAGAGAAAAGTTTGGTTTTAGACGTGTTAAATTAAAGAGACACCTTTTTCCCATTGCATCACGTGCTCAAGATCAGAAGAAAGATAACCAGAAAGATCTTGGTCTTTGAAATGTTGCTATAGATTGTGTTGACATCCGCATAAATGTCTACGAATGATCTAAGAATGTGATTTAGATATTGATGAAGATCAGGAAGAGTGTTGAGCCAAAGATATAATCCTGACGGACGCCAGCATTGATGGTATGAGATTCTGATCTCTGCCCATCGACACGTGTTTTTATAAGTCTAACAGGGAAAAGATTGAATGATTGAGAAGACATTTTCAGCTATTCCGCAGCTGTCAATTTTTTGAAGAATACCTTTATACCATAACTTATCAAAAGCCTTTGTCATAGTCTGTTACTCTAGAAACGAAATTTCTATTGAGAGATTTGCTAATCCTGTGTAATATTACAGTTAGCACCTCAGCTATCAGATCTAGCAGAACAAAAACCATAGTGCGTTTCACTAAGTTATTTTGCTAAGGTGGTGGACCACTTCTCTATCACAGATTCCAGCAATTTACTCATAATACACAGAATATAACCGATCTCCAGAATGTTTAAATAAGGAGCAGATTGATGAAGCTTTCTATGGTGTTAGGAAGCATTTCTCCTTAAGGAACGTTTAAACAGCTAAGTATGGGAGCGAGTTTGATTGAAGCTTTTGGAGCACTACGATCTACATGCCATATGGTTAGCTGCTTTACTGGAATCAAAATTTGTGATTAGCTTAACAACACCACGCACAGATATTTGTATGTTGCATAGTGTGTTTTCAGTCACAGGAGGAAATACGGGGAATAGGCGGCCTTTATCGCAAAGATTAGAAATTGCTGCAAAATTCTTGATGCTGACGAAATTATCACAGATTTGTTGATGATAGTTGGGAGAGGGCCGGTCTATGTTCGGGACCGTGTTATTTGCCAAAACTCATGGGAACCAAGCCGTTGCACAGCTACTTTTAACTTGACGCGTTGGGATACAAAGCATACTGGTAAAATATATATTCCCGACCTTACATCCCGAAATCATTGACTAAATCACGCTTAAGGTTGAAATGAATGCATGTAAAAATATCTGTCTTTGTTATTTTAATATGATCCAATTTGAGCATATATATATATATATATATATATATATATATATTTTACTTGGGAGCCACGACTTATCAAGGTCCGAAGACCACTTAAGGATAAGGGTTAATGAATGTAAGGTGGTAGTGTGGTAATCGTTAATGGTTTAGGTTGGGAAGACTTTGATTATTTATTGGGAGAGTTCAACAAAAATTGGTTTACATTGGATTTGAAGACTACCTTGTTGTAGTCCAACAGACCAGTGTTTCACAGGCGGCCAGTTCTTGGAAATAAGCTTTTTTTTTTAAATGGAATCTGCGTTTTGGTTTAGCACAAATAGTAAGTGAGGAAATCATATATAGTGGTTGTAGCTTTTCGAGAGTTCCTTGAAAATACTTGTGAAAAAAAGTTATTGTAAAGCTTTCGTGATTTCAGAAAAGGTATCAGACATCTCAACTGCTCGGAAAGATTAGCTCATTAGTTGTAGCTACGTTTATCTAGTTGGCAGAGAATAATTCTTTTTTAAGTCTGTCATTTTTTTTCATCGGCAAACAAATTTAGAAGCGAATTGGTTAGCAAACACAAGGAAGTTTTGCCTGAGTGGGGAGGGTGTTGAGCGCAAAAGCTTAAGTGTCGCACCTGTGTGAAAGCAATCAAGTAATTTTCTCCAGGTGTCGCGACCTCCTTTGAAATAAGACACTGAACGATTTTAAATTCAACGAGGAACGCACATCAGTAATTAAACACAAAGTTTATGTAGCAGAAGTTTTACTCTAAGTACTTAAAAGGAATCAAAAAATAAATTCAACTGTGCACTGAGGTGTGCGTTCAACAATACTTACATCATACAATGTGTGGGTGTGCGTGCGTCAGTGTGTGTGCGAGTGTGTGTGTGTGTGTGTGTGTGTGTGTGTGCCAGTGAGTATGTGAGCTAATCAACGTTGCCCAGGGGTATGGGAAAGAAAATGGATTAGTTTATAAATACGGAACCGTCATGAACAACAAAACGTTGTACTTCGTGAAAACAAAACGTAATGAGGCAGGATAAGGCAGAAAGTTCATTTTTATGGTCTATGCAATGGGAGTTTAAGTAAAAAAAACAACAACAACTAGACAATCTCTAACAACTGCGCTCCCAAAACGAAGATGGCGGAAATGGATACAATTAATACAACTACAGAACTGAATCAACTAACCATTTAACGTGTTTATTAATTACATATATAAATATAGATTGATTTACATTAAAATTGATTTTAAATAAATTGGTTTGAATATATAATACAATAAATAAATGTTTAAAAAATTATTCAATTAACTAGCTGTACCCGGCCACGCGTTGCTGTTGCTCAGTTTGTTAAAATGGAACACATGTGGAAGTACAGAAAAGTTTGATTTAGTTTTTCAAGAGAATGTACAAATTATTTATTTTTTTTTAACAGATGCTAAGAAAATAAACAGAAAAATACTTCCATCATTAATTATGCAAAAAAATAAATAAAATGTTGATTTAGTGTTTCAATATGCTTATAAATTACGGTAAAACTTGCTGAGTATGCACTGTTTTACGGTTTTTGTAAAAATGGAACGAAAACTTAAATTTCGCTTCATTTTAATCTTTCTTAATTTTTTAATTGTCCCCCCAACGAATATAATCAAAACAGTAACATTCAACAATTGTACTTTATGTATATAAAACACAAAATGGGTGTTTGTATTACTGTACACATAGATTCGAAAAAGTTGTCAAAAAAACAAATATATAACAAATAAATGTTATCAAAGCCAAGATAAGTTACTTTTCTGCCAAACTGGATATATATATTTTTCGTGTTTTTATTCAATGTAACATATTTATTCAGCTCGAAAACCATACAGTGTTTACCGATGTATTCGAAAATTCAAGATGGCGTTTCACACCCTCTTTAACACCGTAAGTATGGAAAAAGATGTTATGAATAAAAAACTATACAAAATACTATTAAAAACCCGCCGAATATATGTCAACCTATGTCACGGTAACATATATTGAGCGAGTTTTTAACAGTGTTTTATCCGGTTTTTTATTTATAACATCTTTTCCCACACTTACCGTGTTAAAGAGAGAATCAGACGCCATCTTGAATGTTCCAATACATCGGTAAACACTATGGTTTTCGAGCTGAATAAACATGTTACATTGAATAAAAACACGAAAAATATATCCAGTTTAGTAGAAAAGTAACTTATCTTGGCTTTGATAACATTTATTTGTTATCTCTTTCTTTTTGGACAACTTTTTCGAATCTATGTGTAGAGTAATACAAACCCCACAAAATATTTATTAAACAAAGAAAATAAAAAAAAGTTTATAACGAAAGGGAAATAATCGCTAGATTTTTAACTAATCGTCAGAAATGTTTCAAAATCGCTAATTCTCCCCCCCAAAAAACTCCATAATGTTCCGTGCTTTCTCACTATGGGTTTGTATTACTGTACACATTGATTCGAAAAAGTTGTCAAAAAACAAATATATAACAAATAAATGTTATCAAAGGCAAGATAAGTTACTCTTCTACCTAACTTGATATATTTTTCGTGTTTTTATTCAATGTAACATGTTTATTCAGCTCGAAAACTATATAGTGTAGGCACCGCCAAAACTGGGGGGGGGGGCAGGTCAGTACTTTTTGACGGACCGTCTTTTTAAAAATCTACCAAAAGTCAGGTAATTATCCGATCAATACGAAATTTTCAGCGATTATTAGGAGAAGAATGAACTTTATAACAGTGTACTTATTTTTCATAAACGATATTTATATATATATTTTTTTGCTTACAACCCCCCCCTTGTTTTGAAGTGGGAACAAATATGCTTAAAATAATCATCTGAAACCGAACAAAACATATTGTGTTGTTGTAAGGGACAGAATTATAGATTAAAAAAAATAAAAATTGTTTGCATACCTTATTTTGACGTCTGAATATCAGAACTTCGATTGTGTTTAATTATCCCGCTTTTGAGTTTTGAAGTGTGAAATTCGGTGAATATGTTAAGTAAAATAATTAATTTAAGTTAAGCAAAACAAAAAAAAAAAAATTTAATATTTATACGAAAAAAGCAATTTTTAAATTTTTCATAAATAAATTAACAATTTTTTTTTAGCGAGCCGAATAACGCATGACCATTATTAAACAGAGCATGCTTTGAATAATCGATACAAAAAAAATCGATAAATATTGTGCCCTTTGTGTTAAAAATAGCATCATTTTTTTCGATCTCGTTTGAAAACGTTTGCCGCCTTTCGACTACGGTGGACCAAACGCGCTGAAATAATTTTTTTTTTATTCTGCTTTAAATTGCCCCCCCCCATTTTGGGGAGTCTGGCCCCCACACACATACACATTAAAAACCAAACTCATACAAATGGTCACCCATCTGGTACTGGCCAGCCTCAGCTTAATAATACATTGAAATTTTCGTCACCGAAAAATAAGTTTTTTTGGCCTGTTTGGTCTTCCATAGTTTTCTTCTTATCAAAAGAAAACGTAAACAGAGTCGATCTGAACTCTACGTCGACGCGAAATATTTGGTTACCTATATGAATAAGTGGAATTATTTGAAATTCAGGTACTTATATTATAATATTTTTGCATATTCTCTTAGAAAATCATCCTAAATCTTAGTTAGACAATAAATAAATAAATAAATTATTTCAAAAACCCTTTTTTTTTAAATATTTAAGTACGTTTTTTGTGCAAGACAAAAAATGTCAATTGTTAACTTTTTGGGAAAATTGAACATTTAAAATTGAATACAAAATAGTAGAAAAAGTTTTACATTATTCTGTTTTCTATATGATACAATTTAGGGTTTTATCTTTCTGGAAAAAAAAAAGTTACTCAGAAATAATGGATTTTAATAAATGTAATTTAGTTTTAAAAAACAACAACAACTTGATTTTGCGGCCATTTTTGGCGGTGCCTAATATAGTGTTTACCGATGTATTGGAACATTCAAGATGGAGTCTGAATCTCTCTTTAACACGGAAAGTTTGGGAAAAGATGTAATAAATAAAAAACCTAATAAAATACTGTTAAAAACTCGCTCAATACATGTTAATGTGACATAGGTTGACATATATTCGGCGGGTTTTTAATAGTATTTTGTATAGTTTTTTATTCATAACACCTTTTTCTATACTTACGGTGTTAAAGAGGGTGTGAGACGCCATCTTGAATTTTCGAATACATCGGTAAACACTGTATGGTTTTCGAGCTGAATAAATGTGTTACATTGAATAGAAACACGAAAAATATATCCAGTTTGGCAGAAAAGTAACTTATCTTGGCTTTGATAACATTTATTTGTTATATATTTTTTTTTTTTTGACAACTTTTTCGAATCTATGTGTACAGTAAAATAAACACCCCTCGGAGGTTGGAATGCTCCCCGCCCCCACCTAAAATGTACTTGGAAAAATCGATTTTATAGTGAGATTTAAGAATGGTTATTCGAAAAAAAGGTGAAAAACAAAACAAATAAGCAATAAATAATTATTACCAAAGGCAATAAATGCTACTTTTTTTTACTTACATGAATCAGTTTACTTTATGTTTGAAAGTATTTTCAATCGTTTTTTTTATTTTTGTAATAATAGTAAAAAATAAAAAAAAAGAAGTCGTATTATCGTGACGTCTGACAGCGATCGCCCGATCCATGGCTAACGTGTAATAAAGTAAACCGGCCCCCAAGAAAAAGAACCAAAAGGGAAGTCCATGTACGTGAATATCGCCGCATATAAATTTACCTGAATGTCGTCTGGTAAGTGGTACGGTGAAAAAGTAAAGGAACGTGGCACAAATAGAGTTGGATACACAAGTAAGAGTCGTAGAGTGATAGAGTGTAAGTAAAACCTGGAATATCAGGTTGTTTCGTTTCGTTTTAACATTGGAAAGAGCAGAAAATGGGGAGAAAAGAAAGAAAGAAGGAAAGACCGAAAGGCACCGAAAGGCAAGAAAGAAAGAAAGAAAAAAAGCACGTAAGGAAAGAGCAAAACGGAAGTTGTGTTTGTGAAAGTAAGTTTGGTGCGTTTCACGTAAATGTCAATTCGGGTTTTCATTAAACTCTAACCACGCGGGTTATAACGGAGTCGAAGTAATGTAATTGTGAAATCAATTCCAGGTAACGGATTGTTTTCTGTTTGAATCTAATTTTATTATAATAAATGCTTTATAAATTGTGTTTATGTTTTATGCTAACCAATGGCAAAGTAAGCGTGGTTCGTTTCAGCGTAAGCCCAGTCCAGTTTTTAGATAAATTCTAACCAGTGGTCGGTTTTAAATGTCTCCTGTGAACGGTCTTGAACGGTGTAAGTGAGTGGCGATGGTAGGATGAATTTGTTAGAGAGAGTTTACTTTACTACTTCCATTAAATGTAACCGATTTTTACAGTGGACTCTCACCAGACAGAATATAGGAAACTCTGATCAGCGAGATACTGGATATGTAATAACCCTATAACATACGGCAGATGTCGTGATTCAGTTTGTGAATGATACGGCTGCACCAAATGTATACAGGTGCATTCCTATAAAGGTCAAAGTCGGAGGGGGAAAATGAGTTCATTTTATTTATATAGAGATAGAACATAAAGTTTAATTAGTATAGTAAAAACTTATTAAATATATAAAAAGAAATGTTTATAATATTTAAGGGAGATAATTCAATGGCAGTAATAGTAATCTGTTTAAACGTAGAAATATACATAATAAAAATATTTGTTCATGTAATAATTAGGTTACAGCTACGTTCTTAATATACAACTTAAACAACCGTAGAAATTCCGACAATGACTTTGAACACACCAACACGCATTAAAATAATCGTGAAAAAAAATAATCGGAATATCTTCGCCAAATTAATTTCTGATGCGAATCACCATTTTTCATTAATCAATTTTTTTAACATCTTTTCGTCTTGAACGCAATAAAGACGTACGTATTGAGAGAGCCGTCATCAACATTCTCCGAAGTGTTCCAATTATTTTGTCCAACCGCTGTACATGATTTTCATTGGGAAAAAAAAAAGACTTGTTCCTAGACTTAGACAAGTAATTTCTGTATGATTTACATTCCTCCTCAACAGCTGGTGACAAGAGACACGAAATAAAAGGAAAACAACACTCAGATAAGGGGGATACATAAAACGAAGGTGAAAAGTAAAAACAAACGAAAAAAAAAAAAAGAAATATCGATAAACAAACGAAAAAATGTTTTTATAGAAAGAAAATCATCTTTGGCGAATTTTGTTTCGCTGCAAAACAACATCTGCAAACCAAAAGTGGCTTTTTAATAGCAAAATATTTATGATTAAAAAACACATCTATAGCACACATATACAGGCACACACATGTACTCACACGCACATACACCCCCCGTATATTATATATATATATATATATATATATATATATATATATATATATATATATATATATATATATATATATATATATGTGTGTGTGTGTGCTTCATTTCGGGAATAATTCTTGTTTATTTCTCTTGCGATCCGTTTTTTTTTTTTGCATATGGCGGTTCAATGTTCGAACGTCCTGTTCGAGTGTAAAACAAAATGCCACAGTAACGAATGTTTTCGGCTTCCATGCGTCGTCTTCAGGCGAATCATGAATTAAAAATTGCGTTTGGTGAATTTATTGAAACAGTCAATTAAAATCGTTTAAAATCGTTAAACGTACTTAAGCCTGCACCCTCTCATATTGAGCCTGATTAATGATCGGTTTGTTTATGCGACTATAGCAAATTTCTTTTTACACTCGAACAAAAGGTTCAAACAGTAGGCCGGCAAATACAAAAAATTGATTGGAAGAGAAACAAACAGAAATAATTCATCCAAACCTCATCAAGTAATCAAATTAACACAGTGTACTTGATGTATATAAGGAAAACGTTATTGACACACATCCTTAGGTAGAAATACGCACGTTTACGGTAAAACAACAAGTGAAGCATGCATAGTCTCTTGTAAGTGCACAGTGAAAAACGCATAAAAAATTACTAAGTTCAGCATTTGCCACCCCTCCCTATTTAGCCCCCAAAGTCCCCAGGGGGCATCTAATCCTGGTGCAAATGAACAAACGGTGTAGTTTTAGGCCTTAAACTATGTAAATTTGAGTTCTGCATCATGCAAAAAAAAAAAAAAAAAAAAGAAATGATAAAGTTTATCATTTGCCCCCCCCCCCTATTTAGCCCCAAAAGAAAATGAACAAACGATGCAGTTTTAGGCCTTAAAATATTTAAATTTGAGTTCAGTACCATGCAAAACTGCTAAATAGACATACACAGGAAAATTTGGACAAATATGGTAAAATAGTTCCAAAAATGGAGTGTTTTTATTAGCCCTAAAAGGGCCTCTGGGACACACCCAAGAATTATCGCGAAGTATAGAAAAACAAAATTATATAGAAATCAGTTGGTTACAACTTTTCAGAAAGAAAAATCCAGGCCATCAATTTTTTTTAAATAAGCACAAAAGTGTCATTTTAAACCGAATGGTACCTCTAGGGGGAGCAACCGGAGTTTTCCCGGAGAATCCTTTCTGTTACTTTTTTACTCATATCATGTTTAATGTTTGTGCAAAATTTCAAACAATTGCAAGCGTAGTTATTGAGAAAAGTGCAGACATACTAACGGGCGAACAGACGAACAGACAGAGGTTAATTTACAGATCCAACCTCCTTTTGACGGGGACAAAGTTAGGGTATTCATTTTGTATTTTCGTAAATAAAGAAACTAATATTTCAGATAGAAATGCTTTACAGTATCTTTCAAAACATTTAATTTCGATCAAAAAAGATACCGTCAAATTTCCCGAAAGACTTGTAAGAATTTTCATAGCAAAATAATTTTTATACATGTCACTTTCTATAACAAAAAGAAAGTGTTATCATTTACCCTACTTATAATAAGAAAAATTATTATTTTATATGTTATTTATTTAAGTAATTCTTATAATATCATGATGAAGAATAATTCTCACCATACATTGTATCTGTAGTAACTATGAAAGGAAAAGAGAGATACTGATGCAAAATGAAAAAAAACGAAAACCGAAAGTTGTTTACATGTAAAGTGACGTTCTCAATACGAAACAATAATGAATATATGAAAACTTTTCTATTACATTTCTGCGAAATATTAACAAAACGAAAGTAAACTAGTTCACGACTTCCGCTTGTTCGAACACTCACGATTGTTTAATGTATGCGTTTGAATTCGGCGTTTAATACTTCTAAAGTCCCTTCATTCTCATGGCAATCTTTTGGAGGAAAAAGTGGCTCTGTGGTTGGGTTTGAATTATGACCGACAAGATTTGTCACTCCTGCACTAATAACTCTGTAAGAATGAAACACTAGTGTCTGTAGATTGAAGAATAATTATATATATATATATATATATATATATATATATATATATATATATATATATATATATATATATTAGCAAAAGTACCCATCGTTGACTGGGTTCAAAAACAGCCTACAGAAAATGGACTCTGATTTATGAAAGTATGATAGGTTATGAAAAGGAAGGGTTGTAAAGAGATAGCTTCGAATTTGGGGGTATCAAAACCAAAGCAAAATATGATGAAAGTAAAAATAAAATAGATAAACCGCATAATTTATTATATCATACCTGTTCAAACTGAAACACTTATCACAATATTCTGTGGATCTATATTAAAAAAACCTTGTTAAACTTTGTGACATATTTCCATTCTATGGAGGTCAGGCGCGAACGAACACCCCGTACTTTTTATTATACCATATTTCTTCAAACTGAAACATAATTATCAAAGTATACTTGCGTATATAGATATGAAAAGTCTTTATTAAAGTTTGTGCCTATGTCCATTCTATGGAAGTCAGGCGTGAACGCAGACCCCACAATTATATTATACCATCCCTATTTAAGTTAAAACATACTTATCAAAGTATTATTATGTACATCTATATCAAAAACACTTGTAAACGTTTTTTTTTTTTAAATTTTTAAATTCTTTATTACCATACTTTGTGGTTCAGGCGCGTACGCAGACCCCACAATTTTAATGAATCATCATTATGCCAGATCAAACATACCAATTCCTGTGTCTGGATACATCTTCTATCTATATCATATCTATATATGTAATCAGTTTTCTATAATAGTCAACCATATAGGAGCCTATTCGTGACCAGACACACACAGAGACGTTCAGCTTTATATATATATATATATATATATATATATATATATATATATATATATATATATATATATATATATATATATATATATATAATGAACTCTCCCGTCGATTTCAACGTATGAGCTCCGCCACAAGCTAAGTTGTTCGGAAAACCACACAGATTATTTGTTTATTGTGGTGAAGTTAAGCAACGTTTAGCCTGGGTAACAATTTGCGAATCCTGGCGCTTTATATACCCGTTTCCAGGTTTCTATCTGGGAGCACGTTTTATCCACTGAAAGAAATGCACACGCAGTTTTCGTTAAAAAGGAATGCGCTGGTGCAAAAACCTGTGTGATCTAGTTGCAGCCATTGCACTGACTGAAATTAGCAGTTATACAAAAAAGCGTGGTTAGTTCTTCACAAAGCCTTTACCCCAATATATATATATATATATATATATATATATATATATATATATATATATATATAGAGAGAGAGAGAGAGAGAGAGAGAGATAACTACTTCATTTAATCACATAAATTAATATACGAAAGTCTAAATTTATGCGTAAGCTTTAAGTATTTACTTCAACAGTGCTTAATACGTAGGTAGAGCTAGGTAGTAATTTATGAAATATATATGGCGATTAAGCTACACGCGTTTCATTCACGCTAGGATTCATCAGGCTTATGCGAGAATGTTGTGGTTGTCTCGCGTTTTTATATACGCACCTTCTATGAGTTTTTAGTTAGCCAATCATCTTTCTAGTTTCCACCGCTCCAGGAATCCTAGCGTGGATGAAACGCGGAATATTCTGCGTAGCTTTATCGCCATATGTATTTTATAAATTACTATATATATATATATATATATATATATATATATATATATATATATATATATATATATATATAGAGAGAGAGAGAGAGAGAGAGAGAGTACAAAACATATATATATATATATATAAAACGTATATATGTATATATATATATATATATATATATATATATATATATATATATATATACGTTTTATTTCTTTTTCATTTGAACTCTATATTAAAAAAAAGGGCTCATATGCCTTTCTACACAAGCAAATTTAATTCTATGGAATAAATTTTACAGAGATTTTTTTTTACGAGATTCCAAAGGATATCTTATTGAACCTTCCTTATTGGATTTTGCTGAATATTCCTTTCATTTTTCTTTCAACTTTTCTTTTTCAACTGTTTTCCAAAATTGAGCTAACCAGCAAAAATAGATACTTACCTTCTTCTTACGTTTTTTTTCTCTGAGAAGAACTGCCTATCTTTGAAACACCATGGAATAAGGAACCTTTCAATATATTTCGTATTTTATGTTTTGGATTCATTAGTGTAAATTCAATTCTACAATATCTTGACGTTTACTACTTATATTTGGCACTATCACAATTATTGAGATTTTTTATCGTAGTTGTTGTTCTATATATTTCTATATTTATGTCTCAACACTTTCGATTTTGAAAAGAGTTTTCTTACTTTTTTCTTGTGAATTTCGCTCATATATATATATATACATATATATATATATATATATATATATATATATATATATATATATATATATATATATATATTATTGAGCACTTTACAGTTGAAATAAAGTCGGGCACTTTAATCAGCATGCGCAAATCATTATATTATAAATATTAGATCACTGTGATAGACATTAAGACATTAAAAAATAAATGTTTAAATTTCAACAATATTTCTCGCGATTAACGTTGTCCGAGATGATGTGTTCCTTGCTAATTGAGTTAGAGATGATTTCGTAGCCGGGTTCGAATCTCCCAACTGGTAGTAATCGTGTCACCCTGCACTGATTATTCCCGGAATGATGGAACACTAGTGTCTGTAGGTATTTAAAAAGTATTATAGTATATATATATATATATATATATATATATATATATATATATATATATATATATATGTATATATATATATATATATATATATATATATTATTCAAAGGAGCATTTTTATATCGCTACATGATAATGTTTTGGTCGATAGTAAGAACTCCTTAGGCGATAATAGTCTTTCGAAACATTATAAGAATAATTGTTATGAGGACTGACCCATTCCCCCGTGATGGACTCTTCTAATCATTAAATAATTCATGAGCCTAATAATTTTGTGGGAAAATATCGCGATCAAATGCGAGATTGTCCGACTCCACACTCAGTAAATACCGACAGCTTTTCTTTGTAATGACTTTTTTACAATATATTTTTCTACCGAAACCTGTTCCTATTTCCTGCCTCCCCACGACAGCAGAGTTAGGAACAATGGCAGGTTGTAATGTGGGAAAAATCCAGCTCCTCCAAAACGGGCATTCTGGATAGGAACAAAAATTTAAATTGCCTCAGTCTAGAAGGATTTATCCTCCATTGACCAAGGACAAAAAAAGTGTAGTATCAGAACAGATACTACACTTTTCGGTTTTTATCATTTACTTTCTGTAAATGTAAAAATTATAGGTATTAAAAAACAAAACAATTAGGCACGAGGACAACTCAAAAAATGGGTAGGGGGTGGGGTCAGTAGTCATCCTGGTCACTGTACCTTTTCACTTGTCTAAGGCGTATCCTTAGTTAATGTTCTCACTAACAACAATCACTCCAGAGGCTGTCTTACTTACTGTTCCCAAATCAAATCGATTTTTATTATTGTATTTAATATTATATTTTGTTTTGTTTTGTTGTTTATTTTATTATTATTTGCAAATAACCAAATTAAACCAAAGAAGAAAACTCTCTTCCTCAGCAATGTGATCACTCCATTGGTGACTTAACACTGGATGGATCCCTGATCAAACCAATGGTTGAACAAATCCGTCAGTATCGGTATAAACATGGGCGACAGTTTGAAGGGCAGATCATCGAGCCCCGGCAATCTGTTGTAGCTGACTTGCTTCATCGCCGTCAGGTCTTCCTGTTGGGTCACTCTTTCTTTGCAACTAGCCGCTCTAGCCGCCTCGAGGCGGGGAGAGTTGGCCAAATAGTTGCGAAATTCCTGTACGGGTAGGCAAGGCTCTTGCGTAAAACTCCCCCTGAAAGGTTCTCGAAATCCCTCGCAGATCTCCCGAGTCGTATGTCAAGGTTTGTCCATCCGGATGTTTCTTGCGATGTACTTGTCCGAGACATGCCTAGAGGTTTCACGACGCTCGTTTGCATTGGAGTTCATGGCTTTGTTGGCGGTCTTACCTAGTCTAGCCTTAACAACATGAATTTCGTAGTGCTTACTAGCTTCATGCCAAAGGTCCTGCTTAGCTAATTCTTGACTGTCGCTAGTTGTTCTTCTTCGCTAGTTGTTCTTCTATATACTTCTGTCTGTTTGAACTGGATTTATGTCGGTTAAATCTGTGGTACGCGTGCTGCCTTTGCGCGATGGCAGCTGCACATGTGGAAGTAAACCATTGGGGAGAGTGAGGCTTGCTATAAAATTTCCGCGTGGGGTCATGTGTTTCAATTTCTGTTTTGAACCATTCAGTGGTTTCATTTGCGCACTGTTCAGCAGGAAGTGAAAAGATTCCTGATGGCTTCCCAGACGGCCTTTTTATAATATCTCATTGTTTTGAGCAATGGCTCTTCCATTTTGGCTCTAGGGTTTTGTGTGATTTTAACTATTATCACTACATGATCAACATTCCCAAATAGGCTGTGGGCGTTCGTAACACAGTCATCAGGAACTATGGTCAGAAACAAATCTAAAAGTGATGCGTGTTACTCTTGCTGGCCAGGGAAACAGGTTGGAAACGTAACCATCTGTGATAGGGAATGAGATACAGAGAAACTATGTGTTGTGGTACCAGCTGCGTCTGTGTAATTAGAGAATAAAAGCCAGTTACTGTGGTGGACATTGAAGTCACCAAATACATGAACTTGTGCGCTAGTGTCGAGGGAAAGTGCTGTATCTATGCTTTCAAATACTTTGATTATTAGGGTACAATCCTGGGTCGAGGGAGAGCGGTAGAGAAAATAAAAGTAAACCGTTCCGACTCTATATAAATAGCATTAGCTGTTCCCGTGTGTCTTGTATCTCTAGTAGGGAGATATTCAACTACCAGTACTCTGCTAGCTTAGGCCTATTTGTTAATTTTAGACGAGCCATACCTAGTTCATGGTCCGGATAACCTAGCCAGTGGAACTCTGGACAAGCTATGAAGTCTAATTCGCCTTTTCTGACTAGCATCCTATCCAGGTAGGTGTTGGGTAGGGAGATACGCTGTTGGTCCATGTCCACGTCTCACTCTCAAGGTGTTCGACTCACATCCTATCAACCAGATCGCATCTAGCCATCAGACTGGCAAGCTCGTCTCGCAGCTCTCCATCCCTCTCGTTCATCCTCCTACCTTATCTATGTTGGGTTCAAGTATGGTGTACCAGTCCCCCACTTTGGACATGCGTCGGACGCATCGAGCTGCCGAAAAAAGGGGAACCTCTCCCAAGCGCTGTACCGCGCATGAACTGTGATGACTTGAAACACACGGTGTTTGATGGCAACATTGACTACGATCAGCCTGCCACCCCTTGACCCTATGCACAATGCTGACCGCAGCAGACAGGGTGCGTTTCACCAGCATAGAAGCGCCCTTTCCTCTGAGATTTCCATAATCTCTAGACAGCACCTGACAATCCCTGAGTGAAACAAAGTGCATCTCCATTCCTAGGTGCAAGAGGTCACGTCGGAGACGAGCCGTCCGGTTGGAGGACCTCTCGCATTTAGACTAGCAAAGTAAAGAGACATAATTATGTACTAACCCTAGGCACTGTCGCTCCCGATTCCAAAGTCCTCCTGTTAGAGGAAGCCGACTTTGTACGCTAAGCTCAGCATTGCCAGATCATTGATGTCTTTTTTAGCTGCGCATGATACAGGGGAAATGTTAGATTTAAGGCCCTGTACAGTGACGGATCCACTAATGCCGGGGCCCTTTCCTTGCATTTGTGCAAAAGTTCGTCAAGAGAAAGGTCATTTTCTATAAGGAAGAATTTGTGATAGGCTTCCTTTTCGGCTTCCATTATCTGCCAGACCATGCTTTTGGCTGGCGATCTGATGCAAGTCGTCACGAAAGTGTGCGGGAACTTCAACGTCTTTACTTCTCACTTGACGGAAATCCAACAGAGGTTTAAGACTGGTCCTCTGTCGGAATACCAAATCCCTGCCGACAGACAGGGGGTCGATTTTTCCGGCGTTCTTCCCAGTGTTGAAGGGAAGAACCTTGGTGTCTTTTTCTCCGCAAGAAGCGGAGACCGACTGGCATCTTCTCCTTCCGGATTCAATGAAGGTGGGTTATAGCGGTGAGTGTATGTATGCTGGTGTCTGTTTTTGGTGTGTTGTTTGGAGTCTGTGTTTTTGGTGTCTTGTTTAGAGTTTGGTGTGTGCGAAGTTGGTGTATGCGTTTTTATTGTTTTGAGTGGGAAAGTTGATTTATGTGTGTGTGTTTTTATTTGTCTGGGAGGGTGCATGTTCACAGTGGGCATGGGCCACCTTATCTACCCCCTCGTATTTTTTTTGTCTTTTTAAGTTTAGCTCGGAGGAGGGTTTTGATTATGTTCTCTTCGTTGGCCATATCCTTCTCGTTGGAGGAGCTCTCTGTTTTTCTCTTCATTTCGCGCTTGTTGAGCGCATGGAGGTTTGATTGCTTTTCCAGCTGCTGTTGTTCCGTTTGCTGCTGCTACTGCTGCTGTTGCTGTTGCTTCTGCATTTGCCTCTGCTACTGTTGCTGCATCCACTGCTGTTGCAGCTATCTCTGCAGCTGCTGCTTTTGCTGGATTTGCTGCGGTTGCTGCTGCTGCTACTGCTGTTGCAGAGGCTGTTGTTTCGGAGACTGTTGTTGCGGAGGCTGCTGTTGTTGATGCTGCTTCGATTGTTGGGCTGGTGTCTCAGCCGTGGCAGAAAGAGTTGTGGGCTTCCGTTTCCTGCTCAGCACCATTCTCTCTTCTTTGCTTTTCCGCAATTTTGGATTTCTTGGGAGCTGTTGTTGGTGCGGAGGTTGTGAGAGTGGCAGCAGCTTGCTCGATCACTGGAGCGGAGGCTGTCTTGGAAGTTGGGACCATTCTTGTCGTTGGTTGGCTCAGATTTGTCCTTTTGGGACAGCTCTTTGCCATATGGCCTTGTTTTTTGGCAGAACCAGCAGTTCGGATGACAGCCCTCGACTGCTACTGTCATGCTGGTGCCCTTGAAGGTCAGCACCGCCGGTATCACCAGAAAGACCTCGTTCTTCAGCCTAAAGACCATTGTGTAGCAGCCTAGGTGTAGGCTGGTTTTTGACCGTACCAGGGCCACTTGCTCTACCTCGCTAAACTGGCTGAAGAGAGCTCCCAGGAGTTCTGCAGGTATCTCGAGTAGTACGTTAAATACCTGTACCCGACCCATTCTCTTGCTTTGGTATTCGGGCATTAACTTGACTCTCCCAAACTTGATGTCTTTGAGGGAGAGTTTCTTCGCATCCTCTTCAGTGGGTAAGAGGATTTCCCACATAGTGAAGCTCCTCTAGTACACATATAGTGCTGTAACTTTCAGTTTGTAGAGGCGACCCGCCATGTCTTCCATGTTCAGCTCCAGGAGATGGTTTTCGTGTATGTCTTAGGTGGCGAGGGACAACACTCTGCCCTCGATCGCCTCCCAGCTGCCCGGCACTAGCTTTATCTCTGCCCCTTCAATATATTGTCTGTATTTGGTGAGGTACAGGTTTCTATACTTCTGAGAGGACAATTGTTTTTCCACGGTCTTCCCCCATGCGGACCCTCTTGTTGATAATGGCGCTATATCTTTGGTGGGGTTGGACCATGAGTTTTGTTCTTTTTCGGAGGCCGTGCTTTTTTTTGTGAGGGGGTTGCCTTTTGAAGAGGCATGTATTTTGCAATCCCCTTTCGGACCAGCTCTCCTTTGGTTGCTCCTAGCCAAAAGGCCAAGAACGAGTTTGTGAATTACTAAGCATGTTGTTCGCGTCTTTCTTTATGAATCTTTCCTGGGACCACAATACTACTGTGGCGTAATAACAATGTTTTTA
>NC_136482.1:141367087-141389587 GCF_053919585.1 Euprymna scolopes
GTGTTTTTGGGAGCTTTGGGTTGTGGGGGTGCCTTATATTCCCCCCTGAGAACCTTTAGCGATTCCAAATTGTCCCTGAAAAGCGCTTGGGTTCTAGAGGCAACTCCGTCTTCATCATCCTCCCCTTCTGGCGTTGGGGAGCTGCCCTCATGGAGAGTAGGTGCTGTATGACCGGATGGGGACTGGGAGACTGGAGGTGCCACGGGCTGTGAACCACCATTGTTGCCTTCAGCCTCCTACTCTCCAACTTCTCTCTGTTCATCTGCTGGGAGACTGTCCTTGTGGGGAGCAGGAGTGGTGGGGTCTTCTCCGACCGACGAGGATTGAGGTGGAAGAGTGTTTGTAGGGAGTGCCCCGCCCCGGAAAGGTTCCTCTTTCCTTCGTCAGCCGCCTTCCTGGTCCCTTTCATCTTGTGGTTTTCCTCTTGGGGAATCTGGACGGGAGTATTTTCTCCGACCGACAAGGATTGAGGTGGAAAGGGTGTCGCAGGATGTGTCCCACCCAAATCGCACCTCGTTCCCTCGTCCGGTGCTTCCTTGAATCCCCCGTCTGGTGAGTGGCCCTCTTGGGAAGCCAGGGGCTGGATCGGTTGCCCTTCTGTAGCTGGATCTGCCTGGATCGCCGCGGGCTGCGGCCCTATCTTGGCCTTCTCCTCCTCTCCATCCCTCGTGGGAGGGGCTCCCCCCGATGAGGGGTACTCGAGGGGGGCGATGTGGCGCATCTGGGGTTGTATACGCCTTTTTCCAGGCATTGTGGAAAGAACTGCACTGGCCGCTGATGTGGACCAAAGTGTAGCGGGGGGAAAAAGAAGAATGCAGGTAAATGGAGGTGGTGGAGGGGAGTGGGTTAGGTAAGAAGCAAAAGTGGTTTGACCTCCACTCACGGGGATGTCAGGTTAGTCAGCTCAGATCCCCTCGCAAGGGGGGAGAGCAGCGAAGGAAGATGCAGTGGGTGTTAGCGGGACAGATGCGTCGTAATTTAGAGAGAGAGGGGATAGACATCTTAGTTAGTAAAGTCACAAAAGTGACCAAAGTGAAAACTTTAAATTTGACTCGTGTGGTCAAGTGGCGGCCATCTTGAAAAAAAAACAAAAATGAGGTTACTGCGAGAACAGATACTACACTTTGATCTTCATATATAATTTATTTCGTGAAAATGAAAATTACAAACAAAATCATTCAATGTAAAATTAAAATAAATTAAAAGTAAAATTCCAATTTACAAAATAAATTTAGGCATAAGGCCCTATAAGATCTGAGAGGAGGTGTGTTGCAGGGTCTTTGTTACTAAAGTGAAAATGGAGTCCTTGGCGACTTTACTCTTGACTGGAAACATTTACCACAATACCTCATTCACTCTGTGGACTCTAAACTAACTAATGAAAACCCCAGCGTTTTTGCATTTGGCCAAAAGGCCAAGAAAAACATTAAAAGCTAAGAACAGCATCTATTAACAACAGACCTTTGATCTTAACTAAAAAGGCCAAGCACAAAAATGTTACTGACAGACCGACCGACCGACAGACCGACGGAGTGACTTATAGAGTCGCTTGCACGTGACTTGTTAAACTTTGTGACATATTTTCATTCTATGGAGGTCAGACGCGAACGAACACACCATAATTTTATTATACCATATTTCTTCAAACTGAAACATAATTATCAAAGTATACTTACGCGGATAGATATGAAAAGTCTTTATTAAAGTTTGTGCCTATTTCCATTCTTTGGAGGCCACGCGCGAACGCAGACTTCACAATTTTATTATACTACCCCTATTTAAGTTAAAACATACTTATCAAAGTATTATTATGTACATCTATATCAAAAACACTTGTAAACGTTTTTTTTTTAATTTTTTAATTTTTTATTTCCATACTTTGTGAACCAGACGCGTACGCAGACCCCACAATCTTAATGAATCATCATTATGTCAAATCAAACATACCCATTCCTGTGTCTCGACACATATATCATTATATGTGATCAGTTTTCTATAATAGGCAACCATATAGGAGTCTATTCGTGACTAGACACCAGACACACACACAGACGTTCAGCTATATATATATATATATATATATATATATATATATATATATATATATATATATATATTACAGTCGAATCGCATCAGTATTTTAATTCACATAAAAACCTGTAAATTACAATTTAAATAACATTCATCCATATTTATTTTGATATCATTAAAAACGTACAAAAAACGCACCTTTTTACATACGACCCGCTTCTTCACCCAAATCCACCTATAAATAAAACGAAGCGTACAACAACAACAACAACAACAACATTCTAAATCCAAAACTGCCTGCAGACCACAGAAACGGTCATGCAATTTTGTGGGATATATATATATATATATATATATATAAATATATATATATACATATATCCCACATAATTGCAATTTTATGGGATATATACAAAAGTTTTGCTCGACCAATCAGAGCCTGTTATCCCTTTCTCCCTTTTAACTATGTTCTCTTATACAGATATTCAACTCGAATGTACTCTGCAAAGTGCGTTCTTATACACTTTAAATAATGGAATTAAGGTTCGAACTGAAGAATTTTACATTCTGAATAAATCAGTCAGCGTTTACTTGATATCGCATTTCAATTATTCATAGATTCGTTAAATTTTAGCCAGCCTGTGTGTATCCACGATATATCGTCCATTGTCCGTGTGTTGTTGAGGCCACAAAGCAATCTCTTTAATTGCAAACATTTCCATGAACGAAATTGATATTGACTTTGTCCGGAAAAAGCTGGGAAATAGATGGACGAGGGGATCATCGAATAAATAGTTCATTGCTGACAAATCAATCCCAACGGAATTGATTGATTGATGTTTGATTTTCATTATAAATACTCAATGACAACTTCCTCTTATGTGTGTATTTCTCTATACTCACGGGAATTTAAAGAACAATTATAGAAATACAAGCGTGTATTATATATATATATATATATATATATATATATATATATATATATATATATATATATATATATATATATATAATTCTAGTGACCTGTCTTGGGTGCTTGCTTGCTCCCTTGCTTGAATCTGTTCTTCGGCGATCTGATTATTCCATCTTTTAAAACAGGGTTGGTTGGTTGGTTGTTTTACGGCATATCAACCCTTTTCATGTTATTTAATACCGAATCCAGTGATTTTGAAGAAATTTTTTTTAATAGAATATATATATATATATATATATATATATATATATATATATATATATATATATATATTCAAGTCAGTTTCGATTTACCCATACTTGGGACCCGGACAGGTACTACCATTCCGGGTGAGAGTTGACCTGGGAGCAATGGCAATTAAGGGGTGGCTCCACACTCTCCAAAGCCCGCAAGATGGGGGCCTTTCCATCTGATATAGTTTAAGTTCATATGAAGGACCCTTTTAAAAAGGGTTGACAGGTTAAATTATTGATATATATATATATATATATATATATATATATATATATATATATATATATATATATAATTATGCATTGAAACATGCTTCTTCAATTATATTTCACCTTTTATTCATACCAAGCCTTTAATTTACGAGCTCAATGTAATTACAGAGCATAAAACAAATTTAGAATGAATTCATTAATTGATAAAATGATTTTAAAAAGTAATAGAATTATTTTGCGCTACAAAACAAGTGCTGTCAAGAATAATGCATGCCAACATACTTACAAGAATAAATGGAAAGATGGTTAACATTTTCAAATTTAGAATATAGAATTCGTCATTTATTATATATATATATATATATATATATATATGCCGATACTCATATATTTAAATAAATAAATTTATAATAATAGATAATATATATATATATATATATATATATATATATATATATATGCGTGTGTGTACAATGGCGTGAAAAGGAACGTCCGCACTTGTCATGTTTTCAAAACCCGCAAATTTAAGCTAAATTGAATGTTACTGTTTAAACAACCTATACTTCATTTGATTCGTATTTTATTCCTCTATAGTTTAATCTGTTCATATTTGACTTTTAATAGAATCCTAGTGTTCACGTCAATTGAAAAAAAAATATTTGCAAATCGCGAAAGCAAAAGAAAACTCCATAGAATGGAAAATTGTAATTTAAATGTAACTTTAGAACATTGATTTAATACAAATACAACAGGAACACAATAAACTAGTTCATATTTAGTAGCATAGCCCTTCTGCAATTCGACTGCCTGCAATCTTGTAGGCAGTGCATTAATTAGTCTGCGGCAATACTCCGGTGAAAGAGTGAAGTTTTTTCAGATTTGAAATTTTATCATTGCGTAGATGTTGCTTGCTGTAATGCCATGCGTTTTTCATATGATTAAGGTCTGCAGATTATTCAGACCAATCCAAACACGAAATATCATGCTCTTCAAGGAACCTCTTGACATTGCCAGCTGTGGGATAACCTCAATGAAGATAGGATTATCATCAAAATTCCGGTCAAAGTATGGTAGAAAATGGCCAGTAAACATACTAATGTACTTAGTTGAATGAATTCCACATTGCAAGCGAACTCTAGGTCCTGGACCATTGGCAATAATAACGCCCTACACCAAAACTATACCTCCAACACCTTGCAGCAGCGTTGATAATCACATTGACTAATGTATACCCATTAACCCTTATTCCCGAGTTGCTCCGGGCCTTGATAAGTGGTGATTCCTATGTAAAAAAAACCTAAAAAAAAAAAAACCTAGAATTAAATTTTCGCAATTCCTTCGCTGGACGTACTGCCTTTCATCACTGTCTACCCTATTGAGTTTGCTTTCGTCGTTAAAAATCACCTTCGACCAATATAAAGAGTCATAGTCTGGATTGCATCTGACTAAGTTTAGACGACGCTTTCTGCTCTTTCCAGAAATCATTGACTTGTGTTTTGCAACGCAGCCTCGCAAATTAAAATCTTTCCATCTGTTCTTAACTGTAGTAAGAGAGCAATTTTTAACAAGATTACACTGTTGTAGGATTTGAGGAACCGTTTCAAATCTGATACTGGCGCTGCAGATTTTGATAGCATTGTCTTCCTTACAACTCACTAGGATCACAGGAAGGAACTTTCTTTTCTCTCTTTTCCCAAACACTTAGTAGAACTTCCATGAGCAAGTTTATTTCTTGGAATATCTTATCCATGAAACAAAATACGACGAGATTACAACAAATACTTCCTGAACTTTTTGATAATCAATTTTTCTTAAGAAATCCTCTGCCTATTCAAAATATTGTTTCTGACTCTCGGGTAATGACGTTCATCGTCTAATTGATTATATTTTGGACCTTTATCCTTTGGCGTAACCCGGGTAAAAATTAAAAAAAATTAAAACAAAAAAAGAAAACGCGCATGTTGAACCAAGTCAAAAGCCTTTAAATATTTTTGAATAGAGCATCATATTAATGATTCATTTTAACTTTCTATTTATTGCAGCTTCTTGGATTATCCGAGTGGATAAATCAGCAAAGTTATTATTATTATTATTATTATTATTATTATCAATAATAATAATAATAATAATAATAATAATAATAATAATAATAATAATAATAATAATAATAATAATAACTAGCAGGACCTGTGTAAATTCCACAGGGGACTCATTCATCTTCTCTTCTATATAAATAAAATGAACTCATTTTTTCTCGTCTGATTTTGACATTAATAGGATTAAAAATCAAGATATTTCATGCAAATATAATATGCACAAATGGCAGAACAATATCTGAGGTGTGTTATAGGCTTATTATTTCTCAAATTCCTCGATAATCTTAGATTTCTATACTTTTTCTGCTGAGAAGTCACGGCCAAAATCGGTTAAGATCAATGGAAGTGGTAAAATATTTTCTCTCTAATAAATTCCTCCTCCCCCTGCCACCACTTAACACCGTTTGGGGATCGTTCACAAGGAACAGTTGAGAAGAGAACACCGGTTTGGCTTCGTAGTTCTTTCATGTGAAGTTATTTAAAATCACTAAACTAAGCTGCAGTGCTCTGTGGCGTAGTGGTTAGCGTGCTGGACAATTCACATTATATTTTCACATTCGCGCCGACCTACCGTAGTCGTTTTTTTTTTCTTTTCCTAAACAACTGGAATGGACTTTTCTTGGTGGCCGAACTGTTAACGTTGCAGATGTTTTTTTTTTTTTTCACACTTTATTTTCCTACTTTTACTCATGACTCCGGGTTTGATCCTTCCTACTTACCTACCATAACATTTTTTAAACCCCCCCCGTCCCGGAAACAAACACTCGGGCAACGCCGGGTACCCCCGCTAGTATGTAATATGTCAATGTTGACATTCTGTAGATGTTCAGTGTAAATGGAGACGTTCTGATATTGTAGCTTTTTTGTTAAAATTTCTTTCAAACTTATTTATCTAAGCTAGCACGAATGGCCGGCAAAGCCCAGTCGTAAAGTACGCTTAAATATGATATTTTAATTCTTGCAGATTTCGTATATATTATTGTAGAGTTAATGTTCTATCGATTTTATATGTTATAAAGTTCTTTTCAAAATAAAAAAAATATATATCCATATGACTTGGATGCATTTACTTGAATCAAAGCCCAAATAAAAACTTATTAATATATATATATATATATATATATATATATATATATATATATACATAATTTGAGTTCATTCAGTCATAATCGAAACCGAAATCAAAACTTATGAAGAATTCTTGATAAAATTATTTATAAAATATACATGATGTAAGTGCCATTAGCTATAGTCGAAACCGAAACCAAAACTTATGAAATATTCTTGGTAAAAGTATTTATGACATGAAATAGAAGAAAATAGCAATTAAACGACCTGGATGTAAGCGTGACACACAAAAGAACACACACGCTATCGTATAAATATATAATCAATCAACAACTTGTGATAAGTGTCAGAAAAAGGTTAATGTATGCCCGCGTATTATCGTATACAACGGTTCTGCATTAAAATGCAAATTCGAATTTATATTTAAGCTATATACCTATAAAGTTTAGTTTTTTCTCGCTCTTACGTCGATATTAAAAACCTACTTTTCCTATTTAAAAATTATTAAAACTAAATTAATAATATACTCAGTCATGGATATGCTAAGGACTACATGAAGGTTAACTAATTTGCAAAACGAGCGTTAACCAATTGCTTCTTGATTACTTATTTTAGAGTTGTTATGAGATGATTTGTTTTATTTAACTACTAGTTGTACCCCGCCACGCGTTGCTGTGGCTCAATCTGGTGTAATGGAAAAGTTTAATAAAAAGAGAAAATGCAGGTTTCTTATATTCTTAGTAAAGCAATCCACTCCAAAAAGTGGAAAAAAGGCGAAAATGCAAAAAAAGTGGTACTCTTGCAGAATTGGATCCTCAGGAGTTTCCGTTCAGCATGGGTTGACTCGACTAACAATCAGTGGATTAAGCCGAACGTTGCTAAAATATTGAACAGCTAAATCGAGTTTTTTATTTATTTTTTTTTTTGTATTAAAAAATGTGCGTTTTTAATTAGTATTTGAGCGAGGGGGGGCGTCACAATACACACATTCGGAAAAGTTCTCCGCCCCCCCCCCAAAAAAAGACAAATGGGCACGGACTCTGTTGAATATGTTAAGTTTGGGGAAATAAGTTAAACACTATACAGAACAGTGTCAGAAACCCACCGAATATGTTACCGTGACAGTTTTTTTTAGTGTTAACTCATTTTCCCAAACTTAACGTGTGTAACACAGTCTGCCGGCATTTGTAATTTTCAAATATAGCGATAAATGTTGTGTTTTTCGAGCCGAATGAACATTTTACATGTAATGAAAACACTATAAAGTTATCCACTTTGGTGCAAAAGTAACTGATCTTGCCTTTGTTAATATTTGATATACATTTGTTTTTTGACAACTGTTTCGAATGAATATGTAAAATTTAATCCCATGATCACATTTTCAATAATTATGTGATTATATCTTACTCACGTTAAGTTTGTAAAAGATGTAGAAAAAACCCTTCTGTTCGATACCGATGTTGACTTTTAAGAGTCCTTTTTAGTGAGTACCTTTCTTGAGGATATTTGTACGTCAAATCTGCTGAAAACTTTAATAAAGAAAAAGCATTCATATTTTCGCATTCTTTCAATAACCGTTCTTACGGTAAACAGAAAGCAAAAGGAAAACAATCAAATCTAATTTCGTTAATGAAGAAGAAGCATTCATAATTTTTATTTAAACACGTAACAATTTCTTTAGTAAAGAAAAAGCAATCATATTTTCTCATATATAAATGTCTGTACAGAAAAGGGAAAGAAAGTGTACTACTAAATAAAGCTCATAGTTAGTTTCCTAGATACGGAATAGTCCCGCAGTGTGCGTTTTACGGTAAGAGAAAATACAAAACCAAACAATTGAATCTTAATTGGACCTTTATACGGTTTGTCTGTTTTTGTTTGTTTTTCAAGTGAAACGCAAGTAATTTCACGATAACGTTGCGTTGAAATAATACATTGTAAATAATAAATTGTTTGTTTAATAAAAAATTTGTAGTTGGAAGCACCAGTAAATAAAGCTCATAGTCAGATTCCTCGGTTAGAGTCCTCAAAACCGAAAGTAAAAATCGAGTAGTCCCGCAGTGTGCGTCTTACGGTAAATAAAAAAAACAAAAAGGAAAAAATAAAATGTTAATCGGACTTTAACCGGTTTTTTATATTTTTAATTTTTTATGGGAAAAACAGAAAGCATAAATCAGGGTAAAAGCTGATGGGCGTATTTTGAGAAGCGGCAAAAGAGAGAGAAAAAAGAAGAAATGGCATAAATAAACCGTTACGATTCCAAACCGGTGTTTCTTCGTACTGTTCCTTGTGGATGCATTCTCAGCGGTGTTAAGTGGTAGCTGGAGTAGGAGGTATTTATTAGAGAGAAAAGGTTTTACAACTTCCATTGATTGTAACCGATTTTGGGGGTGGACTATCACCAGAAAAAATATAGGGATCTACGATCCTCGACGTAATAGGCCTCGATGTAATAGGCCTATAACACACCTCAAATCATGTGCTGCAGTTTGCGTACATTACATTTGCATGTAATGTCTTGATTTTTAATCCTGTTAAGGTCAAAATCGGAGGGGAAAAATGAGTTTATTTTATTTATATAGAGATTACCTCTAATTCTATTAATGCATATTTTCTACATTCGATATAGCTGCCTCGATACGGGTTCGGAACTGAGAGCATACCTTTTCCACAAGCGCCAACGGGAGCTCGGCAAATACTCGGCGGATTGCGGCGATCAAACAGGTTTTCGTATTGTGGGAGGTCATGTTGGTCATGTTAACTCTAACCCTTACTCTATACAGCTATTTTTATTAATAAATCCAATCAAGCAGTCAATGGTAATTCGTTTATAAGCAACATAAATGATACTCAGACAAAAATTGAATCAACATTGGTTACTCTTTAAAAAAAAATCTACTAGCGCAATATCTTTTATGTTAAGCCTAAATGATGAATTAAAATGCTTTACGAAAAAAGGTTTCTTATTTATTTCTTAATAATGATAATATGCTCAACGTTAAAAAAAAAAATGAAAACTTGAGATTTAAAATTAGTTGTTCTCTCCAACACGAATAACTTGAGCATTTTGAAAAAGACTCTAGAAAATATCGAAAACATTATTTTTGTTATCCTGAAATTAACATGTTTTAACGTAACTTATATAGGATGCAAACAGTATAAATAACAATGTGGTAATGATAAATCTAGAAATAGTTATGAACTCTAATTCCAACAACACAAGTAGTTTCTTTAGAAAGATATGAGAAAAATCATACACAAAAGTGTAGGAGGCGATATATATATATATATATATATATATATATATATATATATATATATATATATATATATATATATATATATATATGCTTATTAATAACATTATTATTATATCTGTAGGCTGAGTTAGATATTAATCTGTATCTAGGATGAGAAAGAAATGACAAATATTAATTTACAGAATAGCTATTTTCATACAGGTTCTATATGTATGGATTCGGAGTTAAAAATAATCAAATTCTTGCGATAATCTAACATACGGCCTATATTGGGGATCTAAGCTGGCATATATCTATACAGTAGGTAGCAAGTTATGTATATATCTGTAATTAAGCCCCAGAGAATTTTATGTATTTCCTTCAGGTAAAGCCTCGTCAGACTAAAATGAATAGCATCATTGTTACCGAGGGCTTTTTATATATATATATATATATATATATATATATATATATATATATATATGTGTGTGTGTGTGTGTGTGTGTGTGTGTGTGTGTGTGGGTTTAAGGTTAGCTAGATAACCAGTCAGGCCCATTGCTATCCACGCCCCTTGGTTAAAGTACCCATTAGCCAATGGCAGGGCCTTTCTCGGACAAAAGTTCGGCTGACTTCTATTTCCTCTTTCTTTGTTCAGTTTTAAAAAGGCATGAGTCATCCATTTTGTAAACATATCGAATTTTAAGGTAAATTGTTTTAGCATATGCGTGCTATTAACAATACTTGTCTGAATATATATATACAGAGAGAGAAAAAGAGAGAGAGAGTATTATACTCAGTCTACACGAATATTAATAATTTATTGAGTCTACACAGGCAAATATGTAACTCAGACTAGATAATACGAATATTCCATTAAGACTACATAGAGAATTCTACCTTTTTTCTCTGTCTTCTTCTCTTCCTTTGGTTTTCTTTCTGTGTTCTCTCTTTTCCCCTCTCCCTCTCTTTCTCTATCTCTTCTCTCTCTCTATCTTTTTCTCTCTCTCTCTCCCGTTCTCACTCTCTAAATACAAACTTTGTGGATACAGACTAATATTTCATCGTGCCTTTACAATTGTTATATTTTCCTGAACATGCAGATAATAATGTTTTATTTTACATATACACATGGTAATGTTTCACTAACCATAATACCATTTTGATATTGTGATATTATATCAGAGAAAGTATTGCATTTCGCATGCATATATAGATCAACATTTCACGGAAAGTACGTACTGATCGTTGGGCAGTATTTCCATGCTAATAATTTCGATTATACGAGGTTCGTTTAAAATGTTAAGCCTTCTATTGTATAACTTAAAAAATTAAAGAAATACGAAGACGGGAGTGATACCATTAAAACGAGCAAACTTTTGTACTCCAGAATTTATTTTTTATATAGCCACCACCATTCTCAATGCATATTTGTCAGCGATGAACGATAGCTGTGCATGGGTATTCGGAGTAAGCTTTGTCTTCAAAGATAGTTCCAAAACAAAAGCCTGTTATTTTTTATCCAAAATGTTGAAGAGCTTCGAAGACAGGAGTGGTACTATATGAAAACGAGCAACATTTTGTGAGCCAGAATTCATTTATTTGCATAGTCACATCATTTTCAATGTATTTTTGCCATAAATTAAATGACACATCTCTGTTTCGAACGCAGGTCCGTGACAGGGATTGTTTTTTAGAGTCTCACACCGCCAATATCTGCAACATAAAGAAGAATATTTCAAGCCATGAATGCATAAGTTCAGTCATTAAAACAATGCAATTTGCACCCCCACTTTGATCTATTCGAGTAGAATAAAAATATGAGGGTTTACTTATGGAACGCCCCTCGAAGAAACATACTCATAGTTTACTAAGCCCACATACAGACGAATATATATCACTAAGAATATGTACGTAATAATATTTCACTGCGCCTAAATACGCACTTATACTTTACATATAGACTAACATCAATTATTCTATTTGCTGTTTTTACTATTGATCACCAAACGTCTGTCTTTTTTCACAATAGACAGAATAAAAAGCAAAGACTGTTCACATGAACTATAATTAAAGATCGAAACTTTATCCACACAAAAATCATAAACATATTCTCGATAATTTTTGTCTTGATTATAATTTTAACATAAAAGCCATAATTTGATTTTCTCTTTTTTTTCTTTTCTATTTTTGTGTTACTGTGTATGGAGATCTGGCCAATACAAACTGGCTTCGCTTAAGAGGAGGAGGAAGAGGAGGAGGCTGAGGCTAAATAGCAGATGTTTGAATGCAACAAAAAATAAATAAAATAAAATTAAAAAAAAAATCTAAACGTCAAATAAACAGCTATAGTTTTATGACCCAGCTGCAGAATGAGACACGATCTGCATAGTCTTTCCTTTTTTTTTTTTAATAAAGATAATTCATTAATTTTTAAGTATCTTTTCCCCCCTTTTTTTCATAATAGAAATTAGCGGGAATAAATAAACCCGAGACAGTACAGCAGACATAGGAAAATGTTTTCGACCAGTGGGAGATATTAAATAGTGTATAGCATAATCCCTAGAGAACACCTATTGAGATGGCTTGTGTCGGCCATGTTTGCAGGAGCACATGCAAACGATGGAGGATAATGAGAAACTAGTTATAAAGTGTGTTTGTCTACCGGTGATAACTGGGCGACAAAAGTAAATACGAAATACTGGGATTGTCGGTCACGGGATCTTCATATAATGCATAATTACGTTGACACACGGATTCCTGTCAGATCACCGAAGTTAAGCGTGGTCAGTACTAAAAATGGGTTCCAATTTAGGAATTCCCGATGTTGTATGTTCTCTCCGCTTATCTTGGCATCGTTTCCAGTCATCTAGCACTTATCTTTACCACTGGACTTGATTCAGGAGAAATGTAGTAAGGGAATTGCACAACCCTTGCCTCATAAGTACTCGTGCAGTTACCCGTATAGGTGGGTATCCATTTTCTCTTGAGACTGAACGATGCCTCCATCGATCACGAAAAAACAAAAGCGAAACAGTCTTGTTAAAGAAAATTAATATTGAACTTGCATCTTTGCAAAATAAAATCGTTTTGTATGTATTCAATCTATTACGTAATCTAGTGTGAGTTCAGTTCGAGTAACGGAATCAAACGGAAGTTAATAACAATCTTATTTGCCGAATAAGTAAAATTGTATCAAACTACATTCGTCCTTTCGTTTGTCGATTTCCGGTGTCGCGTGACTTGTGTTTTTATGTCTTATCTTTCGTAATGCAGGGTGTTATCTTCTGATGTGTTACGCGTTCTAAAACCAACTGTTCGTTCCTTAACTAACCTGAGACATTTTTTTTTACGTCGTCGTAAACATCAAACATTTTCGGCAATAAGGTCATACAATGTTTCACACAAATCATAAAATATCTGCAGTTTTTAAATCACGTTATACCAAAGAAAAACAAAAACGCTATGAACTTTTTTATTAGTTGACAGCGTCCTGGTGTGACATAATGACACGAGCGACTTTTTCTCACCATGCGTCGAGCATTTTTGTAGCAACAAGTTACCAACGACAAATAAATAAACCCTTCAGCGAGCAGGCGATATATAATAATTTCTCATCACGAATGAAAGATAAACCCTTAAAAAGAAACATTATAAGTTTTAATCTTTCCTTTGCAACTACAATCAACCAATTTTCCTCATCTTTCTAGTTGTTGGTGCTGTAATCACAATAATGAATTCCAATTAAATAATATATATATACAATAAATAATATATATAACAATAAATAATATATATACAATAAATAATATATACATATATATACAATAAATAATATATATATACAATAAATAAAACATATATATAACAAATAATATATATACAATAAATAATATATATATATACAATAAATAATACATATATACAACAAATAATATATATACAATAAATAATATATATACAATAAATAATATATATACAATAAATAATATGTATACACTAAATAATATATATACAATAAATAATATATATATACAATAAAGAGTATATATGCAATAAATAATATATATACAATAAATACTATATATATACAATAAATAATATATATATACAATAAAGAGTATATATACAATAAATAATATATATACAATAAATAATATATATTCAATAAACAATATATATAATAAATAATATATATACAATAAATAATATATATACATTAAATAATATATATACAATAAATAACATATATATACAATAAATAATATATATATATATACAATAAATAATATATATACAATACATAATATATAATATATATACAATAAATAATATATATATACAATAAATAATATATATACAATAAATAATATATATATATACAATAAATAATATATATATACAATAAATAATATATATACAATAAATAATATATATACAATAAATAATATATATATATACAATAAATAATATATATACAAAAAATAATATATATATATACAACAAATAATATATATATATATATATATATATATATATATATATATATATATATATATATATATACAATGTATCTATTACGCGATTTTTATTCAAAACAAGGGTATGGACATCGAGCCTTGCCGGGTAGTAAAATATGTTTAAATATATTTTAATTCGTTCAGATTTCGTATTTATTATTACAGGGCTTACTCTATATTGAATATCATATTGTACTTAATACATAGTAATGATTTCAAAAGTTTAAAAACTGACTTGAGTGCCATCAGTTAGAATCGAAACCAAAACATTTAGCGTTCTAACCGCGTTTCCTACAAATATAACTATCGAGCGATAAGAAAGATTTAAAAATTAACGACTTGAATAAATGAATTGACTTTGGGCATGCGCAGAAAGAAGTAATAATATGTCGGCAACTTGAAATGAACATTTTGCATTTACAACTACTATTCTGATCTTGATGTCATTATTCGCAACATTACGGTTGATGAAACCGTCGATCTTGGAAACTTAATAGTCGAACTTGGGATCATGTACGTAGAGATTGCTTCGTTTTACTGTAACGTTTACAATGTTGAAAATGTACAGCTGAACACAGTCGAATATGACATCGCCAATAACGATAATAACGTTGCGATGAATAATCTACATGTTCAATCAATCATCTAAAAACAGCCGAAATAATTGTTTAATAGAAAAGCGATTAAAAAAAAATTAACAAAAGAAAAATAGGAAACTAAAATTGGGTATTTAAGGCTGGTTGAATACCGACTAGACAACGTCGGTCCTTCTGTATAGTGGTTGGTCAGGATAACCCTCGCATGAGGATATTTAATGTTTCAATACATTTTTGTTTGAGCTGAGATATGTTCATCTGAATTTTAAAGTTAAAAACCGCATGAACTTTCTAGTCAACGTTATAATACTTTATCAGTTAAGCGAAAACTCCTTGTAGACTTCCGTGCGGATTCCCGAGTTCGACAGAAAGAATTTTGAGTTCGACAAAAGAAAAAGGTCGGGGGTTACATTGGCCGAAACCTTGTGAAAATGATACTACAGATGAGAACAATAGTCCGCATTATCCAAATAATATGTATTATTAATCTTGATCTCTCAATTGTATAAACATCACAACGATAATATCCAAAACTTAACCGTGACAGATTAACAAATTCTACTTCAAACTTAACCATGTCGAACGAAAAAAGAAATTCTATTAGAAACTTGAGCAGTACAAACTAACCGACAAACAGGACTTCTTAAAAAAGAGGCTTTAGTGCAACTATTATAAGATGTGTCCAATCGATGAACGCACTTAGAGATAAAAAATTCTATCTCAAAATAAACCGTGACAGACCGACAGACAAGTGACAACCGAAACCGTATGTAAAGACGCACCAATAAAGTGGGCTGAAAATTAAACTAAAAAAAAAAGGCAAACGACAAGTTCATATCAGAAGAAAGCGGTAAAATCCAGGTGGTTCATATCAGAGATGATGTTTCGCAGACTTCGGTTCCACGTTCGCTTATTATAGACTGAATCTCTCAGTCACCGCGACTCGTTTTCATATATGTATGCACACAATTATATATATATATATATATATATATATAGAGAGAGAGAGAGAGAGAGAGAGAGAGACAGAGAGAGACAGAGAGAGAGAGACAGAGACAGAGAGACAGAGACAGCGAAAGAGAGATCTTATTATTCTATACTCATATTATTACCTCTGGTCTCGAATTACATCTGAGTTTTTCTTTAGATCTCTCCCAGTTGATCTATACTTTCAACTTCTCTCGTCCACTCTCTCACACTCCCTGTTCTCTCTCTCTTTCTCTCCCCTCCTCTCTCTCTCTCTCCCTCGATATATATATATGTATATATATATATATATATATATATATATATATATATATATATATACATATATATATATATGTATCTTAGTTTCTGTCTTTCTCTTTCATTCTACCTTTTTTCTCTCGGCCTTCTTCTCACCCTCTGTTTTCTTTCTGTGTTTCTTTCTCTTTTCCCCTTTCCACTCTTTTTCTCTATTCCTCTCTCTCTCCTGCTCTCTCACTCTCTCTCTATCTATCTATCTCTGTCTCTCTCTCTGTGTATATACATTTTTCTTGGTTCTTTCACTTCCTAAGAGTGGGTGGTAACTGATGACTTCAACGGCACACGCGATGGAGGAGGGATCATTGTGTTGATGGGAAGACCGGGGTTGGCCAAATCTCTATGGCCAACGCCGGACGGGCGTCTGTGAACACTCAAAATGCCATTGCAAAACACCAGCATTCAGGTCTTCCCAACGAATGGTCTATTTCATTTATTCGATGATGGTCGAATGGTATTTCTAAGGGAAGCACATTTACAATCTTTCTCTCCCTTCCTCGTCACCATTCATACTTACGGGCGGTAGAAGGAGCAATGGTAGCGGACGGGCAACCTGATCCATTCTGTTGTTTGTCAATAAAAATCTACCCTCCACACTCACTTGCTTGAAGCCAGATTTGTTTTCTTGTCTTTTAGTCTGATGATTCACAGGTTTTTTTCGTTACTTTTTCAAGAACGTGAAAAACGTTCAATTAACCATTATTGCAAAAAGTTGAAAACAAGACAGTGTCTTTCTGTTTTTATTTTCATTTCATTTTCAGTGACAACGATACGAACATTTCAAACAAAATCGAAAATTTCGGACAACCTCTCTCTCTCTCTCTCTCTCTCTCTCTATATATATATATATATATATATATAGATATATATATATATATAGATATATATAGATATATATATGTGTATGTGTGTGTGTATAGTAAGTCATGAAAATATATATGGCAATTATGAGAGAACTGATTGTTAATTCAGAATTGGTTGTTTATTTAGACCTGTTTAATTAGAGAATTGATGGTATATTAAGAACTGTTTAATCTTTTTTTTAGTTTACTAAGAAAAGTTTTTAATTGAAGAAATTTTGTATAATTGCAATTTTGTATCGATATGGGCATTCGCTTTTGTAATTTAAGATACAAAAATCACTGGTGGTATTTTTTATATGCATATATGAATTCATTTTTTTTCATATGCATATATGAATTCATATTTTTTCATATTCATATATGAATTCATTTTTTTTCATATTCATATATGAATTCATTTTTTTTTCATATGCATATATGAATGCATTTTTTTTCATATGCATATATGAATTCATGTTTTTTCATATGCATATATGAATTCATGTTTTTTCATATGCATATATGAATTCATGTTTTTTCATATGCATTTTGAATTCATGTTTTTTCAGATGCATATATGAATTCATGTCTTTTCATATGCATATATGAATTCATGTTTTTTCATATGCATATATGAATTCATGTTTTTTCATATGCATATATGAATTCATGTTTTTTCAGATGCATATATGAATTCATGTTTTTTCATATGCATATATGATTTCATGTTTTTTCATATGCATATATGAATTCATGTTTTTTCATATGCATATATGAATTCATGTTTTTTCATATGCATATATGATTTCATGTTTTTTCATATGCATATATGAATTCATGTTTTTTCATATGCATATATGAATTCATGTTTTTTCATATGCATATATGAATTCATGTTTTTTCAGATGCATATATGAATTCATGTTTTTCCATATGCATATATGATTTCATGTTTTTTCATATGCATATATGAATTCATGTTTTTTCATATGCATATATGAATTCATGTTTTTTCATATGCATATATGAATTCATGTTTTTTCAGATGCATATATGAATTCATGTTTTTTCATATGCATATATGAATTCATGTTTTTTCATATGCATATATGAATTCATGTTTTTTCATATGCATATATGAATTCATGTTTTTTCATATGCATATATGAATTCATGTTTTTTCATATGCATATATGAATTCATGTTTTTTCATATGCATATATGAATTCATGTTTTTTCATATGCATATATGAATTCATGTTTTTTCATATGCATATATGAATTCATGTTTTTTCATATGCATATATGAATTCATGTTTTTTCATATGCATATATGATTTCATGTTTTTTCATATGCATATATGAATTCATGTTTTTTCATATGCATATATGAATTCATGTTTTTTCATATGCATATATGAATTCATGTTTGTTGGAGTCAATAAGTACATCGAGAAACGAGATTTTATTGCCAACGTTGAGTTCATAAGTGCGAGACAATATTAGTTAATTTGGAATTTGTTTTGTAATTCTCCTATTTCAGTAATGCTATGTGTAAGGATGAAGACGTATCTAACATAGATGGAAGTTGTTTTTGTTGTATCGAATATTTTGTTTACAAGGTTAGACATATAGAAATTGTAGAACGTTGGCCCTAGTACGGATCCCATGGAAACACCATCGATTTTGATGTAGATGTTGCACAGATTGTCGTGGAATATGACTTTAGTTGTGCAAAGTAATAATAATGGTTTTTAGGGTTGGGGATTAAGTTTGAGTGGAGGGAAAGATGAGTTATTGTATATGTTATCAATAATAATGTCAATTGTGTTTTGTACAGGGACATTTGTAAGCAAATATTTAACGTCTAGGGAGTCAGTGCTTTTATTGTTTACTTTTGTTGTTTGGAGGATCTGCATAAGTTCTTAAACAGTAGTAGTAATAGTACGTTATATTTACTAGGTAGACATGGAATATTCAGTTCGTTTATTGTTTTGTTTACTTATATATTAGAGGTGTTACTTGTGAGATTATGGGACGAGGCGAGAAGTAAGGTTTGTAGGTTTTTACATTGTAGTCCCAATTATTTTTGGTAGCTTTTTTATTGTCTCTTACAGCATTGTCCGCTGTAATAAATTTGTTGACTTGAGTCTGAAGTTAATTTATAAGTTGTTTATTTTAATCACCATCTAAAACGGTTTATATATATATATTTTAAGTTTTATTTATTAAACACTACGTATATATTATTTTTATTGCCTTTTCTATTAAGTTTGTGTATTTCAGAGTTCGTTTGCAGCGTTTTATAAATGATTGGTTCAGACTATATATATATATATATATATATATATATATATATATATATATATATATATATATATACTAGCGGGGGTTCTCAGTGTTGCCCAGGTGTTTGGAGGTGTAAAAGAAAGAACAAAAATTTTGGTAGGTAGGTGGGTGGATTGGTTCGAACCCGAAAACGTGAGGTTAACAATCTGATAACTTTCCGCGACACTACACGTAGAGAGAACTGAGAATGGTTGAAATTAAACGATTAAAAAGTTAAACGGTAAAGTGAGAGGTTAATAAATTTAATGAGGTCAAACATCACGCCATAGGGGAATGAAATGACACACTTAACTTTAGCTGCAAGCCAGTTTCCCCAATATGTGTGGGAAAACCAGCTCCCATAAAAAGGGGAGTGCCCAAATGAATAGCAATTATCCGATATAGGGGGCTTTCCGCATTGATCAAAACTCATTCCTTTTCTGGACGTCCCTGCCACGAATGCCAGGGAGAACTGTTTGCTACGCATTCAGTTTCACTTTTATAATGAAAAACGAATGAAATATGCGGAGATTTTTTTAAAAATCGCGAAAATAACCTGAAAAGTCGCCCAATTTAAAGATACACACGACCTCGTTTCGTAAATCAGAGATATTACAATCTAGGGAGTATATAAAAAGTAAAGTTCTAAGAAACAGTGACCCCCTCCCCCAGAGTCCCCCCAAAAGCCTTTGCCGGACATACACAAAAAATTCACACACACATTAACACACATTTTGCCTTATATATATATATATATATATATATATATATATATATATATATATATATATATTACTGTTTTATCTGCTTAGTTACTCATATATATATATATAATAGAAATCTCACCTGTCTGTTTAAATGTATGTATATTTGTATGTCTGCCTAAAACTTTCGGCCACGGATTTTCACGAGATCGCAATCGTTTTGAAGCTCGACCCCCTTCGGACCACAAATATTGAAAAATTGGCTAAAACCATCATTAGTTCCTTCACCCTCAATTGACCACATTTCTACAGGGAGGGGTAGCAAACATCGTTTCTTTCATAACAATTTAGCCAAACACGCATGGGCAAAAACATTCTTTCTTGAATTAGTTTAAATATTTTCCATTTTGTTTTGATTTACTCCCCACACCTCACTACATCTTGGCAACACCGGGTACCCCCTAATATATATATATATATATATATATATATATATATATATATATATATATATGCTATCACTTCATAAGAGGAAGATCCTCATAATGTTTATTTTTTCAAATGCAATCTTTTATTCGTAGTAACTTGCTTGCAGTTATTTCGGCACAATGTTGGCACACATGTATATCGCTGTTTATGAATTATAACATTGCACAACTGGGCGATCTCATCAGCTTATATTAATAAAACCAATTTCCAAGTTTTTCTTCGAACAAGTCTTGATGCATTATACGTATGCCGTGAAAAAAATGTAAATAAATAAATATATGCTAGTATAAAAGACCTGTTTCAGTTTTCCTGGAACATGGCAATGTTTGTATTAAGTTTACACTGAAATGTTATTTATATTTAACGATTGCAAAATGATATCGTAAGGGTTAGAAGCATCGACTGTCAGTTCAGTGGTCGAGTTTCGATCCCGCTTGAGGTACTTGTTTGTTTAGCCGCACTGAGTAGTTGTTATATATACAATAGTTAGCCGCCCGGCGTTGTCCGATCGTAAAATGAGCTTATCTATGATATTTTAATTTATGGAGATGTCGTATAAAGTGTTATATAGCGAAAACTCTATTGGAATGGTTATTATATTTTATCCAATACGTTAGGATATGAAAAAGTTTTTAAAAAATATATGATTTCGATGTTATCGGTGAGAATTGAAACCAAAACAACTTTCCAACTGAATTCCTTAGCCTCAAAGCCACGCCTATATGAATGTATATAGGAAGTGCCTTAAAGAAGTTTACAGCCGTTCTTATGGGACCACTTTTATTCATAGTACACGCATGAAACTCTAGTCCCTTCGAGGTAATCTCATCCGGCTGCACTGCTCTTGTCGTACCGTTTCAGCAACATCTGGAAGTATTCTTGTATGAGTGCATCAATGACCCTCGTCATAGCCTCTTTCATCTCCTTAATTGTGTCATACTGACAGTCTCTAAGCTTTCCCTTGAGTTTAGAGAATAACCAAAAGTAACAGGTAACAATGTCTGGACTATAGGGAGGGCGAGAAACTGTCTTGATGCTCATCTTGATCAAATAGTCTGTGACAAGGATCGAGTTGTTGACTAGTTGTCCTGATAGAAATGCCACTGACTCGATTTGATGAGTGTTGGCCTCTCCGACAGAATCTCTTCCGATAGAATCTCTTCCGACAGAATCTCTTCCGATAGAATCTCTTCCGATAGAATCTCTTCCGACAGAATCTCTTCCGATAGAATCTCTTCCGACAGAATCTCTTCTTGAACTCCCTTAAAACCTCAACATAGTATTACTTGTTGACTGTCTGTCCAGTGGGAACCCAGTGCATGTAAATCAAGCCCGTGGTGTCAAAAAGGGGACCATCATAAGTTTCTGGGATAATTTTCTTGGGTCCTCTTGGGCCTGGGAGTGCCAGGATGCTTCCACTGGGAACTCTGTCTCTTGGGTCATAGACGTAGATCTAGCCTTTATCGCAAGTCACCAGAGCATCAAGAACTGCGGGATTCGAATTGATCAGCTCAACCATCTCCCTGGTGTTATGACAACGTCTTTCTTTCTGATCGTCTCTGAGTACTCTCGGAACAAACTTTGCGCAAAATGGATGCTGAAAAACAGAAACATAATTTACTTTTACACTGCTAAAATGCATAAATTTTCAAGTCTTATAAAATTCTTTGCAGTTGATGAAAAAATTAAGAAATTTACGTGTGGACTTTGAACCTACAGACCACGTCACGCAAAAAAAAAAAACAACAACAAAAAACAAAAAAAAAACAAACAAAAAGAAAACAAGAAAAACACGCTATCAACTTACCCACAGTAGAATTTTCACGGTCCGTTGTTCTATCATTGTTGCTAAGCGACGGCATGGAAAAAATGGTCTTACCGATGATA
>NC_136482.1:141392087-141412087 GCF_053919585.1 Euprymna scolopes
AAGAGAAAGAGAAGAAGATGTGATAGAAAATGGAGGCGTGTGTGAGAGATGGACAATGTGAGAGTAAATATATGGCATGTTAGGCTAGAAGGTTTTTACAAGGTAGCAACAACTTATCAAGGCCCGAAGGCCACTCGAGAATAAGGCTTAATGAATGTAAAGTGGTAGTTTAATAATCGTTAATAGTGTAAATTGGGTGGATTTCGGATTATTTAAGGAGGCCTCTTAACAAGAAATTTTTACATTGGACTTGAAGGCTACCGTATTGTAATCGGCTGGGATGCAGTCCAATGGAACAGTGTTCTATATTAGCGTAGTTCCAAGAAAGAAGCAGTGTTCATGGAATCCGCGTTTGGAATTAGACCTAGGCAGAGAGTGGAGAAAATTGTTGATAGTGGTTGCAGGTAGTCAGTGTTCTTGTGAAATTTGGACAAGGGGAGACCATAGATTAGAGTTAAGACGATTACTTGCCATGAAAATAACGATAGAGCAGAGACAGACCCACAAAAACTCTTCTGTGGGAAAAGACGTTGCAGAAAAGAGAAAAAAGCATTGCCTACTAGCTTTCAAAGTTGGTTTTGAACTTTATCAAGGCAATATAGGGAAAGCCGAGCAGCTCCTGCCTAGATGTGGCAACAGTATTTCATTTTAGGGCGTATTTTACTCTTATACAGATAGAGAATTGCATCAGCAGTGAGATATCTACTGGGGCGGCAGAATGATCCGACCATTTTTAAGCGATCTTGGCAACAGATTTGATGTATGTGTTCCATTTCAGATCAGAAGTGAAGGTGGATTTCATACACATTTGGTGCAAAGTGTAAAGATACCGTAAGGTCAGCCAGAATCTCATATAAATAATAGATGGTCAATTAGCTTATTAAAGTGACGTAAGAGAGATTTTTTTAAGTTTCTGCCAGGATTTTAGTGGATTCACACGTCATGTGAGAAGGTAAAATATAGTAAGGTTTAATGTCCAATGTCGTTCTTTCTCATTAATTTATCCGGGAAGTGGGTTACAACTAATGAGGCTAAAATCAGCTAGGTGACGCGGCCCATCTAAGAAATTCTAATTGAAGCGGCTGAATTGAACCGAGAAAGAATTTGGAAACAATATTATGTCGGTTGGTGTTATTTACAATATTCAAACTAATGTTCTCATCTTGGTTGTTATATTCACAACGTTCCGACAGACGTAACCTCACCATAGTCCAACGGATAATGACGTTAATTATCAAGTAGTTCTACTTCAAGCTTCGATGAGCAGGGGACAAAGATTCAGTTCTTATTAAAAAGATAAATACATCTTCCTAATCACGGTCGATGAGAAAAGAATAATCTACTATTACAAAAAGAGTCTGACGTAAACATGAGTTCAGAAACAATGCACCTGAAGAATGTCGGACTGTAAACCGGCGAAAATATTGTGAAAATTACAGCAGATATCAGCATAGAAGTGCGAATCATTTCAACAATACAAATTATGGACTTTCATCTAAAATACTCCGAAACGATAATATGGCGGCATATTTTCGGATTATTTTTAACCGCGGACATCGCACCCACATTCAAACAATGTCTACCGATCCCATTCAACCTTTCTATTTGCCCTTTCTACTGATGCTGGGTCTTTTTTCTTAATTTTCGAACGAGTAAAAATTGTAAACGGAAAAGACGAAACTTTTTTAGCCATAGAATAGAAACTACTTCTAATATAGTAATCATGAGAGCTAGTTCTTTTTACGGAGCCTTTCGTCAAGACATTTGATTAGATGGTCGACAACTTTTCTGTCATTTTCAAGAAAGAAAGTCGTTTCACTGTGGATAAATATTACTATTACTAAGTATCGTTTTTGTTTTCAAATAGTGTAACAGAACGTGGACGTGCGTATGCAAATGAATTCGACGTGACATCACCTGTAAATATAAAGGCTAAAAAATGCCTATGTAAAGAAGTTACATATGTATAGAAGTTACAGACAACAGTATAAGCAAGGAAAATTCCGCTTTAATACCTATGTAACGAAGTTTCAGTAAACAGAATAAGCAAGGAAAATTTCGCTAAAATACGAATGTAAAGAAGTTGCAGCAAACAGAATAAGAAAAAAAATTGCGCTAAAATGTCTATGTAAGAAGTTGCAGCAAATAGAATGAGCAAGAAAAGTTACGCTAAAATACCTATGTAAAGGCTACCTAGCAAACAGAATAAGCAAGGTTAATTTCGCTAAAATACCTATGCAAATATGTTGCAGCAAACAGATTAAGCAAGAAAAATTGCACTAAATACCTATGTAAAGAAATTGCAGCAACCAAAATAGGAAAGGAAAATTTCGCTTAAATACCTCTGTAAAGAAATTACTGCAAAGAGAATAAGCAAGGAAAATTTCGCTAATATACCTATGTAAAGAAGTTGCAGCAAACAGAATAAGGAAGTAAAATTGCGCTAAAATACCTATGTAAAGAAGTTGCAGCTAACGTAATAAGTAAAAAAATTGCGCTAAAATACGTATGTAAAGAAGTTGCAGCAAACAGAATCAGCAAGAAAAGTTTCGTTAAAATACATATGTAAACAAATTGCAGTAAACAGAACAAGCAAGAAAAATTTCACTAAAATAACTACGTAAAGAAGTTGCGGCAAACAGAATACACAAGAAAAGTTGCGCTACAATACATATGTAAGGAATTTGCAGCAAACAGAATGAGCAAGAGAAGTTGTGCTAAAATGCCTATGTAAAGAATTTCAAGCAAACAGAACAAACAAGAAAAGTTTCGCTAATATACCTATGTAATGAAGTTGCAGCAAACAGAATACACAAGGAAAATTTCGGTAAACTACCTATGTAAAAATTGCAGACAACAGAATAAGCAACAATAATTTCGCCATAATACGTATGTAAAAAAGTTGCAGCTAACAGAATAAGCAAGAAAACTTGCGCTAAAAACCTAGGTAAAGAAAATGTAGCAAACAGAATAACAAGAAAAGTTGCGCTAAAATACCTTTGTAAAGAAATTGTAGCAAAGAGAACAAGTAAGAAAAAGTCGCGCTACAATACCTATGTAAAGAACGTTCAGGAAACAGAATATTCAAGGAAAAGTTGCGCTAAAATACCTATGTTAAGATGTTGCAGAAAACGAAAGAAGCAAAGAAAATTTCGCTAAAATACCTATGTAAAGAAATTGCAGCAAAACCAATAAGGTAAAACAGTTGCGCTAAAATGCCTGTGTAACGAAATTGCAGCAAACTGTATAAGCAAGAAATGCTGGGCTACAATACCTATGTAAAAAAATTGCAGGAAACAGATTAAGCAAGGAAAATTTAGCTTAAAATACCTATCTTAAGAACTTGCAGCAAACAGAAAAAAAGAAGAAAAATTTCGCTAAAATAACTATGTACAGATATTGCAGCAAACAGACTAATGCAAAAAAAGTTGAACTAAAATACCTTTGTAAAAGAGTTGCAGCAAACGGAATAATCAAGAAACGTTGCGCTAAAATACCTATGTAAAGTAGTTGCAGCAAACAGAATAAGCAAGGAAAGTTTCGCTAAAATATCTATGTAAAGAAATTGCAGCAAACATAATAAGCAAGGAATATTTCGCTAAAATACCTATGTAAAGAAGTTGCAGCAACCAGAATAGCCAAGGAAAGTTTCGCTTAAATACCGCTGTAAAGAAATGTACACAAACAGAATACGCCATGAAAATTTCGCTAAAATACCTATTTAAAGAAATGGCAGCAAACAGAATAAGAAAAGAAAATTTCGCTAAAATACCTATGTAAAGAAGTTGCAGAAATAAGTATGAGCAAGAAAAGTGTCGCTAAAATGCCTATATAACGAAATTGCAGCAAACACAATAAGCAACAAACATTTCGCTAAAATACCTAAGTAAAGAAGTTGCAGCAAACAGAATATCCTAGGAAAATTTCGCATAAATACCTATGTAAAGACGTTGCAGCAAACAGAATAAGCAAGAAAAGTTTCGCTAAAATACCTATGTAAAGAAATTGCAGCTAACAGAATAAGCTAGAAAAGTTGCGCTAAAATACCTATGTAAAGAAATTGCAGGAAACAGAATAAGCAAGGAAAATTCCGCTAAAATACCTATGTAAAGAAATTGCAGCTAACAGAATAAGCAAGAAAATTTCGCATAAATACCTATGTAAAGAGGTTGCAGCTAACAGAATAATCAAGAAAAGTTGCGGTAAAATACCTATGTAAAGAATTTGCAGCAAACAGAATAAGCAAGGAAAATTCCGCTAAAATACCTATGTAAAGACATTGCAGCTAACAGAATAAGCAAGAAAATTTCGCTAAAATACCTATGTAAAGAAGTTGCAGCAAAAAGTATGAGCAAGAACAGTGTCGCTAAAATGCCTATATAACGAAATTGCAGCAAACACAATACGTAACAAACATTTCGCTAAAATACCTATGTAAAGAAGCTGCAGCAAACAGAATAAGCAAGAAAAGTGGTGCTAAACTACCTATGTAAAGAAATTGCAGCAAACAGAATAAGCAAGGAAAATTCCGCTAAAATACCTATGTAAAGAAATTGCAGCTAACAGAATAAGCAAGAAAAGTGGCGCTAAAATACCTATGTAAAGAAATTGCTGCAAACAGAATAAGCAAGGAAAATTCCGCTAAAATACCGATGTAAAGAAATTGCAGCTAACAGAATAAGCAAGAAAAGTTACGCTGAAATACATATGTAAAGAATATGCAGCTAACAGAAACAGCAAGAAAATTTGCGCTAAAATACCTATGTAAAGAAGTTGCAGCAAACAAAATAAGCAAGGAAAATTTAGCTTAAAATACCTATCTTAAGAAATTGCAGCAAACAGAAAAAAGAAGAAAAGTTATGCTGAAATACCTATGTACAGAAATTGCAGCAAACAGAATAATGCAAGAAAAGTCGCGCTAAAATACCTTTGTAAAGAAGTTGCAGCAAACGGAATAAGCAAAAAACGTTTCGCTAAAATACTTATGTAAAGAAATACAGCACCCAGAATAAGCAAGTAAAGTTGCGGTAAAAAAAACGTATGTAAAAAAATTGCAGGAAACAGAATATCCAAGGAAAATTTTCCTAAAATACCTATGTAAAGAAGTTTCAGCAAACAGAATGAGCAAGATAATTTACACTTAAATACCTATGTAAAGAAATTGCAGCAAACATAATAAGCAGAGAAAATTTCGCTAAAATACGAATGTAAAGAAGTTGCAGCAAACAAAATACCATAGGAAAATTTCGCATAAATACCTATGTAAAGAAATTGCAGCTCACAGAATGAGTTAATAAATTACGCTAAAATACGTATGTAAAGAAATTTCTACTAACAACATAAGCAAGAAAAATTACGCTAAAATATGTACGTAAAGAAATTGCAGCAAACAGAATATGCAAGAACAGTTGCGCTAAAATATGTATGTAAAGAAGTTGCAGTAAACAGAATATGCAAGAAAAATTACGCTAATTACGTATGTAAACAAATTGCTGCAAACAGAATATGCAATCAAAATTACGCTAAAATACGTATGTAAAGAAATTGCAGCAAACAGAATAAGTGAGGAAAATTCCGCTAAAATACGTGTGAAGAGAAATTGCAGCTAACAGAATAAGCAAAAAAAGTTACGCTAAAATACGTATGTAAAGAAATTGCAGCTAACAGAATCAGCAAGAAAAGGGACGCTAAAATACGTATGTAAAGAAGTTGCAGCACCCAGAACAAGCAAAAAAGTTGCGCTAAAATACGTATGTAAACAAATTGCTGCAAACAGAATATGCAAGAACAATTACGCTAAAATACGTATGTAAAGAAATTGCAGCAACCAGAATAAGCAAGAAAAGTGGCGCTAAAATACCTATGTAAAGAAATTGCACATAAAAGAATAGGCGAGAGAAATTACGCTAAAATACATATGTAAAGACATTGCAGGAAACAGAATAAGCAAGGAAAATTCCGCTAAAATACCTATGTAAAGAAATTGCAGCTAACAGAATATGCAAGACAAATTTCGCTAAAATACCTATGTAAAGAAATTGCAGCAAACAGAATAAGCAAAAATGTTACGCTAAAATACCTATGTAAAGAATTTGCAGCAAACAGAATAAGCAAGAAATGTTACGCTAAAATACCTATGTAAAGAATTTGCAGCTAACAGAATAGGAAAGAAAATTTCGCTTTAATACCTATATAAAGAAGTGTCAGAAAAAAGAAAAAAGAAAGAAAAGTAGCGCTTTAATACCTATGTAAAGAAATTGCGTCAAACAGAATAAGCAAGAAAATTTGCGCTAAAATAGCTATGTAAAGAAATTGCAACAAACAGAATAAGCAAGAAAATTTGCGCTAAAATACGTATGTAAAGAAATTGCAGCTAATAGAATAAGCAACAAAAATTACGCTAAAATACGTATGTAAAGAAATTGCAGCAAGCAGATTAGGCGAGAACAGTTTCGCTAAAACACCTATGTAAAGAAATTGCAGCAGACAGAATAAGCAAGAAAAGTTGCACTAAAATACGTATGTAAAGAAATTGCAGCAAACAGAATGAGCAAGAAAGTTGCGCTAAAATACCTATGTAAAGAAATTGCAGCAAACAAAATAAGCAAGAAAAATTACGTTAAAACGTCTATGTTGAAGAAAACAGAATATGCAAGAAAAGTTGAAGTAAAAAACCTATGTAAAGAAAATTAAGTAAACAGAATATGCAAGAAAAGTTACGCTAAAATACGTATGTAAAGAAATTGCAGCAAACAGAATATGCAAGAAAAGTTGCGCTAAAATTCCTATGTAAAGAAATTGCAGCAAACAGAATATGCAAGAAAAGTTGCGCTAAAATTCCTATGTAAAGGAGTTGCAGCAAACAATATGCAAGAAAAGTTGCGCTAAAATTCCTATGTAAAGGAGTTGCAGCAAACAGAATAAGCGAGAAAAGTTGCGCTAAAATTCCTGTGTAAAGAAATTGCAGCAAACAGAATATGCAAGAAAAGTTGCGCTAAAATTCATATGTAAAAAAGTTGCAGCAAACAATATGCAAGAAAAGTTGCGCTAAAATACCTATGTAAAGAAATTGCAGCAAACAGAATGAGCAAGAAAAGTTGCGCTAAAATTCCTATGTAAATAAGTTGCAGTAAACAATGTGCAAGAAAAGTTGCGCTAAAATACCTATGTAAAGAAGTTGCAGCAAACAATATGCAAGAAAAGTTGCGCTAAAATACCTATGTAAAGAAGTTGCAGCAAACAGAATAAGCAAGAAAAGTTGCGCTAAAATACCTATATAAAGAAATTGCAGCAAACAGAATATGCAAGAAAAGTTGCGCTAAAATTCCTATGTAAAGAAATTGCAGCAAACAGAATATGCAAGAAAAGTTGCGCTTAAATTCCTATGTAAAGAAAATGCAGCAAACAGAATATGCAAGAAAATTTGCGCTAAAATTCCTATGTAAAGAATTTGCAGCAAACAGAATATGCAAGAAACGTTGCGCTAAAATACCTATGTAAAGAAATTGCAGCAAACAGAATAAGCACGGAAAATTTCGACAAAATTCCTATTTAAGAAGTTTCAGCAAACAGAACAACCAATATATATATATATATATATATAAATATATATATATATTTTGTGTACAGAAAGTTGTTAGTTGAGACAGGTCATTGGTACCGTCGGTTTCAAGCCCGATAATAAGGCCCGTTTAAGGTATCCTTATCGAGCTCTCTTCAGCCAATATTCGTCTATCTTATAACCGGAAGTGTGAAGTATATATACCTCGCGAATCCACGTTCAAATCTCGTTTTGTTTAATCCCCCCCCCTTTTTTATCTATCTATATCTATCTATATATATATATATATATATATATATATATATATATATATATATATATATATATATATATATATATATATATATCGGGTAATGTAATACCTAATTTTCAACTTTGAATTATTTAAATTTAAGATCTAATTTCGAAAAAATGTTTTTTTTATATGAATCGATTTTAATTTGAACCCCATTTAATTTTAAAATCTCTTTCCTTATGTATAAAAACTCTAAAATCTGTATTGGTATCGGTTAAAAACTTAAAAATTCGTTTAATTATATCGAACATTTAAAAATTTCCAAAAATACGTTTAAAGTTTTAAAAAATATATTTTTAATTATATCGAATCACGTTTAAAAATTTCGAAATACGTTTAAAAATTATTTTTTAAAAACCCAAATCTTTCAAGGTTTGGGGAAGTGAGTATTTATCTATCCTAAGTGATTTCCCTAGTTTATTAACATTATTATATTTTTCTATAGTTTTAAATTCGAAATAGATTATAAATTACATTTATAAAATATAATATATATATATATATATATATATATATATATATGACATTAATTAAAAATCTATAATATAATTGCGATTAAAATCCAAGTTTACCGACTAATTATTTATGTATTTACAATTTTTTTCCTTATATATATATATATATATATATAAACAACATCTAAGTGTTGTTCTTTTCATTGATCCAATTTATTAGGAGACCCTTCCTTCTATGTATGCAACTTTTCAAAGCTTCACTCCTCACATTTAAACATTTTATTTTTGGGTCATGAATGGACCGGAGGATGTAGTATTTCTCTGCGTTACAGAGTGAGCATTGACTTAATTCCGGGACGTATGCTGGTCTATGCTCTATTTTTCTCCATTTTATGGAAAAGGGTGTATTTTTTTCTTTAAGCTCCCACACGCGGGTAGCTAATGCTGTATTCATCCTTGTTTTAGCTCTAAAGGAGCTCATATGTGCATAATATCTTTGTTTAAATTGGCCTTTTGTCATACCTATATATATTTCCGGTATATTTATGGATTGTTCCGTTACTGTGGCCTCACAGACAAGGGATTCAGCTTTACAATTACCCTCCAATGGACAGCTATTTTTGGTCCTGCAAGAGCAGCCTGCGTTATCTATCTTTTTTGGTTCTTTGGATATTATCGACTTTATTGATGGAGCTGTCGAGTAACTAACTTTCACCGTGTTTCTATTAAAAAGTTTATGTAGTCTATGTGTTCTTGGAAAATGTTTGTCTAGAAGGCTAAGAAAACAATGCCCTACTCTAGTTTTAGTGTTCAATGAAAACGGAGGTAAGAACCAGATTATTTTCCGTTTCCTCTTTCGTTTTATATTTTCTTTATTCTGGGTTTGTTGAAATTTTATGTTTTCATTGAACCCACTTTGATGCAGTGCGTCATTATAATATGGTGCTGCTTTCTCGAACACTTCAGCGTTCGAAGAAAGCCGTGAAATCCTTTGGCTAATGTTCGCTACCATATTTTTAAACACTGTGGGTGGGTGGCATGAACCCTTATTTATATACATGAGTTTTTCATTTAGTTTGTGAAAGGGTTTGTGTATTTTCTTCTCGAGATCTAGAGTTGCATCTAAAAAATCTACTCTATCTAAATTTGTCTGTATTATTATTTTAAAGCCTAGTTCCTTAAAAAATTCAGTTAGGTCTTTTCTAAGCCTGTCTAGTGCACATCCATTGTAGTCACGCGATAGGCAAAGTCCATCATCTCTATATAATCCAAAAAAGTGATCTGGGAATTTATATTTCATGGTCTCCAGTAGAAAAAGTCCAACCAGATCGCAGATATCAGCACTGTCATACGCCCCCATCGCGACGTCAAAGGGGTCTTCGGGGTTTGATTTTTTGACCCACGTTTTATCGTCAAAAAATAAAAGGGTCTGTCGAGCTTGCATAATTGTTTCCTTATCGAGCTCACTTATCTTTCTATATTTTGATGCGAAGATCAACGATTTTTCTAGGATTTCCTTAGTGATTGAAGGGTAAAAATCGACGATATCCAGTTGTGTAAACTTACATTTGTGTGGTTCAGTTATGTTTTTAAACCAGTCCAGTACCGCGCTAGTGTCTGCCCACAAATTAAGATTTGATTTTCTTTTTATCTCTTTTACTATTTCTCTAAGTATAGACTTGCTAGCTAGACCGATTTCGCTTTTAGCCGGGTTTATTAACCTGCAGGTTGGCCTATTATTAAAATTTTCCTTGTGGTCTTTTAAAGTTATAAACACATTTTTCTTTGCTAACCTATTTACTCTGTATTCTATACCTAATTTTGTGGCAACTTCTCTAGCCTCTTGGTTAATAGATTTATAAGTATCTTTTCTTGCTACCTGGTATTTTTCTGTAATTGAGTTTAGTACAAGTTGTTTTTTCTGTTCCTTTTCCATTTTATATAAATTTTTCGTTTTATCTGAGAAAACAATCGTCTCATTTTCTCTTTTTATTTTTTTGATATCAGCTGTCATTGTTTTTTGAAATTGATTTGATCTATGTTTAAATTCAAGCTTAGCGACAATTATATATATATATATATATATATATATATATATATATATATATATATATATATTGTAATCATGCTGTAAATATTCCCACACTCAACAATAGGTCTCTATGTGCTCACGCGTTTCAGGTATTCATTTTTTTTTTTTACACTTTTACATGCAATGAAATTTGGCAATTGAACGACTTTCCTCTGTAGTACATATTCTTCATCAGTACCATTTAAGGAAAATTCCAATGGAAATATTTAGGTAACTTTCAACCGTAAAAACTTACAGTTTAGAGGGATTGGCATGGTATAAAATTGTTTTTATAAAAAAATGACGACTTGAATAATTGAGAAAAATAAAATGTTTATTTCAGATTGGGATTCATTTTAAAATGCTGTGAATTACTTCAAAGCAATTTATTTTTGATTTACTCTTCAAATTAAGTAATATCGATTTTCCTCTGTAAATTCATCGATTATAGAAAAATAGCCGAACACTTTCTGGGGAAATATTTTTGTTCATTTTATGGCGGAATTATTTTAAGGAATAATATATAACAAAATAACCGAACAATTTTAATCTTCACTTAATACGAACAATACTACCTACACGAATATAATTTTACATTTTCAATCATTACAAATATTATTTAATTTACTCCGAGTTTTTTTATCACTTTTAAACGTCTTCAAAATAGAGTTTAGCAACCATAATCCTTCACTCTACAATATCTACTCACATACCAACGTTGACATCGGCTCATTTGTTTATACAACCGCCATACTGTAACCACACTCTTACATTCCAGGATTCTGGCCTTTCTATTCTGTAATTCTCGCTGCGTTTTGGGTTACTATATTCAGTTTATATGGACACAGTTCGTCATGTTTAAGCTTAAAGGCAAATATATTTTATTGCTGATCGTATGCTAAAACTACAAATTACGAAACAAAATATTTTTTATTATTTTTTAAGCTAAACTAACCATAACTTAAACATATCAACTAACATTAACATAATCCTAACATAACCAGAAACTAACTCATCTCTAACTTAATCTCAAACTAAATGATTTTTATATTCCACTACGGGCAACGCCGATACACGGGTCGTAATAATTTTCTAATAAAAAGTAAGCAATTTCTTAAGAAAAATCAGCAGTATGAATAATAAACGTTGTTCATGGTTTAATTACTTGTGATTGCGGGTAGAACACCAAAATAATTTGATCGATTATCGATACGTGAAGTTTTATGGAAACACTGAGAACGCAGCGCAGGGAGCAAAAGAAGGCAGTTTTTCATTCGATGCTACGAGGAATTAAAACAATTCCATCTATATAATGATACGATAGCGTGTCTGTTATTCTGTGTGTCACGCTTACATATTTTTATTCCGAGTGACTGTCGTTTACCTGCCGTTTCCATTTCTTGTAATAAATAATTAGATTGTTTCATAAGTTTTTATTTCTGTTTCGATTATAGTCTTATATTATTCTATATTTCATGTGATAAAATTTAGGCTTTCATCTTTATGGAAAAAGAAAGTTGCTCAAGAATAATGGATTTTAATAGATTTTTAATTCGTTTATTTTTCATTTTTTTTTTGGCCGTGACTACCTTTCAATGTTATATGCGTATGGTCATGACTCAAATGGTAACAAATAAGATTGAGGCGCTAAATGTGTTGGTTTCGATTCTAACTAGTGGCTTTCAAGACATATATTTAAAATTTTTATATGCGTACTCTATATTGAGTAAAATTAATGATCAATCGAGAATTAGTTCTATAATAATAAATACGAAATCTGCATTAAAAAAATCAGCCGTATTTTACGATAGGACAATACCTGGGAACTAATTAGTATATATATATATATATATATATGTGTGTGTGTGTGTGTGTGTGTGTGTGTGTGTGTGTCTGTGTGCGTGTGTGTGTGTACAATATATAAAACGTTTGGTTATAAATTAAGGTATAAGATTTATATATATGTGTGTGTGTGTGGGTGTGTCTCAAGTGTACGTATTAAACATATATGTATACATGCATAGATATGCACTAACACATATGTATGCACAAACACGCACCCACACGCACCCACACGCACCCACACGCAGATACACACACAAGAACATTTAATTCCATAGATTAGAGTTTACTCCCGCACTTCACTTTTCTTGAATTTATATATATATATATATATATATATATATATATATATATATATATATATATATATATATATATATATATATATATATATGCATTACATACAAGTCTTAAATATATTGTCTACACAAAGCAAAAATCCAGGGTGTTTTTTCGTTTCTGTTCTTTATTTGTTAGCTTTTCTTTGATTTTTTTCAGAATTGTAGAAACAGTTCGCCTTTTTTTTTTCAAGAGGAAAAGCTATTAAGTGTTAATTATTTTGTTTTTCTCTCAAAGCCTTTCTGATGTTATCAATGGGTACAGGCCAACCAGCAACTTAACACCATTGGAGATAGTACGGATCAATGTCTGCTTTTCTCATTAACCTTGATTCGACGGGTCAATCAGTGATTTAGTATATATATACACACACACACACATATATATATATATATATATATATATATATGTGTGTGTGTGTGTGTGTGTGTGTGTGCATACACACATACAGTTAGCTATATTTATATGTTTACAGATTTGTATGTACAACATTAACTGCTAAAATAATTTATCGATAATTATGACTTTTGGAATACACTTGTGGGCTATATTTAGTTTGATTTAGTATTTCTCAATAGGGAATAAAAAACGGGTTGAATGTCCTTCGTGAAAATTAAATTTTCTCCAAGTTTTTTTTTTAAATTTTAACAAGAGAAATTCAACATCCATTACAATCTCAACTATTACATAAAAGCCACATTGTGTATGTGTGTGTGCGTGTGTGTGTACGTGTACGTGTGTGTAAGTCCATTTTTATAGGTTCCAAAACGGCCGAGCCTATCTTTTGCAAACTTCACACAAAGGTAATTTATATTTCTGTCAGTTTTCTTAGATCTGTTTTGTACAGAAATTCATCTGATAGGAATCGAAAATCGAAAAAAAAGGCCTGTCTTAAAATAGACTTTCTACCTTTATAAAAAAAAATGTTTACAGGAAAATATTTTACGGTGTAACGTAAAATATTGTAATGTAAATTGTCTTTTTTATCTCTAAGAGACAGAAAGCTATTATTAAGATCGTCAAGCCCAAATATCATCTGACGTGATATTGTAAACAAACACAGACGGAATTTGATGAACGACATTATCATTATTATTTATTTATTTATTTATTTATTTATTTCATATTTTTCCGAATTAATCCACCGGGCAAAGTATTTCTCTTAATATATAATATTCAATAAAGGATTTATTCTATAATAATACATACGCAATCTTCATAAATTAAAATAGCATGTTCAAGCGTATTGTACGACCGGGCAACGCCGGGTGTCTAGCTAGTAGGCTGTAAATTCTGTTTTTATGCATATTTTAAAGGTTTTTTTTTTCATGGAACACAACGTCCCGCTTAAAAATTTAAATATATGAGATTTTCCTTGAATTTCATGCATAGCATTATGACACGTATGAAGAGAGAATTCCTGCAGTTCATTTTCTTTTTGAAATTCCTGAAGTTTAAATTTGAAACATTTGCTAGAATCGAAATCATGTAATTAATTGGGATTGAAATTACAATGAACATTCTATTAAACAGCTTTAGTAACAAGTAGTAATATATAGCGATATATTAATAGCAGGATTGTGCAACAATCAGTTCTAAGCTTCGGGGAAGGTAATGCTAAGAATACAATTAGAAATGACGTGATTTATACTAAGACTTCTGACAGAACGCGAGCTAACGTGTATTAAATAGTTCAAAATTCCGTACAGATTCTCGAAAGCATCCCGATTTCGACAGGATGCACTTAAAAGTCGCAGGTTTTATCGCCCGTAATGTTGTGAGAATATTATCCTAGATCACACAGTAATCTAAATAATTAAAATGATAAAATAGGTTTAGTATTATTGTCTTTTGTTTTTAATATGCAAAAAACAACATACAATTAATGCAAACTGCGCTGTTCTTCGAATAATGTTAGTCGTCCTAATACAGTAATCTTATATATATATTTATGTGTGTGTGTGGGTGTGTGCGTGAATGTCTTAAGTATACATAGTGATATATTCATATATTTGTTACCACCACCGAGATCTGCACCTGCGGTTCGCTACACCCGGGCTTGCGTCCTAGGCTTTTGTGCTTGCCACGGTATTGATGGCGCATATATATATATATATATATATATATATATATATATATATATATATATATATATATATATATATATACAACTGATAGGCAAAAGTATTTTACTAAAATTCTATTTTGTCTCCCTTTCGAAATGTAAATGTTACACACACACACACACACACACACACACACACACACACACACACACACACACACACACACACACGTATATATACAGGGTGTCTCAATAAAATGTATACACTCTTTAAATTATCTCAACTTGCTACATGAATACGCTATGCCACGTTCCCAAGAGACGTTTAGGAATAAAGAATGGCACTTCCAGCAGGATGGAGCACTTCCCCACTATCATAATGACGTAAGAGCATATCTTGATAGTCACCTGCGAAGCAGATGCTTAGGAAGAAGAGGAAAAATTGAGTACTGTCCACGCTCACCAGATTTGACCTCCCTCCATGGATTTTTCTCTTTTTTGTGGTGGGTAGATGGGGCATATTAAACAGCGTTCGCACCACAAGACGAGTTACAATGAATGAGTTGAAAGCAACCATTGAAAGAAGATATGCCAACATATCAATTGAACTGATTAGCAACGTTTTGGATTCAATCAGTGAACGTTGTCAGCTATTCATGGATCACAATAGCCAATAATTTGAACAATTTCGATAATTAACTAGTTTCTATATTTGTTCAAATATATAGTATTAAATTTCTCTTTCTAATAATAAATATTGGTTTTCTGGTGATTTAAACAGTGTATACATTTTATTGAGACACCCTATATATATATATATATATATATATATATATATATATATATATATATATATATATATATATACAAAACACATATATTAGGTTTAGCAGAAGGTTCTTGCGAAATTTTAAATTTTGATTTCAAATGATATATTTTCGAATACGTTTTCGTTATAACTTTACTTTATATATCATTTTGAAGAGCGTTTTACGCTCTATCTAACTAATCTTACAACGCAGTTTAGGAACCACTACTGAACGCATAGCTCAATGATGGTTTAAAAAATTTCGTGGCGGCGACGAGAATCTTGAAGCTTAGTGGTTGGCCATCGGATGTTGACAACGATTAATTAAGTCGAAGCCAATCCACGTACAACCGTTTGAGAACTTTCTTCTGAATTAAATGTAACATATACAACAATTTCCAACAACTTGAGAGGGATTGGAAAGACAGACAAAATTCTGATAAATGAGCGACTCACGAATTGAACGACCACCAAGAGAAATACCGTTATGAAGTGTCATCTTCCCTTTTTTATGCAACAAGAACGACTCAGTTCTCGACTTGGTTGTGACTTGAGATAAAAAGTGGTTTCTTTTCGATAACCGCTCAAGCTCCACGACACTTTCCGAACCTAGACTTGAACTAAAAGAAACTCATGGTGACTGTTTGTGTAGTCTGTGGCCGGTCTCATCCATTACAGTTTTTTAAGCGCAGGCGAAATGATTGCGGCGGAGAAGCACTGTCAACAAATGAATGAAATGCATCAGAAACTTCGAAAACAATAGCCAGTATTATTCAACAGAAAAGGCCCAATTCCGTTCCACGACAATGCCCGATCGCACCTTGCTAAACTGACCCTGCAGAAGTTGAAAAAAATTGGGCTACGAAACTCTACCTCATCCGCCATATTCTCTAGACTGACTATCACTTTTTCAAGCATCTGAATAAACGTGTGAGGAATGCTTCAAAAGCGATATTAAAAACGTCTTCAGGGACTTCCTCGCCACCAGAACGCAGGATTTTTATGCCACTGGCATAAATAGACTTGTTTTGCGTTAGTTTGCGTATGTTTTTACGTGTGTGTGTGTGTGTGTGGTGTAACGCCCTCTTGTAAGAAACATACAAAATTACATATTACGTTACTTTTGGAATGCATACTTGTTTGAAAGGAATAGAAAATAGATATAGAATGTAAGAAGTAAGAAAGGAAAATAAAGAGGAAGAAAATGATAGATAGATAGATAGATTGATATGAAGAAACAAAGGAAGCAGAAAGAATGAAAGAACTAAAAGGAGAAAGAAAAAATAAGGAAGAATGACGTAAGAAATTGAACAGAGAAAACTAAAAATGAAGAAGGAAAGAAGGGAAGGAAAAAGGATGAACAGAAATAGGACGAAGTAAAAAAAAATAAAGAAAGAAAGTAAATGAAAAAATGAGCGTATATCAATTTAAAATTGTTGGGAAAATGTGAAAGACGAGAGGACTAAAAAGTATGTTTTGTTTTATTGGTTTCTAAACCAGTAGGACACGGTTTCTTCTTCGACAAATGAGAAACGAAAGATTGTTTTGAAATCTGCAAACTCGATAGAATGAATACGATGCAGCAGTGAATAGTAAATTCGAGTAGATATGCTGAATATACTGTTTACAAATTCAAGATCATGTTTTACAATCCTAACTAAAAAACAAGAATGCATAGCAATTCAATGTAGCTAATATTCTAAACTTATACATGGACAAACCAACAGGCAGGGTCTCTTTTAGGGGTTTGTGGATTATGTAAAAATACTACTAAAGAAATTGACCCATTTTGTCACCCAGTGAGCTCAGGTTCTTTCAATCATGTTTAATGCGTTTTTGTTTAAAAATACAAAAATAACAAGACCAAATCAGAATGTTTTTTTGTATTCTGTTTGCTATTTTTCAACCGCTTTATTTGCCTCTCTTCGCCCTCTCTCCACCCTCTCTCCACCCTCTCTCTACCCTCTCTCCATCTATTTCTCTAACTCTAACTCTCTTTATCAATCAGCTATTGCTGATATATTATTGATACTTGTGGTGAGATTTCCTATAGTTTAAAAGAGAGAGGAGGAGTAAGAGAGAACAAGAGAGAAGTCTCTGCTATTATATAAAATGAACTTGCTCTTTGTGTGTGTCTGTGTGTGGGAGTTCGTTCTCTATAGACTCTTTAACGGTTGGGCCAATTTTTATGAATTCAGCAATAAGGTACTTTATTTGCTTGGCAATGTTTTTAGATAGCTTTTGTATCGGAATGTCTTTGATAAGTATCGATAATCGATAATCCAAATAATCCGACGAAAGAAGGAACACGCGATTTTAACTGAAATTCATACCTTACACAAGTGCATTTGAGAAAATTTATTAGCACACAAGCAGAAAGGCTCGACATATAACATCAACAGTCGGTTCTTTGATGTGACAGAGGCGCGTTCAAAATGAATGTTTCTGTTTAGAGTACAACTAAACCATGATACTTAATTTTTGTATTTAAACTTAAATTCAAGCCATTATTATATATAAAAATGATTTTATAAAAACAACAGTATGTTCTCTACGGTGAAATGTAGACTACAATTTATTGTGAATTAAGTTACTGCGGGAGGCGTGTGAACTTCCTCCGGGTGCACCGCGACGGGTCCCCTATCTAAGGCAGGAAATCAACCAATTTGATTGAAAAAACGGGCGATTTTACCGATTCCGATGAAAACAAAAATATGGGAGTGTGAAACATTTGTTGATCATCATTCAATCCCGGACAACGTCGGGTAACCCTGTTGTCAGATTATGAAATAAGAGCGAGAGGCCAAACCGAATACACTAAAAGAGGAGGGGGTAATAATTAAAATATGTTAAGATAATACACAAACATTTAGCAAGGGATGTGTTGCTTAATGCTTGATGAGTAAATTGCAGATTACGGCTAATCAAAACAATTGCAATAGAATTACAAACACAGCTCAATCTCCAAACTAAAGAATATTTGAAGTATATCTTCTATTATATAAAAAGAACTTTGCCTGTGCGCTTGTGAGTATTTTCTCTATGGATTCTAAAGCGACTGGGCTGATTTTTTTTAAATTTCACACGAAGGTTCTTGATGTGTATGGGAATGTTCTTACGTGGGTTTTGTATTGAAATGCGTCTTACATGTATCGAATAAGTATCAAAAATTGATAATCGATAATCGAAAAAATCCGATTAAAGATAGAAAGTTCGATTTTTATCAAAGTCTACACTTTTATATAACTTAACACCATGAATGACTTTGAGGAGTTTTTCACCATGCAAGCAGAAAGGCAGAGCCCATAAAATCAGCTGTAGATTCTTTTATAAGACAAAAGAACGTTCGAAATTAATGCTTTTTAGAGCACAATTTAACCATGATACTTGACTTTTGTACGTTTAACTTTAATTCAAGTAATCATGTAAAATACTTTCATGAAATCATCTCCATATACAATATCTTGATTGCAGAGATTCCACTCTGGACCAAATACAGACAAATGCGACAACAGATGCCAGATACATATTTATTATGTTTAGACTATTTGCCACTATCTTATGTAATTGTATGACGATTTCAGATACATTTAGTCGATATAATAAAATCCTACATTTTATCCTAGTAGCAACACCGTTAAAATCGCAAGACGTAGAGGAAGTAGTTCATATTTTCCCCTCTAAATATTAAATCCTTTTATCGCCCCCAGTTAAGACCGGGAGAAAATATACACATTCTACAGATATTGTGCTTGCACCCTTCGTCACTGAATTATAAACTCATAGACACAACATAGTCTTTCCATTTCCTGATTCAAAAATAATACATTCTCCCTTCTCAAATTTCGCCTATTCTCATTAGCTGAGCTCTGAATATTCACATATTACAGAATTCTATTTTTCTCTATATAAACGAATAGTTATTAAAATTTAAAAAATGGCGTGACTAAGAAACTATATTTGTCCTGGCAATAGGCCTGATACAAAAACACAACATCTGTTGTTAAAACTATTGCAACAAGGAAAAAAATATTAAATGTTTGTTTTCAGCCAAAGCAACGCGTGCATGGGTACAACTAGTATAATATATAAGACGGAGACGTGTTCGAAATGAATGTTTCTGTATAGAGCAGAATTGAATTATGATACTTGAAGTTTTCATTTGAAAATTTTATTCAAGCCATGATGCTAAAATAAGTATATAAAATCAACAGATGTTTTCGACAGTACAATATAGACTGCAATGTCACTGCGGGGAGGCATGTTCAGCTTCCTCCCAATACACCGCGATGGGTCCCCAAATAGAGCAGGCTGTCAATCGAGTTTATTGTAAACTATGCGATTTCACTGATTTCGATACCAATAAATTTATGAGAGGGTTTTGATCCTCATTACATCCCGGACAACGCCGGGTCTCTCTGCTAGTCTTTTTTATATATATATATATGTATATATATATATGTATATATATGATTTGCAGAATGTGAGAGATTGTATATAATAAATTCCACAGCCAAACAACGTCGCAGCCCACAAGAGCCATGACAGTCAAAGAACCGGAAGT
>NC_136482.1:141414587-141502087 GCF_053919585.1 Euprymna scolopes
CTCAGCCAATATTCGATGTCAGATCACTGTTTGGGTTGGCGCCCCCTGTGTCTTCCAGCGTGGTAATCGTTAATCCATGCTCTCACACATCTTCCCTTTCTTCTTTCGACACTCTGCCTCTAACTTCTCTTTATATATATATATATATATATACGTGTGTGTGTGTGTGTGTGTGTGTGTGCGTGTACGCGCGTGCGTGTGTGTATGTGAGAGAGAGAGAGAGAGAGAGAGAGAGAGAGAGGAGAGAAGTGTTATTATGTTAATGGGAGAGAGTTTAATAACATTTATAAAAAATAAACCTGCATTTTCCTCACATATGAATTCGAAAATTCTGTTGTTGACATTGATTTCACCGATATATTTCTTAACGGAAATCTTTCTTGAAGACATCAGATACTTACAGAATGGACCAGGTGATGGTTGCCAACATCATAAATTAAAGCGGTTTTGTGGAACGAAATGGATTACAAACTCGCGGCAATATATTCACTGATCCTGTGTGAAATTACACGATCAACAACGCAAGACGAGTACTGTGTGTAGATTAGTTAAGCTCTGGGTATATTTGTGGCACCGTTGCGTAACATCTAAATTGCAACCCCGACATTGCTAGTTGATAACCGTCTAATCGCTCCAGTTCTCAGTGATTTTCATCTCGACCCGATTTAATCTCGCTTTGTTTCGATTCCAATCTCTCCGATCTCTCTCGTGGGACATACTATCGTCCAACTGTCTTCGACTGAACTCGGCTGTTCTCTGCATCCAGCTCACCACTGTCACGAATCTCTAGACTGTCCGTAAACTGTTGTTTACTGTCACAAACTCATAGTCACATCCCAAAGTGTCCGCAGACCAACTCTAAATATATCTACATCCATTGTTCCGCGTCATTGGTACAGCATGACCAACAATCCTATGTCAACCTTATTTTGTCTACCCATGCGAACACCGTCCTATATATTGTCTTTTCACGAACCTTATTTACCATATCTTTTGTTACATTTCTTTTTCGTTTTCTGCTTTCTTAAACTTAGGGAAGGGTGCAGATAGTATTACAGAAGGGCAAAACAAGTTCACTTGTAACCGAGTAGATTGTTTTTTTTTCTGAGGTGGTTGATAATATCTTTATTTATCACAGATTCAATTAACTTAACAGTAATGCACAAGATACTGATTGGTGTGTACTGAGGTGAAAAAAAATAGATTCCAGTATTTTAAATACAAAACAAATTGACCTAATATCAGTATTGTTTTTCGGACATTTACCAGTAAAAATGAAAAAACCTCATATGACTTATATTCTCCCATAGAGATCTCATGCGATTAAATATAAGTCTTTTTTAACATAATTCTCTCGATGATTAAATGTGTAAATTTTTATTTTCAATTTACATCCCATAATACCACATTACCTTTGGGATCTAGTATTTTACATTTTATAATCTGTAATTTGAAGGGCACGGCATATATTAAGCATTGGTTGAATGATTGATGTGATTTAAGTACAATGAAATTTTAGATGATTCGGGATACATTTTAAAGATTTGTTATGTATATTTTTTACAGAAATTCTACGTATTTATTGTAATTCGTTTTTCAATTATATTTTTTGTACTGTTTTCACCTCAAAACGCAATAAAAACGAATAGGGAGTGGACCTTGGGTTTACGTTTCGTAATCTCGTAACCCACTTCTCTTATATTGTCATTTAATCATTGTATCCTATAAACGATGTTTCTGAGAAAGCGATAAGAATTGCTATCCATCTAACATTTATCGGATCCAAAGTTTTGACATTGAAGTAGTCTGCTTTTATCTCCTTACTTCAAGTGGCTTTACGCATTTTCTAGAGAGACTTCGAAAAAGAAATACTATATAAATCCTTTGTACAACGCAAATATTAATAATTTGGGATATTCAACTGTGTCAACTTAAATTTGTTCAGGTATGCTCTGAAATTTCTCAGAAACGCGCGTAAGATTTCTTTCGCACTAAAATTGGCATTAAATCGCTATTAAATATAATTCTTATCTGTGATTTTATTTACTTATAACTCCATTGAACTTTTTGAAATAATTTTTTTTAAAGTTTAATTATGGAATATTGATCTTCATTTTGGTTTGGAAATTGATTTGCATAAGACTCGATTTTGTAATTGTCGTTTTTTATTATTTTATTTAAAGCAAAACATACCATGACTAGTAGTAATGATAAAATAATAAATATTAATTGATTTTAAAATATCAGTAACAAGAACATCTATAGATCACCACCCACAAGTGTATTTTTACGTTTGATAAAATGTCTGCACAGTTATTATTTTTACGATATACGGTAAAAATAACAGCTGTAATATTTATAAAGAATCGGAATTGTATCAGAATCAGGAGTTTAGTACCAAATCGGGAACTATATTGGAATCGTCCTATTACCAATATATATATATATATATATATATATATATATATATATATATATATATATATATATATATATATATAGATAGATAGATAGATATATGTGTGTGTGTGTGTGTGAGTGTGTGTGTGTGTGTTTCCCCAAAGGTTTCATATATTAAAATCTACTGGCCAGTGGCAATGTACATATATCAGTAAAAATTTAGCCAGGTAAATTGACTCAGATATTAAGCAACATGATTAACATTTCTGGAATGAAGCATTGATATATACTTGTAAACAAAAAACAAGGAAAAAGATTACATTATATGTGTATTTTTTTGAATGTTACAATTGTTTCGACATCAACTAGATAATTTTTAACTTAATTGTTCAAAGATTACCGACGTCAGACTTATTGAAAAAAAATACAAAGTTAATAGGTATCTGAACATGTTATTAACGCTATCAAGCAGTGTGACTCGTCTCAACATGTTTTGGTAAATCTTCTTTCTACGTTTATAAAATTTTGGGGGGTCCCTATTTTCGTATTTCTGTTTTAAATGACGGTGAAAATTGTTAAAGTTGAACTATCGTGAAATCAGGCATGATTCTTAATTAATTAGATCTTTAGTTTATTGATTTAATTTATTATTTTTTGTGTTTTATTTGTTTCTTAATTTTAAGTAATTTGGTTGGATTTCACGTTTAATCTTTGTTCTAAAACCGAAAAAAGTTCTGTATCTTTTTTTTGTGTTACACATCGATTGTAATTTTAACCAGGAAAGTCTATTGCTCTTCCAAATCTACTTCAATGTAATTGTTTTTGTACAGTAAAATAAAACAAGATAAAATAGAGTAAATAAATAAATATGTATCTACATATAAATATATATATGCATATATATATATATGTATATATGTATACACACATATCTATCTATCTATATCTATCTATCTATATCTATAATCTATCTATCTATCTATCTATCTATCTATATATATATATATATATATATATATATATATATATATATATATATACATGGAGGTCGGATAGGAATTATTTCAACACCTTGAACATATATATGTGTGTATGTGCGTGTGTGTATGTGTGTGTGCGTGTGTGCATTCAGAATGTTGAAATGATTCCCATCTGACCTCTTCGTATGTCATTTACGAAACTAAGCGCAGAAATGTTGAGAGCAACAAATACTTTTTCTTAATAAATATACCATAAAATTTCGAGATTCTTTCGAACGCCACGGGTGAATTAGCTGAATAAATGTTGAAAATGTTTTCAAGGCCCGTGATTGATGAAGTGACTTTTGGATGTCGCTCTGTAAGCATGCGTCGGATTGCACACTCTATGTGATCTTTCCCCTCCCCTCCTGTCTCGATCCCTCTCCCTCACTCTCTCTTTCTCTGTCTCTATCTCTATGTCTCTATCTACTCATATATATATATATATATATATATATATATATATATATATATATATATATATATATATATATATATATAACTACTTCATTTACTCACATAAAATTAATATACGAAAGTATAGATTTATGCGTAAACTTTAAGTATTTACTTCAAAAGTGTTCAATACGGTGGTAGAGCTAGTTAGTAATTTATAAAATATATATGGCGAATTAAGCTATTCGGCGTTTCATTCACTCTAGGATTCGTCAGGCTTATGCGTGAATTCTGTGGTTGTTTATCGTTTTTATATGGTCCTCTTCTGTTGAGAATTTTAGTTAACCAATCAGCTTTCTAGTATCCACCGCGCCCCTTCAGCCAATGGGCATGCATTTTATCGAACAAAGGATCTGTTTTAAAACTAGGTTAGTGGTTTTTATTCAATGTAGCTTAATCGCCATATATATTTTATAAATTACTATATATATATATATATATATATATATATATATATATATATATATATATATATATATATATATATATAAAACAATAAAACAATGAGACTATTATGATTTCCCCAAGAGCCTCTTGCTCTCAGCATTTAACTCAATTTTACTTTTTCTGTTGTGCAATTTCTGTAAGGGTGTAATTTCAAATTTAAAAAAAGTTTTTAAAAAATTATTGTAAACCAATATTAATAATCGTTGTCCAGTTCAAGGTAAAAAGACGCGTTAAAATATTTTTTGTTAAAAATTAGTAAAATCCTCACCATATAACCCCAGAGTAATTATCATTGCACTTTTTGGAAGAATAAACAGTTTTAAATCTATATGAAAAAAAGATTTCGTCGCTTAAAAACAAACAAGAAATAAATATATCTATTAAAATGTCAATTTTCGTGTGCACAAAAAAAAAAAAAATCCAACATTTAAAATAATAATTTTCAAAATTGATATGCGATGGTATTGTTGTTAATCCATATTAATTGTCTTTACTCGGTACCTTAGATAAATGTAAAGACAAATAAAATGGGTATCATATATAAAATGATTATATATATATATATATATATATATATATATATATATATATAGAGAGAGAGAGAGAGAGAGAGAGAGAGAGAGAGAAAGAGGGAGAGAGAGAAAGAAAACGAGACAAAGAGACAGGCACGTAGAGACAATCAAAGATGGAGAGAGAGAGAGAGAGAGAGAGTTATAGCAGTTTCGTCGTATTACGACTTTTCAGTGTATGTAGCAAGGGTATCAAGACGAAGATTCGAACCCTGAATGCCACGTGCAGACCCGCCATTAGTACCTGATCTGCTTTATCTCGACCATTTTCTGTTGGGCATTCTTAAAGAAATAAATTACTTGGTAAAGTTTCCTCGCATTGTTGAATTTAATAAACAAATCTTTATTTGTGCATCCATTGTTTTCGGCTGACTGTTAACCTCATCTTATAGTTTCAGCTCGTTTCGGTCAACTTATCCTCTGGTCTTCTTCAGGTGATTAACCTCGACGGGATATGAATGTTGAGTTTTGTAACTGTATCCCCGGTGATTACTATCTTCCATAGTTGTTGTCTCACCACGTTTTGGCCAACAAATCCTCTGGCCTGCTTTGGATAGGATTGAACTGTTAGATTCAGAAAAGCTTCACCTGAAACCGTAGAAACTCAACGTTTCTATCCACTGCGCGACGGGCTCTGTGGTAGAAACAACAACAACTATGAAGATGGGAATAAAAGTCCGCAAAAAGAAAGAATACACAAATTATAAAGCCTCATCTCAAAAGATCCCAAAAATAAAATGATATACAAATCGTAGTTGCCATTGATCAAATGCCTTTACTACTGTGTGTCAAATTATGCCAGTTCATGGGTTATGGTCCAACTGCATTGGGCTTTATGGATAGAGCAAATGAAGCTTTAATAAACATCATGCTTTTCTTTGTAAAAACCTTAAGTCTATTCTATATTAGTTCATTGCAACCATTGAAGGAAATATTCTCCGTGAAATATACTGATAGTTGAGCGAAACGGCGGAAGATGCCATGGAAATTACGGAATTACGTTTTGAAGTAGACAGTTTTATTGTTTTAATAATACGAGCACTGATAAAGTTATCAGAACTGCCGATGTCTATGAGGGCAGTTATTTTTTTCCTTTCAATTCAACAATTTTAGTAATGGAAGGCCACATATCAAAGAGTCTGTACTAATCTTGACCTCTTGCGATAGTTGGACAATAGTCACGCATTGATCTTCCAAAATGGCAGACTCCACTTTACTGACAGATGCCTTATCAATGGCAGAAGAGGCGAACATGTATGGCAACTGGTTCCAGAGATTTACTGCCATGCTTGAGTTCACAATGTCAGCGTTTTACAAGGTATCATGACCATACGTTTCTTTCATTTTATCAGAAGTCTCCTGTGGTGTGCGTCCTAGCAAATTCAAAAACCAGATGACTGCACGACACTCTGCAGACTTCATTTCCTATCTTAATCAGTTCACACATATTTAAACCATAAACTGGCTGCAATTTGTCACATAACCCATGCAGATATAAATCATTGCACATAAAAGATTTCAGCAAAATCAGACAACTAAAAATGAGTCAGGGGATTACTTATTAAACATTCGCTGTAAAAATTATGCAACTATCTGCTAGATAGACTGCCATGTTGCTGACACCTTTCCAGAAGCAAAAACACGTGCAGTACTCGAGGATGAATTTCGAGATATGTCAAGAAGATGAGTCGAAGTTGTTCAAAAGACTAATTACACATTATGAAAACTAGATCTATTCCTATGATCAAGAGACCAACACCCATTCAATGCAGTAGAAGCAAATCACTACCTCGAAAGAAGGTAAGAGTGCCGATTACCGCTGATGAAGTCATGCTCACAGTCTTCTGGTACCAGGGCGGAGTAGTGATGATAGATTTCCTGGTAATTTGTTCACAATGATTCACTTTTGAGCTATGAAAATCAAAAGGCGGAGCAAGATCAATAAAGGTATCCTTCTCCTGCAAGACTCAACGTGTGTATCTCCAAATAAGAAGCACGGGCATATAGCTATGAAGTTCTCCTTGACTTTCACCTTTTCCCAGACATTAAGTTGTTTTTGAAAGAAAGGCGTTTCCTAGAAGATGCAGCCTTAATTTTCTAAGTCATGTAGTGGTTTGAGAACCAAACTGGCGTGTTTTACAAAAGCGGCTTCCAGGGTTACATTAAACGATAGTAGAAATGCCTCACACTGGATGGCTCTGGGTGGTTCCCATATATAGAAAAATACTAATAACTGATCCAAGTTTCGTAGCTCTACTCTTATGAGAAGTGGACCAGAGTCATTACTTATTAAACTCCATTTGTACATACTAGACTAACCTAAATGGAAATAAAATGGTATAGTTAGTTAAGTAGACGTTGTATATATATATATATATATATATATATATATATATATATATATATATACATATATATATATATATATATATATATATATATATATATATATAATAGGAAGATCAGGGCTTTAAAGTAGAAGTTTACAAATAGTTTTTTATTATTCGGCAGAATACTCCCAAACTGATATGCTAGGTAACCCTTAATCTGCGGAGTTTATAAGCATGCTAATTCTTCTCATCAGAGGGAACACTGTTAGCAAAACAATCAGATAGACACACTAAAAATTAGCATTCCTATGTATTTGCTGGTTATTGGATAGAATGAAACTAAAGGTTTTGTGTGTTTTAGTCACAGAACTTAAAAAACATAAGAATAATATGGAAAACAGTTCATGCAAACAGTTCATTCAGTGTAAACGACAAAAATAAACAACCAACAGTATATAAAGAAAAAGTCCAGTCTAATGGAGATTATGAGTTGCAGGTAAATGGACAACAACAGGTGCTCGCCTCAGTGGTCCAAACTGAAAACAAAATGTCAGAAATTAGAGTTTTAAAATTTGAAGACCACTAAATTAATGCGTCCATTTTGGCTAGCTGAAAAATGAAAAGTGGGGGAGGGGAATATACATCGTAGAATACTTTGACATACTATATTTATTAAATAGAAATAGAATTGTATACTTACTTAAGTAGACGTTGTATGCATATATATCGTAGAAAGGTGTGACAATCTGACGCATTCGAATGGACTCGCATAATATATGAGAATAGCGATTTAGTAAAAAGAAATAAAATATTTATTTGAAACTTTTATCAAAATCTGAAATATAAAAAAAACAATAGGTATTTATAAAATGTCATCGATTTTAGCTTTCTTTGAATCACATCAACCCTTTGTTGATTATCTTACGCTGAAACTGAATACGATTGTAAACAGTTCATTGAATACATGTTGCTATTTTATACATAGTGATTGTGTTTGAAGCAATCCTATAACAGTGAAACGGGATGTAAAAAGATCCTTCTGAATTTGAACTAAACATAAGTGATTCCCCGTCAGTATCCATTTCGCCACACGTGCCTTCGTATTCAAAAAAAAACGACAAAGATTCATGTGTTGATATGAATGTTGCCAGAAGCTTGCGTCACTCATTTATGTTTTATCCATAGAGTATGATACAGGAAAGACATGTTGATTTTTCCTAACGAGGGCCGAAGACTGGCGCCACTTTGAAGGTAATTTGATGTCTGAAGACAGATCATATCGGTTAAATCATGAATTTTGATAGAGCTTCTTTGTTTCATTGGTTTAGTTTATTTACGTTCTTTGAAGGTTTCTTGAGCAACGCCAAAATGAAAGGAGCTATTGTAAGCTTATGAGAACATTATATATATATATATATATATATATATATATATATATATATATATATATATATATATATATATATATATATATATATAAGATTTGTTGTTGGCGTTTTGTTCTTTTTGTATTTTTTTGCAATATTAACAACAACGAAACGCTGTCATTTTTTTTTTTTTTTTTACTTTTGTCCGCTACCTTAGCGGTTTTATAAAGAGCTATAAGCTCTTGTTATTCATATATGTATATATGAATTTTTAATGGGCATATTTATTTATTTATTTTATTAATTATTATTACGTGCATAAAAGTATACCTATCGGCATGCATCTTTCTAGCTTTAAGCTGTCGTCAGCATAGATTAGAATCGAACTCATGACACCAGTATCTGCAGTCTGATGTACAAATGTGCCACGATAGATCACCACCTGAACGCACAATTTCTGATCGCTTTTAAATTTAAGATTTATATATATATATTAGTGGCCTGGCAAGGCCACAAGGGAGACAACTAAGCAATAAAAAAGAAAAAATCATTCCAAAGCAGCAAAACTAAATCTGGCTTGCCAGGACACTATATATACAAATTTAGGCATAGTGTATTGGTTTGAAAATATAGGGCTTTTTCAATTGTCATAAAATCTTAACCGTAGAATAGTATTATAATCTTGAAAAAAAAGCCTACAGATGTTCATGTAGTTTCGTTCTAAAAAATACAAAGACATGAGCATTTCCATATTCAATTTGGCTACAAGTATAGATATATTAATATATAGATATACCACCTTCTTTTGGCAATTTTATCAGTTCCAGGTTTCAGCGAATATTGATCAGAATTTAACAGATGAAGGCTCTTTGGAAAGTTAAGAACCTGAATTCTGTAGTGGCTATGTGACATTTGGCTTTAATGTCGCACATTTAGGGGATCATCCATTAACCAGAGCCTATTTTTTGGGCTTTTTTCAGCAATAAAATGTTTCAATCATAGTCATTTGTTTTCCTAGTTTTGCATATAAATTACGAAATATCTTATATTTCCCCCAAAACTCTGGCCTTGGCTAACACTTGATACTATGATTTCAAATAATCTGAAATAACATCAAGGGGAGACTTGATTCCAAATGTTTCTCATATGTTATATATCCTCTCTTTGGTTTTCATACATAAAGTAAATTTCACAGTGTATAAGGATTATTTGATACTGGAGATATTCATAATCGTACCCTCTTACTAAAAGAGGAGAGATGTGATTATAGGTCTTCTTGTATTGTGTGATTGCAGTCTTTTTGTAGGTGAATTAAATATTGATTTTAAACATGAACGATCTTAAGCTATCCTAATGGGCTGTAGAATATTGATAAATTCTGCGATGGAAAGGGATTTTAAGGGAATTATAACAAGAGTTTGCATCTACCTTTATGGGTTACGGGATTAGCAAACAAAACAATGATCTTTGATTTAAATATATAACTAGCTTTCCATTGGTTTTCCCATATTGGGTTGATGTTTTGTGATTTGGCCAATTCTGGATATTTTGCACTGTTCATCTGAAACAATTTCCCCAAGATATTTAAAGCTGTTTACAGCTGTCAGTTTCTGAACATTCACTTTGATGTCTGTAATGATTGTTGTTTTACTTTTTCGGCATTAATTTGCATGCCATTCGCTGTAAAAGTTTGGTCCAGACGTTCAACTCGATTGGTTAGTTTTGTTTCACATTCTGATTTTAAAACGAGGAAATAATGAAAAAAAAGACAGTTTACAAATCATTCGACACAGAAATGAAGTCACAAAAGAGAAATAGTAAAGAATACAAATAAAATAATTCAAAATAGAAAAATGATTTGTATTTTATTCTACGTCAATTATTATAATTGCTACTATATAATTATCATAATATGTTCGAGCAAACATATGTGACAGGAGGGATAATTATTTTTATCTAATAGTAACTATATAGATCAGACGTTTCCAGGTGGAAACATAATGTCGGCGGAGTGTTTAGTCAATACTGTTTAAGATACACCGAATATTGTTACGATTTTCCTGAAAGTAAACAACATGTTGGATTTATAGAAGCATAAAACACATTCATCTACATCTATGAAAATCAAACGGGAAAACACTTTTATAGCTTAAAAGAAGAAACACATCTCATAGATTAAAGAGGACATAACTCTAACAGTTTCAATGACTTAATTAATTTCGTTTTTAAAAGCAAATGATGTCGTGTAATAATGATTAAAAGTAAATTAAATATAAATAAAATTAAAAATTAAATAAAACAACTTTAAATACTATTTCTAAAACAAAACAGTTAAAACAATTCTGTTTCTAATAACCAAAAATAACATAGAGCTATGTTTTAAATAGATTTTCTTTAATGTAATATGCAAATGAGATAACTTCGTGCATGTAGATTTCCTTTGAATGAATAATATATATAAAAATCATGTTGGAATAAAATTGTATAAAATGACCGTTGCCAGTATGAAAGTTACTTTGTACATGATAATTAAACTGTTAACAAACAAAACACACACACACACACACACACACACACACACACATATATATATATATATATATATATATATATATATATATATATATATATATATATATGGGGGAGCGAACAAACATATACTACAATGACATCTCAAAGAATTTGTTATAACCAGCAAACATATAATTGCATCCCATCCAAAATGCCTGAAAGAATGGTCCCATGAAAACAGCACAGATACTACACTACCAGCTACGATAAAAGAAAGGGATTATGCTAAGGAGGATGGTATCATGAAAAACGAAATACTACACTACCCTTCAAGGAGGAAGTAATACCTGGCCTCATAATAAAAGAACATATAATATACTAATTACTACAGAAAAGAAGATGATAGGAGGAGGATTTTATATTGAAAACAGAACAGATACGACTCTGCCCCTTTTAAATTTGCCTTGGGCGTTAAAAGGAATACGCACATAGTTTCGGATGGAGACTGACAGATACCAAACCACCATTGGTAATAGACAACAAGTGGTTATGCATCTAGTAATAGTAGTAATAATAGTAGTAGTGTTAACATGAACATTATTAATAACAATGATAACGTTTCCATTATCACTGCCATCGACACACATATGTATAGAGTGCATTCAGCAGTGTCGTTATCATCATCATTGGAACTCTAGTTACAAACAAGCTTTACTAGACAAATATGAACAGCTGCTTCTGTTCATGACAAACATATAAGTAAACGCGTACGTCAATACGTATAAGTGCAGATTCATTATTATGAGCGATGACGAAAATGTATGCCATATGTAAAAGTTTGCTAACAAACATGTTCGCTTCGTTCGCCGTTGTGTGGGCTTGCGCGCGAATCATTTTTTAGTTTTCTTTTGCGAGTGCATTATTCTGTTTATCATAGTCAGGAACAAGGTCACATTTTTGGAGCGTTCTGCATGGAAAGAAAGGCTATTAATTGTTTCCTCACATAATAGCAGGAATCTGCGGAAATTCTACGGTTGTTTATTGTCTATTGCTTCTCCATACAATAAACATGATTGTCAGTTTTATATCATTTAAAGCAATGAAACTGAAATGGTACAACCAGTGTCGATCAGGGCCACAGCTTCTTGTCCTTCCACCACGATTTTACGCTTGGTAATCTGCCGCAAGCGCGCCCTTATTCCCAAGTCGGAGCAGCTGCTGGCGCTTCGGCACCTCCTTGACAGTTCCCCGGACTCTTGCAGTTAACTGCCATGTGACCACTCTGATAACACCTTACGAAGTCTCTCCGTAGGTGCGGGCCCCCACATTTGAAACATGTGCCTCGCGGTCTCGGGCGGTTTTTTGCTCTCATCCGTGCTGTTGCCACCGTTCCTACAGCCCCAGAGGTTTGGGTTCTCACTAATATTCTTGCAGTTGGAAGCAGATCACTCACCTCCAAAGTCTCCATACCTTGGACCTGCTGCAGCCTCTTGGAAATCTCTTCCGGGAACCCAGTAACGAATGCCATCTTTGCTACGTGATTTGCTACCTGTCTCTGAATTCCTGCCAGTTCCACCAATCTGTTGACTTCATTTGCATACACATCGACAGATTCCCCCCGTCCACCTCTTCTCTTTTAATTTTTTATATGCTTCAAACGGCCTTTCCGCAGATGCCTGGATCAATTTGGCTATGATCGTCTGAGCGTCCTCCTGTTCACGGGAGCTCAGCTCCAAATATAGGGCTAGCGCGTCACCCGCCAGGAACAACGGTATTTTGGAGCTTTGCCACTAGGCCCACTTTCTTTAATCAAGCCACCACATTGCTTTCGCCACTGAACGGCTTCATCATGTTGTTTAGGCCGATAGCCATCGCTGAAATAGCTTTAAGTGTTCCTGGTTTAGGACAACAAAATTAAAGAAATAAAAAAAAATATAAGAAATTCGTCATTGCAAGCCAACAACCGCGGGGTTCGAGATCACCACTGTCACCAACCTTCGTCTGTCTGGCTCTCCCCGATCTTACCTGTCAACTCCTTTTATACATGTCTCCCGCGTGATTTCGTGTGATTTCGCGTGACTTCCACCAGAGCACACTTTTTAAAACTATGGGCACCATCTTAATTTCTCTCTCTCTCTCTTTCGCCCACCCTTGCCTGAGACTTCTGTTTGTTTGATCTGTTTTCCTTCTTTTTCTACTTTCCTTCTGCTAACTTTAAACAATAGAAACGAAAGTCACTTTTAAGTCAACAACGATGATCGACTTCTATTTACGACTAGCCTGGGTGCCTAGCGTTGCCCAGGTGTTTGGAGGTGTGTGTTGAGCAAAAAAAAAGTGGTAGTAGGCAGGCAGGCTCGAACCTGTACCGCGAAGTAGAATGTGAAAAGATGTGAAAAAGTGTGACGTCTTTGCTATTGCGCCCATCGCCAAACCTGAAGTGACGTAGGTTTAAATTAAATCTAGAAAATCGAAAAGAGGTGACAACTTTCGAAAATATCGGCGAAAAGAGCGACTCCTCCCTGTAGAAAAGTGGCCAGTTGAGACTGAAGAAATTAATGTTCTGGGCCAATTTTCCGATATTTGTCGTCCAACAGGTCGCGCTTGAAAACAATACCGATTTTGTGAAAATCTGTCGTCTCTCTCGAAAGTTTAAGGGAGACATACAAACATACATACATTTAAACAGACAGGTGAGATTTATATTATAGATGCCTTGTTTGATTTAGAAACAATTCATCATGTTTTTAAGTTTATTTTTTTGATATAAAGGCATTAGATATTTTGTAATAATTCTTTTTGCCACGCCATTGATCTATTTTAATAGGTGTAGAACATGAAAATATAAGTGCAGACAAAAATGCATACTATTATGATAGAAATGTTGGCCATAGTGACGTTTTCTTGTATATTTCAACTTTTTCCACTAGTAAAACAATCAAAATTAAAATTTCTAACATTTAATGGATAAACATTATAAACAAAAGCGATAATAACAACGAAAGAAAAGAAAGAAAGGATAAAGAAAAAAAGGCAAGATAGAAAAAAAAAGAAAAACAACACAAAAGACGAGGTGAAGGAATAAAAGAAACACATAGCCAAATAAATACTGCAAAATGACAAAACCAAGAAAATCACGCAAAACATTTTTAAAGATGATTAAAACATGTCAATACCAACTCTAGACATCGGGTAATGCTTTCCCTTCTATGAGTAAAAGAGTATCAGTGCCAAAGCAAATCTGCATTTATGCTACAAACTATGTATGACAAAATCGAAAACAGCTGTTATTTACAAGAACGATAGGAAAATACATGATCAATAAGTATTCCCGTCGTTCACAAGTGCGTAGAAGTAACTTTGCACAAATATCTGCCACAGTTCCTTAATTAGGAGTTGCTTCTGGCAATATTCATCCATAAAACAAGTGATCTTAGCGTATGAGGACTCAACATCTTACATGATGTGCAGATAAGCTAAACTTCTGGCAGTACTTAATCCAATTTTAAAAAGTTTTCTATGTCTGTTTGCTAAGTTAACCACTAAAATGTTTAATATTTACATATGGGATCGTAGCTGACCGTAATAAACAACTGACCCGAAAAAAAACAAAAAAAAAACACTTGCAGTTAAAAAACTATAGTGCGCTTTATTTATAAAGGTATTACTGGCAACGAGATGAATCATTGTCAAGCGCAAAAAAACTAAATGAAATAGAATACGCCAAAAATGAGCCAAAGAGTTTACAGAACGCCAATGTACTACTAAAAAACACATCTCTTCATTTGTAACATCATAATTATTAGTAGCAACGGCAAACGTCATGATAATAACATTTATAGTAATATTTTATTCTCTATCTTTGAAAAAAACAACAATGAAAATGCAGAGTTTTAAACGAACAAATATATCAGAATTAACATGATCATCAAAGGAAAATATAGAATCTTAATTCAATACTTAAAATAATCTGTTTCCGTTGGTCAAGACAACAACTATATTCCGGATTAAACCGTTTCGTTTTTGTTTAAAATGTAGTAGTAGTAGTAGTAGTAGTAGTAGTGACTTGAGTAACCTGCCATCATATTAGACAAACTGAGTCTTCAGTATGATCTGGATACTCTAGACAGAGAAACATCAGCCTCATTCCAGACTACGGAAATTTCGCTACAATTCTCAAATCGATTGACAAAAGAGATCATATAAAATTGACATTTGTCTCTTGAGGTTTAAAGTTGAAAACAGTACCAAGAGAGCTTTGAAGAAGTTCTTTTTGCTATATTCAAGGTAGCAGATTGAGACCATCCCAACTTAGCAGCTTTTTAAGTCTTGCTAGCTTCCCCCCCCTCCCCGACGCACGAATGATGGATTTTTACGCATCCAACAAACAGTTAGCTTTTATCATTTATGATACTTCTTGTACACTATCTTCATGCAACGTATGATTGCACATGATGTCTCTCGAGTTCATCAGTCGCTATGTGTGCTTACACAGTTTCGTTGGCTATGGTTGTACTGCAACACTTATTGTCACTGACACCTTTAAACGTCGGGCAGAATATCAATTGTTTTCGTCTTTTATTTTTGTTTTTTTCGTTGGGAAAGCATTTAATTTGATAACATTTTACAGGTTTGTGTGTTTATCTTATTGGTATTCCACCTCAAACAAAGCACAGTGCAACTTGGAGCCAAGAGGCTACTATTTGGGAGCAATTCCACAAGGATACTATGTAGAGAATTTAACAGCGAGATGTCACTTCGCACTACACTTGAACATCTGCATGTCAGTACCATCAGGAAAGTGATCATCTCGTTCGCATGTCGTCACATTTATCTTAGAACGTCCAAAATATTTCACATTGTTTTATTAATTTGATTTAAATGTCTTTGATCAGATCCGACTGGATGCTTGGTCAGTCACTGACTGAATCTGTTCGATAGCTGCATTTAGCGATTGACCAGTCATGCCTAGTTTGGTTAGGAATGGAGTAGTTGACTGTCTTAATGAAACCACGGCATCTGACCTCGATTGGCAGCATATGAAACGTCCAAGTTTCTCCACCAATTTGACCCGAAGACATTCATACCGATTCGCCTTTTGCTCATGCGCCCGCCTCTTCAAGGTTTTTCTCCCAGGGGAAGTAACTCCACTAGAAAAATAAATTTACTGGAGTTAGAACACACCACAATGCTACGGCGTTGATTGGTTTGAAGCATATATTCTGTTGACGCAATTTAATGATTTCATATGTTAATTGTCAGAAAAATATGTCCGATTATTTACCTGTAACAGACTAATATTCTCTTATAAGTAAACTATCCAATTTTAAATAAAATCAAGCACAACGTATTAAAATTATTCACAAATAACCCGTAATATTCTATTTAACTGGTATGATAATATATGTGAGTACAACTTTGTGTGTTGCATACACGCATGTCTGTTTGTCTTCACAAATGTTTTTATGTGATCCGTGTGTTGTGTATGTACTATGTAGGGTGTGTGTATCGTTTATGTATGCGTATCGTGTGTTTGTGTACACGTTTATAAGCAATTACGTCCGAATAAGTCAACAGTTTCCCACGGAAAGTCTCTTGCGAAATCCATCTCTTGAAATAAATAAACTAAACTATACTATGCCTGCAACTGCTGGTATTTTTCCTTCAAGGAACACACATGGAAACACTCGTGTGTAAGGCACTCACATAAAGTACCTTTCGTTTTTGTTTTCATTATAAATCAGCAGTATTGTATAATAGTAGTATGTGAGCAGAGGAACACACACACACATCTATACATGCGAACACACAGAAATCGAGTGTCTTGATGACATTTGAGAAACATCATTTTCTAAAATTAATATGGTCCTTACCGAATAACCGACCTTGGATTGATTACACTCGAACATTTCACTTTCTGAAGATCCCAATCATTCTAAACTAGTGTAATCTATATCTATCATAGCAGTATTTTTTATCAAACTTTTATAGTAGAATGCGTGAAATGGAAAAGTAAGATTATTAATAAATCAAACAAAAATCTTTAAGAGTATATTTTATATCTAATTAAATTTTAAAGCATATATATATATATATATATATATATATATATATATATATGTGTGTGTGTGTGTGTGTGTGTGTGTGTGTGTGTGTGTGAGAATTATAATGGTCGGCACAGTCGGCACAGCTCAAGGCTTGATTATGAATGCTTTTAAAAAATGAGTGGTCTTAGACATGACAAGTGCAGGTTCTGCCACACAGAAGTAAAGAGTGTGAGGCACCTGATATCCAGCTATAGAGTTCTGCTAGGAGACGGTGACTATACGAGATGACACAAGAGAGTGTGTAAATATCTTCACTGACGATCTGTCAAAAGTTGAATATCGAATGCAGCATATACGTACATATACCAGAATGATCAGTTCGAAATAAGTCACAATCCACTATGATTACGCAATTTCTACAGCTAAGTATCTAGAAAGCGGAGCCATAAAACGTTGACATACTGATATGGGACAACAATAATAAAAGACGTTAGTAGAATTAAGTGTCCTCAAAGATGCTGGGTTAAATAGAGCTGGGAGGAAAAATATCACGAAATGCCATTATCTTATGTTTGTCATGAAAAAAAAAGTGGAATCTTAGGAAGATCTCTGTCATTCCTATAATTATAGGAGCAACTGTACTCATGAAAAAGTATTTCAAAAACTACCTAGCAAATATACCCAGTGAACCAAGTGCAAAAGAGATTCAAACAATTGCACTTAAAAGGACGCCCAGAATCTTAAAAAAAGATATCTCGGTTGTAATATATAAAATAGCGGGCGAATGTTATGCATCCGGTAGGATTCCCCACCCCAGCTTGAACAAACTGATGTGAAAAGTGAAAAACCTTATGTAAATGTAATGGGCGTATCTTAAGAGTACGCGTGCTTATTTTGTTTACTAAAGGTTAATATTTCGAGTTTCTCATCAATTTCAATCGAGTAATAATAGTCTAAGGAGATGGATTATTAACTAATGCGCAACGGTTGTTTAATTACTGAGAAGGGAAGTTTGGGTGAGTTGAATATTTAACCATCTGTCTTTTCTTCAGAAGCAATTGAGTGATAATAGTGATCGTTGTATTGCAGTTGCCGAAAACTGAATCTATATCTGACACATGGTAATATCCTCAACAAGTGTCAAAAATTAAAAAAAATAAACATAAAAGAAACGCTTCACATAATCCCTGCGGGATGCCGAGTGGGTAAAGACCGGATAGTTGACAACACTTCGGTTAGAATAACCGGAGTGAGACGATAGAGACAAAAGAAGGGTGAATGGGTAAGATGTTTGTTTTTCGCCTCACACATTTCCCTAGAGATGCGGGTAGCCATTTTGTTCGCTCTCTTATAACGAAAGGTTTATTCGGTATTGCACGATTGAATGACCGCGTCTCCCACGTGTGGCCTTACGCAAGACTGAGGTAAGTTTTAAAAATGCTTATATGAGCGCATTGAATACTGCTCCCATACCAGCGTTTTTAAAACTTATCTTTTAAAAAATTAAGATGTGATTCTAATCTCGCTCAGGGGCGGGAGGTCACCAAACTGCGAGCCACGGGCGAAATCCGAATGAAGGCAAGTATAAGTTAAAGAAAGTACAATAGATTCTGACCATAGTCCAGGGCAACAGTAAGGTTTCCGTTTTCAATATTCACTACACAGGGAAGACGCTACTTCTTTTTCACGATTATTTTACGTAGCTTTTATTCTCATCTCATAATCTGAGTGTTTAGCAAAAAAGCCTTAAGTACCATTTTTTTATCATTGGTATGATTCAGCCTCTTGGAAAGTGATAATGTACGTATAAACAGAGATGTGCGTGAAATATAGTGAAGTACATGCGAACAAAAATGTAAAAGATAATTTACATACAAACATAAAAGATGAGTGAACGGTGATAACGTACGTGCGAATAGAATATGTGTGCGAAAGTGATAATGTACGTACAAACATATGTGCGAAAGTTGATCAGATACGTACAAACATAAACCTGTGAAAGGTGATAAAGTACGTACGATCATAAATGTGTGAAGAGGATAACATATGTGCAAACATAAACGTCTGTTAAAGGTGATAACGTACACACAATCATATACATATATGAAATTTCTTTCCTTTCAAGAAGAGAAATGTTTTGTGAAAAAAAAAACTAAATTTAGGGATACCACCTGTTTTACCCAGGATATTAAGTACTCTGGATTATAGCTCTATCTAGGATATTGAGCACTTCTGTCGGTAAGAAGAACCCCAGAGCACTACTAAAAACAGTTTCTTACTCCTCTCTAGAAGAGAAATTATTTCAGTGATCAGGGGAGATAAACGAGGCCTGTAGAGTTTTACTAAAAACAATAACTATAATAAAGGAAGCTCCAGGGTACTACCACACTAAGTGGCCCCCTCTCCTTTTCTTTGTCAGTTAAAATGAATGGCTCTCGTCTTGAGGAGGCCTCAAGTTTTGACAAGCTTCTGGGCTTGACCTTTACTCCTGATATTAAATGGAACACGTACATCGAACCTGGAAAGATGGTGGGATCCTTCTATCGATCCAGTAGATATCTCACTGCTGATGCAATTCTCTATCTATATAAGAGCCAGGTACGTCCTAGGATGGAATACTGTTGCCACATCTGGGCAGCAGCTGCTAGAAATGACTGCTCCTGCCTTGATAGAGTTCAAAATAGACTTCGTAGCCTCGCAGGAGATATCCTTTTCTCTTCCCTGCAACCTATATCGCACAGAAGAGATGTTGCGAGTTTGTCTCTGATGTATCGTTATTTTCATGGAAAGTGTTCGCCTGAGCTTCAGTCTATGATCCCCCCTCGCCAAACTTTCACAAGAAACACTCATCTAGCTAAAAACACTATCAATAATCCCCCACTCGTTATCTGTGCCTAAACCTAAACGTAGATTCCACGAAAAAAAAGCTTATTTCTTAGAACTGCACGTCTGTGGAATTGTCGTCCGTTTTCCTGCTTTCCAGCTAACTACAATATGGTTGTCTTCAAGTCTAACGTAAACAAGTTCCTGATGAGTCGTTCCACTTGTTAACAAATTTACCGAATTTCCATTACTAACGATTACTATACTGTCCAATTTCTACTGTACACTCTTTAACCCTTATCCTCGAGTGGCCGCTTGGCCTTGATAAGTGGTGATGCCTATGTAAAAAAAACAACTTAAAAATGAATTCACATAATATACTTTTCGACTTCATTTCAACATGAAAAGTTTGCTAAAAATGACTCTATCATGACGTTAAAAGTTGAAACGATGACATCGTGGCAAGTTAATGCAGAGTTTTAGATTTTGGTAAAAAAAAATGTCATAGTTAAAAAAAAAGTTGTTTCTTTTAATTAATAAAAGACACCTGGATAATATCAAGTTGATATGGCTAATATGTCCAAATTCTAAATATGAAAGAGAAAAAATAATTTCATTCGATGCAAGTAATTATTACAACAAAGGAACTCATTATATTCTGAATTTCATCAATAAAAAAGCGAGGAGTTATTATCTACACGATAACTAGTGTTGCCTCTTGGTCGGAAAAACTTAATGTATCTCTCATCTGATTCTTAGGTTTGGCGACACTTGGTCGAGTCCATTATTATTTTTGTAGATTAAACTCGACAAAAGTTTACATCCATTGGGATGTTAATTAAGCTTTTGAAAACAGTAGTTCAGCTAAAGATGGCGGAAACAAAGAACATAATAAATAACTTTTGATTTTCTTTTTTTTTTTTTACAAAGACGTCATCACTTATCGACGTTTAGAGGCCACTAAAGGTTAAGGGTTAATGAGTCTACGACAGTCGTTGAAACAATAGTGTAGTAATCGTTAGTAGTGGAAATTTTGTATAATTTGATTATTTAAGGGGGCGGTTTAAGAAGAACTTGTTTACGGTGAACTTGAAGACCATCATATTGTAGTCAGCTGGAAAGCAGGCTTGCAGAACAGAACCCCCATAGCCGAGTAGTTCTAGGAAAGAAACTTTGTTCATGGAATCCGATTTATGTTTAGGTACAGATAGAGAGTGGGAGAAATTGTTGATAGTGATTTTAGCTAGACGAGTGTCATTTGTGAAAGTTTGGCAAGCGGGTATCATAGATTGAAGCTCAGACAAGCACTTGAAAATAACGATAGAACAGAGGTGGGTTAGCAACGTCTTTTCCGTCGGAAATAGGTTGCAGGGAATAAAAGGGCATAACTTACTAGGTTACGAAGTCAGTTTTAAACTATGTCAAGGCAGAATAGGGTTCTCCAAGCAGCTCTCGTCCATATGTGGGAACAGTACTTCATCCTAAGACGTACTTGGCTCTTATAGAGGTAGAGGATTGCATCGGCCGTGAGATTAGACTTAATATTAATAAATTGATTATAACGTAAGGTTCTCAGTTTCTTGAATGGGCGGAAAGGATTTAATTAACAATAAAAACACCACCCAGAAGCATCTTAATATTACATCTACATGGGGAGTAGTTTACTGCAGAAACATGAAAAATTCACAGGAGTTCTACATATGATAATTATTCTCAATGTACACCATTCAATTTCCAAATTGATTAATTCTCCGGTCAATATCTTTACTTCAATTGTTTTATCTATTGGTAGAAGCTTCAAGAATAAACATATCTTGTTCTTCGTTTATTGTAACCTTTCCAATAAGTTTGTTTCTTGCAACTACCCAGCTGGTCAATCCGCGTAGACTCCCCGCAATGTTTTTATAATTTTATTTGTATAAAAGCTCTACAAGCATATTGAACTCTTTTGAAGACACATTGGTTTTAGTTTATGTTAGCAATATTAATTAATATATATATATATATTACTAGCTGTACACGGCCACGCGTTGCCGTGAGTCAGTTTGGTTAAACGAAACAAAAAGAGAAAGTGCACGTTTCTTATGTGCTTAATTTGATACTGCTTTTAAATACACAATACTTTTGGTTGTTTGAGGTTGTCTGCTGTCCCACTCAAGAACATGAACCATATACTTATCCATATAAGAGGCAACCGTTGTGTTTAAATTCACAGTTGTAATAACGGTCATTTAGTTTTATACAGTAATGCCGCAGTAATATTTTTATTCTGCGACGCCAAACACATTTTATTCTAATAAAATAAAATTTTCAGCTTCTGTCCCAGTAGTTTTTTAAATGTCGGAACGGTGCGTTATTCACGCAGAATTCACATTAAGATTTAACATTTAAAAAACTACCGTAAAGACAACAAACGGACTTCTACTTGCTGATTCTCTGCTCCAACAACAACATGGCAAAAAATAGAAGGAAAGTCATACTGATGATGAACTATATTTTCGAAATATATTTATGCATTTCAGTATAAATTTTAAACAAAATAAATGTCTGTTTATTTTGTAATAATGCGTTGTTTTTGGCTTCAAACGTATATAATACGTATTTTATTTTAAGGAACAAAAATCTTAAGATTTTATTCTACTTTTCTAGATATATAACGAAATCAATAAATATTTAGCAAACTAATATATTGTTATAACTCAAAACAACAACAACAAAAAAAACAGATTCAAAGCATTGAAAAAAAAAACAGTTATTCAAAATATAATAAAGTATTACATTTTTTCTGTAAAATATAAAATGTAGGCAAGTTGCTTATTTATTTTAGACTAAAATAAGAAGTCACGTTTCATAAGCGCAATACTTTTATATCAATTCTCATTGTATTATTAAATGAATATAATGTCGGGAATCACTTGTTAATTATAAAGTTCTACTAAATTATATTACTCAATTTTAGGTACAGTAGCAGATTATTAAGCTGTCACGTGTCCGATGATAATTCCCGTATAATAAAATGCCCACTTCGTTACAAATAAAGTCAAATAATTTATCAAATGAAAATTTAGTAGAACGTTATAATTAAAAAGTGATTTCCAACGTTAAAAGTTATGTATGTGTGAAAGAACAGCAAGTAGAAAATGCTTTTAAAAAAAGGGGGGAAATGTTGACGAAAAAATACTTCTTGCTTGTATTGTGTGTGTGTGTGTGTTTGTGTGTGTGTGTGTGTGTATGGAAATTCTGAATTAAATTATATAGAATTACAACAACAGTTATTGTTTGACAAAAGAGTACAAATAATTTTGAGTTTTTCCTTGATCACTGAATTTTCAATTAATGGCTCATCTTATCGGAGGAAAAACTTAGCTTTCTTTATCTGCTTGAGGTTGTTCATATAGATATTGATGCTAATATTTATTTGGACTTAAGGTTTACAGTACCATATAATCTGTAATCCTACGCCATGTCACTATTTCATTATATATGTTTATGGGGAAAATATGCTTGTTTAATTATATTTCACCTTTTATCGAGCTTCACGACGGTTCTAGCTTCAATCCTTGGCTTGGGAGAAATGCTAGTCTAGCGGCACTGATGAGTTGTGATACATCGAAACAGGACTATATGTCGATGGCTACAAATATATATATGTATGTATATATATATATATGTGTGTGTGTGTGTATGTGTGTGTGTGCGTGTGTGTGGTCCGTAGAGTAAATGCGGTATTGTGGTTAAAGTGATGGGCAAATTGTTACTTCCCTTCTTTCGTCATTTGCCCATCACTTTCTAGGATGAATGGGAAAAGTGTTAAGAAAGAGTGGAGTAGGATAGACAGGCGAAGACCTACGAATTGTTTAAAATTCAATTTTCACCCCAAACAAGGCACAGTGCCACTTTGAAGTAGGGGACTACTATTGGGGACATAAGTTGCAGGGATATTATGTAGGGAGATGAGTAGCAAGATGTCTGTTCACATTACACTTGAACTTCTGCATGTCAGTATAGTTGGGAAAGCAGAATCCCGGAAGGGAGTTGCAAAGTCTAGCATTTCTGGGGAAGAAACTATTGGAGTAGAAGGCTTTCTTACACCTAGAGATCTCTTCTGTGAAGGGGTGGGATTCAGTTGCTAGTCGGGTTTACCGGGGGTATTCACGTCGAGGGGGTACTTTTAGTTCGTCAGAGCATTCACCATTAAAGTACTTGTATAACAGGTAAAGTGATGTAACATTTCGTCGCTGGGACAGAGGCTGAAGCCTAAGTGGCAGTTCAGGACCTATCAGGTTTGCGACTCTCTTTTGAACCCTGTCCAGGAATGAGAGACTAGAAGCAGGTGCACCAGCCCACTTCACCATTTAGACATTAGAGGGCGATATGCATACTTTGTAAAATTTGTTGATGTCTTTTTTGCAAATGAATCATTTAAAATATTGTTCTTATTCTGTTTCAGGTAACTCCCGGGCATTATCTACAATTCTTAAAGGTAGCAAAGGATGTATTGCTTTTCCACTCGTTTAAATGTGAAGAAATGCTGACAGAATAGAGCAAGTTACCTTTTTATTTTATTTTATTTATTTATTTATTTTTTTTTTTTTTGCGAGAGAATCAGAGTGCTCATTTGAAGGGAGCTGGATTCACGTTATAAACTAGCTTTAATTTTGTGGAGAAAATACAAACAAATGTTCGCTTTCAAATTAAAATGTGTTGTGTTCTTATGAAGTTTGCATCGGACGAAATGTGTCAAGATTAATCATTTGCCCCTCATCTTTTTGCGTCAGATATTTATATTTTTATTTTTATTCATATGTAGGCAATAAAACAAACAGAAAGTAATTGTTTTGCTTGAAGAAACAATTTTGGTCAGTATGTCCCACCCTCGCCATTTTCAGCGTTTTACAAACTCTGCCAAAAGACATCAAGTGGACAATGGAATCAACAACGGAAAATTGTCTCTCGATACTTTCTCTCCTATTTCCCTTCTCTTTCTCAATCTCTTTCTTTCTCTCTTTCTTTCTCTCTATTTCTTTTTCTCTGTTTCTTTCAACATCTCTCTTCTTTCTATTTCTCTCCCTCCATTTCACATTTTCTCTTTCTCTATTTCTATATATTTTCTTTCTATTTCCCTCCTTACGCCTCTTTCTTTCTTTCTTTCTCTCCCTATTTCACCCTTTCTGTCTTTTTCTCTACCCCCCTCTCTCTCTCACACACACACATTTCTTTCTATGTATTTCTCTTCTTACACCCCCTCTCTCTCTCTCTCTGTTCTTCTCCTTCTATCTCTCTCTTCATCTCTCTCTCTCTTGACATTCTCTCTATATATTTCTTTCCTTACACATCTTTCTTTCTCTCTCTCTCTCTCTATATATTTTTCTCTTTCAATCTCTCTCTCTTTCTCTTTTTCTGTATCTCTCCATCTCTTTCTGCATTTTTAGCCAAGAAAATAATTTGGCGAAGAACAGCAATCTCGCACTTGGTCTGCCGATGCTTTTAAATCACTTTTCCTGTGTGAGGGGGGGGGGTCGAGTTCGGCCTGGCGAGTTAAAGATAAATTGGAGAGGACCAAGGCAGAAAACTAGCCAAGAGGCCAACTCGTATGATGGCATCTTGACAAGGTAAACATTAACCCATAACTGACCATTGTAAACTTCCTCCTTCTTCAGCCAACCAACACTTTACATCCCCCCTTCTCATCGCACTTTGGACATTCATATTTATAGAAGATAGAAATTTTGCGTTGGGATAAAGGAAACAGACATGTTCCAACGAAATTGAAGTATGATACAAACGTAAAATATAGAAAAATAATTAAAAAAAATTTTTTTTAATTACATTTTCACCCTAAACAAGGCATATTGCCACTTTAATGTAGGGGGCTACTATCACGGACCTAAGTTGCAGAGGTACTATATAGGGAGTTTAGCAGCAAGATGTCTGTTCACATTACACTTGAACTTCTGCATGTCAGTACAGTTCGGAAAGCAGGAAACCGGAAGAGAAATCAAAAGTCTTGCAGTTTTGGGGAAGAAGTAGAAGGCCTTCCAACATCTAGGGATCTTTACTGTGTAGGGGTGGGATTTCGCTGCTTGTCGGGGGTATTTTCGTCGAGGAGGTACAAGGGCTTACAGTTCGTCAGAGTAGCCACCATTAAAATACTTGTAAAACAGGCAGAGGGATGCAACATTTATTCTATGGGACAGGGGCTGAAGCTTAGACGACAGTTCGGGACCTATTAGGTTGGCGACTCTCTTTTGGACCCTGTCCAAGAGCGAAAGATTAGTAGCAGATGCACCAGCTCAAATGTGACAGCAGTACTCCATACATGAGCGAATGGTGGCTTTGTAGAGGTACAGGATACTTTCAAGCCTAAGTAAGTTTTTAGCACGGTAGAGAGTCCACCTTCTTCACAGCAGCCTTGGCAATGATCTCAATGTATCTATTCCAACTCATGTTTCATGTGAACGTTAAGCCAAGGAGCTTGAACGGAGTACTTTCATATAATGTATCTTTAGCCATAGCTATTGGTGGTTGGTAAGATTTAATGTAATTATTAAAGGAAACGAGCTTTGTCTAAGCAGCATTGAACGTTACCATCCATTTTTGATCCCATTCCACTATAGACTGAAGGTCTTCTTCTAGGGTTTCTGCCATTACCTTAGATATGTGCTTATTAGTTTTCCCCACATGCCTGCTATAAATATGTCTTCGGCAAATATACCCATCTCAGAGACAATTTTATTAGGTAAGTCATTTATGAATTGAACTAAACAAAACTAAAATACAATTATAACATTTTACAATAATAAAATAAATTAGCATAAAAATAAAGGTTAAAATAGTGATTAGACTTAAATACATAAGACCAAGAAGTAACCAAATTAGAAAGTCAAATAAGAATAAACTAATAAAATTGAGACAAATTCATGAAATTAAATTTCACGAAAATAATAAAGCCAAAATATAAAGGTGTCACGAGGCAAAATACAAAACATTAATAAAGCCGAAACAAATAAAATAAAAATAGTAAATACAAAAATAGTGCGAAAACAAAATGGGGCACAGTAAAACATCTACTATTATATATAAGTATGTGTGAGTTTGTTCCCTATGGACTCCTAAACAGCAAGGCCGATTTTAAAAAAAAATTCACACAAGTGTACTTTATGTGCCAGGCAGTGTTCTTGGACGGGCTTTGTATCGTAAAAATCCACAAATACGGGATAAAGAACACATCGTAAAAAGAACAACAATTCTTGCCGAAAATAGGATTTTACAAAGACGTCATCAAAAATCCTTATCTTGCTGTTAAAAAAGCTACTAAAACGTAAACTGCGAGCTGAAATAGAACTCATAAGACGAATTGCATGGAGAATTATTATTACTGAATTAACGAGACCAAGTTTTCAGTAAGTACAAAAAAATTTTTGTCGTTCTAAAAAGCATGTCTTGCTAATACGTCTTATGGTTAAAAGCCATTAGCGTTGGAAAAAGGGGGAAACTCCTGCAAAAGTAAATGATATATTTTATTTTATTGGCTAAAGCAAGTATTTGCACAAATTAAAAAAGGCGCCGATATAAGACGCCGTGCTTTAAATAAATTAGAATCAAAACCTGATTTGACGCTTCAGAAACTGGCTGAAGATTGTCAGCGGTTCGTGGCAATGAAGCAAGATTCCCGAAACATAGAGGAAGCAGGTATCGCTCACATTAAAAAAATACGCTTTAAAAATAAAAGAACACCCGCCAGCAATTACCAACGAAGAGGCAAAAAGAACTCTTCAAAAAATTATCAGGATAGAGAAAATCCTAGGACGTCGTGGGTACAATGCATGTCAGTACCAAGGAAATAACACGTGACCTATGCAAGCGAGCAGGGTACAAGGCCTCATATTGCAGAGCAAAAGTAGCAAAAAAGAGCTACGTAAAAACTGCAAAAATTTACCCTTCACCATAAACGCCGTGTTGCGGTGAGAATCAGAAATAAAGAAGTAAAACTGCAGCTCGATCCAGGGTCGGATTTATCAATTATAAATTTTCACACGTGGAAGAGAATAGGAAAGCCCACGATGACAAGGCGAATAGAGTCGCAAGATCGGTAAATGGTGAAAAAATAAATTTTGAGGGTAAGTTAGTTATTAATGTGTCACTAACAAGAACGACAAAAAAGCACAAAGTGTTTGTTCTAAGGAACGCAACAAATTTATTCGGGACCGATTGGATTCAGGAATTTAAATTATGGGACTCACCAATGAGTGATTTTGTCACAGTCGAAAACCTAACGGCCGAAGCCGACAAACTCAAAACGGATTTCAAAAAATCTCTCTCTCTCTCTCTCTCTCTCTCTCTCTCTCTCTCTCTTTCTGTCTGTCTCTCTCTCTCTCTCTCTCTCTCTCTCTCTATATATATATATATATATAGTTTTAAATCTATATATCTATAAAAGTGAACGTGTCTGTCTGTGTGTCTGTCTGTCTGTCTGTCTGCGTACATTTCCCTACGCAATAACTCTGTCAATTTTTAGTCTATAGACTCGAAATTTGAAATACCGGGTACTGAGATTTGGGAAAATCGATGTGACGGGTGTCAGCCAGAAATTTGGCTGTTAAGGGGTCAAATTTCAACGATTTGACCTTTAAGAACTCTACCAAACTCCTCCGACAATTTTGGGTCTGGACACTTGAAATTTTAGATTTAGGTTCCATGAACATGGATCTAACTTAATAAAGTGATTAGACCCCGAAACAATAAATTTTAAGGGGTCATAATAGGGGTCAAAGTTTTTAAAAATTAACCATTTTTTTTGTTTTTTTGCTATTTTTGCACAGCATATACCTCCAAACACCCGAGCAACGCCGGGCCCCCCTGCTAGTATATATATAAAAGTGAAAGTGTCTGTGTGCTTGTGTCTGTGTATCTGTGTGTCTGTGTGTCTGTGTGTCTGTGTACATTTCCCTATGCAATAACTCTGTCAATTTTTAGTCTACGGACTCGAAATTTGATATACAGGTTACTGAGATTTAGGAAAATCGATGTGATCCGTTTTTGGCCAGAAATTTGGCGATTAGGGGTCAAAGTTCAACGATTTGACCTTTGAGAACTCTACCAAACTCCTCCGACAATTTTGGATCTACGCACTTGAAATTTTACATATAGGTTCTTTTGACATGGATCTAACTTAATAACTTGATTTGAGCCCAAAACAATAAATTTTAAGAGGTAATAATAGGGGTAAAAAAAATTGACCTCTGCGGTCTCTTCCAAATTACTCAGAAAATTTCTGGTCTAAATATTTGAAATTTTACATAAAGGGTATTCAGAGATAGGGCAAGTTTTGTCATCAGTATGGATCGAAAATTTTTAGTTACCAATATATAAATGCATGTATGTATGTCTGTTTGCATATCTGCCTAAAACGTTCAATAATGGCGACGGATTTTACCAAGATCAGTATCGTTTTAAAGTTCGATCTTTCATACGACAAATATCGAAAAATTGGCTAAAAACATTAATATCTTCCCTTTAAACTAGGCACTTTTCTACAGGGGGGGTCACTTTTTTCGCCGATATTTTTTAAAAGTTATCCTCTCCTTTAGATTGACTAGCCTTAATTTTAAAAAATGTCGCTTCCGGTTTGGCGGTGGTCATAACAGCATAAACGTTAGGTTTTACCCCATTTTTTTTCCTTCTTTGCGGTACGGGTTTGAGCCTGCCTTTCTACTACCACTTTTTTTTTTGCTCAACATACACATCCAAATACCCGGGCAACGCCGGGCTGAAATGCTAGTATTATTCTAAAATGAAAATATGTATTTAATTCATACTTATAAGGTTGTCTTTAATTTTTATGTAGTACGTCTTACATGAGTTTCATAGAATAATGGGGAACTACTAAACAACTCGTCAGAGGCAAATGTAAGTTCTTCGAAAAACTGGAAATGTTGGTTTCTTTTTATACGGAATGAAAACGAATTTGAAAAAGAAAAAAGATAAAAGGAAATAGTGATATGTAAAGTCTGCAAAAACATAAAATAAAATAAAAACACTTATAATAATGTTTATAGGCACCCACGCAAAATATTTGATTTTAAAACACACGTAGGAAAACGTCTTATAAACGTAAGTCTCCCCCTCCCCTCCCTCTATCTCTCTTTATATACATATATATATATATATATATATATATATATATATATTTATATATATATATAACTACTTAATTTACTCACATAAAATTAATATACGAAAGTATAGATTTATGCGTAAACTTTAAGTATTTACTTCAAAAGTGCTCAATACGTAGGTAGAGCTAGTTAGTAAGTTATAAAATGTATATGGCGATTAAGCTACACTGAATATTCCGCGTTTCATCCACTCAAGGATCATTCAGGCTTATGCGCGGATTCTGTGGTTGTTTGTCGTTTTCATATGCGCCTCTTCTATTGAAGTTTTAGTTAGCCAATCAGCTTTCTAGTATCAACCGCGCCCTTCCTATCAGCCAATGAGAATGCATTTGTCGGACAAAGACAATTTCGCCTCTGGTTGACCTGTTCCTAGGACTCCTCAGGCTTATGCGGAGTCCTAGAGTGGATGAAACGCGGAATATTCATTGTAGCTTAATCGCCATATATATTTTATATCTTACTAACTTGCTCTACTTACGTATTGAGCAATTTTGAAGTAAATACTTAAAGTTTACGCATAAATTTATATATATATATATATATATATATATATATATATATATATATATATATATATATAATTACCATAATTATTTTTAATCGGGAATCATCAATGCAGGGAGTAGCGATTATCCCCTTCGGGATATTCGAACCAGGCCACAAATCGCTCTCATGGTTCCATTACCAAGGAACAAACCGCTCAGCCAACATGAACCGTGGTGAGAATATAGCTGAACTTAACATTTATATAAAGCGTAAACATCATTCATGAAGGTCGAGAATGACGAAATGCTTTTTACATAACGATCTGCGCACGTGGGCTTAGGTAACCGAAAGTTTCCATTTCAACGTAAAATGTTCAACAAGAAGAACCTAGGCAGACATAATTTATACTATAACTATTTTTAATAGCTGCAGACACTAGTGCAAGAGTCACGATTACCGCCGATCGGGAGATTTGAATGACAAAAAAATCTATATTCCAAATTCCAAGATATTTTTTATCTTACCGCTTATTTATTTCGGCGTATTAAAATGTTCAATTCTTAACAGTACCTGTTTCGTATCGCAGAAACAATCATATAATTATTATGTCAAAACAGGAGTTGTCAAAAATTGGACATTTTAACACGCTGAAAGATACAAACGGTAAGAGGAACATGTTGGAATTTTGAATATAGACTTTTTGTAATTTATTTGTATATGCTCTGTGCTTACCTTTCACATACATCGAGCTTCATCAATAAAAGGCTTGGTATAAATAAAGGGAAAATATAATTATATAAGCATATTTTCTCATAAGCATATATATATATATATATATATATATATATATATGTATATATATATATATATATATATATATATATATATATATATATTCCTCCCTCGCTCTTGCTCTCTCTCTCTCTCTCTCTCTCTCTCATACACATACATACACAGACAACCATTTCACCACTACGTTATTCATTCTCTAAAATTCGGCCATATTACACATTTTAGAGGCTCATGAAAGAGTCGCATAAAAATTCCAATGATTCTTATTGGGTTTTGTTTTACGGCATATCAATTCTTTTTCATGTTATTTAATATCCAGGCATTTTTTGTGCACGTGTTTATGTATTAATGTTCTAAACCAAATAAGGATTGATACGCTCTGTCTGTCTGTCTGTCTGCCTCCATCTGTGTGTGTGTGTGTCTCTCTCTCACTCTCTCTCTCTCTTACACACACACACACACACAACAACAACATTCAGTTTCTATGGTGTTCATTGCTTAAAATTCGGCCATGATACTCATTTTCTGTGCTCATGAAAAATCTACATAAAAATTAGAATGGCAGAACAATGATTCTTTTTGTGTGTGTTTTGGTTTCGTCATATCAACTCTTTTTTTTCATGCTATTTAACATCCGATCATTATTATAAACGTTGATGCATATCAATGTTTTCAACTAGAGAAGGAATAATATTATCTCCCTTTCCTTCTTTCTCTTTCTCGCTCCTTCTACCCCCTCCCTTTCTCTCTAACTCACTCACTATATCTTTCTATACAAATTTAAAATATCTGTTCTTGATGTAAATATATACATAAACCACAAATTGAAGTAACATTTTATACACAGAGCAGATTCTATTTAATACATGGATGGAACATTGTTAGGTATTATCATGTCATGTGAGAGTGGACCTGGGAGTTATGACCAACTTTTCGAATTATTTAATATTCAGTTATTTTGGTGAAGGTTTAATGCACCAAGATCTAATGCATTAAAATGTTTTCTTTAACAATTAATTAATGATGTAAATGTGTATGCGTATCATTAGATGCCGAATTTCTCCGCTGACAGTCAAACGCAGAAGAGATATTTCATTGAACTTACGGATCGAACTCAAGCAGATGATATTAATTCGATTACGAGTTGAAATGGCAACAAAAGGGTAGCTTCACTCTCAGACAAGCTGACCAACTTCGTTCCTTAGACACATTTTCATTTAGAGATGTTGGCAATCATCACGTGTCTTCTCCCGTAAATCTATCTATACTCCTATAAATTCGTGTTTCTTTTGTGTGCATTGATATTCATATTAAAAACCCTATTTTCTATTTAGTTAAAAATAAAATAAAATTTTCTTATACATGGGTCATGGAATTAAATTCAAAAAGATCTAGCTAATTTGCATATTAAACATTCATTTTAATTAATTCCCTATTAGCTTTTTCGATTTTCTTATGGGATTATCATCTTTAGTTAACTATTTCGTGTAATTATATTCATGCAGATATTCTACATGATTTATACTTACATAATATGTGCGTAAAAAGTTTACAGGACACACACTATTGTTTCCATATATATTTATGTACACGTATATATTTTTATTTAATCTATCTATCTATCTGTTTGTTTGTCAGTCTACCTCTGTACATTTCCTTACGCAATAACTCTGTCAATTTTTAGTCTACAGACTCGAAATTTGATATACCGGGTACTGAGATTTGGAATATCGATGTAATCCGTTTTCGGCTAGAACTTTTGCTAATAAGGGGTCAAAGTTCAACGATTTGACCTTTGAGAACTCTATCAAACTCCTCTGCAACTTTGGGTCTAAACACTTGAAATTTTAGATATAAATTCCTTTGATATGGATCTAACTTAAAAACTTGATTTGAGCCAAAAACAATAAATTTTAAGGGGTCATAATAGAGGGCAAAGTAAATTTTTTTTGCTCGACATACACCTCCAAACACCCGGGCAATGCCGGGCTGAGATGCTAGTACTATATGTTTTTATAGTGTTAGTTTTCTTTTTATTTTGCATTCGCTCTTAACATTTATTATTATTTTTTGTTTGAGTATTAGTTTTTGTAGTTTTTTTTCTATTATTCCGGCAACAGTAAAATAGAATACATCAATGTAAGTATTTTAAAGCATGCTCAGCCATGATTTTCTTTTCATCTAAATGTTGTTATATGTTTCATATAAACCTGATATAACCTGTTTCATCTTGTATCAGTCGCATTCTCTATTTAATCGCAACTTACAAGTGAAACGAGGAACAGGCGAGAATTAGAATAAGATATTTCCCGCCTATTTGTTGCCGGATATCTACATCATTCTTATCTTCTTATCTATCTCCAAATATGTAATCTTTATCATTCAGTTTATCTGCTCCACCCTCATCTGTTGCCCCACCTCACACCTCTGTCTCTCGCACATACACACACACGCACTACACACACGCGCGCATACATATGAACACACGCACACACATACGGACACACGCACACAGTCTACCACTAAAAAGAAACAAAACCAACTTCTGTAGCATCCATTCTTTATATTTTGTCTTTCCATCTCAATAACTTTTCGTCTTTCTCGTTTCTTTTTCTTCATCTCAGCAGACTCCAGGTAGAGCTTTCTCTTGTAATTATGCTGCTTGGTGGTTTCATCTTGCCAAAATGCAGCTGTTGGAGCAGATGTTTAGCATCGTCAGTAATCAATCATAAAATGCATCTGGAAACTAAATCAATTGGCAACATAATGTAAATATCCAAGGGGATGATCGGAATAGATAGATAGATAGATAGATAGATAGATAGATATAAAACAGCTCCGTTCAGCCTTGTCAGACTATGGAAACCCACTGAAGAATGTATGCGCATGAAATTCTTGTGAAAAGAGTTGCGCAATCTCTAACCACACCTCTCCTCATTCGGCACTGTTTTGATTTCAGATGTAAGTAGATGTAAGTTTAGGACGACTGGAAACAATGCCGAGATAAGCGGAGAGCATATACAGCGCCTAGCGTTCCCAAATGGTCACCCATCTGGTACTGGACAGGCTCATCGTTGCTTAACTTCGGTGATTTTACGAAAACCGGTGTGCCAACTTGACCGCGCCCTATAGAATGGTAAAACAATGATTAATTATTTATGTGCGCTTTCTTTACGGCATATCAACTCTTTTTTCATGATATTTAATATTGGTCCATTTTTGTAAAAGTTCTTAAACATCAATGTTCTAAACTAAAGAAGGGCTAATATCACCACTCTTTTCTTCTCTCTTTCCATCCCCTCTCTCTCACACTTACTCTCTCTTTCTATACACATCTTAAACTATCTAATTGTAATGTAAAGGCATGCATAAACGATGAGATGGAGTTTCATATCAAGCCCACAGCTGATTCTATTTAACTGATGGATGTGAGGATTTTCGTTAAATAATTTCATATATGGATAGAACAGATAGAAATGCACGTATGAATAAACTAATTTGTTCGAAATACAGCAACTAAGAAAAGGGCAATGTTTCTTAGAATAGATAAAAAACATCTATTGTGTTTAATGAAATCTGCTTTGTATATATATATATATATATATATATATATATATATATATATATATATATATTGAACAAAATATTTGAATTTGTTTGTCGCTGTCTCAATATTTTTACGTCGTGACATCATTTCTAGCAAACTTTTTAAGCTTAATCACTAAGGTATGAACACTATGTTTTGGTTTCGATTCTAGCTTGTAGCACCCACTTCATATTCTTTTTAATTTTTGAAATCACTACTATGTATTGGATACAATATAATAATCAATGTGTCATTGGAACTATAATAAATACAAAATATGCATGAATTAAAATATATTTAAGCGTATTTTACGACCGGTCACACGGGGGGGGGGGACTCTACAATACATTTGGTATAATGTTATAATCAACAGAGAATTAGCTCTTTAATAAAATATACGAAATCTGTATTTAGTGATGTATCATATTTAAGGGTATCTTACGATCGGGTAACGCCAGGAATCTTTTTAGTATATATATATATATATATATATATATATATATATATATATATATATATATATATATGTATATATATAGGGGGAGTTAAAAGGTTTTAAAAAATGGGATCGATTCTTTAGGAAGAGACTTATTGGGATAATGCAAATCTCAACAGATTGCTGTGAAGCTTATATAGAGTATTAATAAAATAGCTGTACACACTATCAATAATTCCCCCCACTCTTTATCTGTGCCTAAACCTAAACGTAGATTCCATGAACAAAGCTTCTTTCTTAGAACTGAACGCCTGTGGAATTGTCTTCCGTTTTCCTGCTCTCCGGCTGACTACAATATGGTTGTGTTCAAGTCTAACGTAAATAAGTTCTTGATGAGCCGTTCTATATAAGTTATCAAATTTACCAAATTTTCATTACTAATGATTACTATGTTGTCCAATTTCTACTGTGCACTCTTTAACCCTTATTCTTGAGTGGCCTCTTGGCCTTGATAAGTGGTGATGCCTATGTAAAAAAAAAGGAAATCTATATACTAATGTATATACAATTACTTTATTCAGTAAGGATGAAACGTCGATTAGTTGATTAAGATAAGCAAACCACTTTATACCATGGAATTTCGAAGTCTAATGCTTCTCATCAGAAGAGGAGATTATATGCTAGGTAGCCTAATAGGGACGATGAGGGATCTCTTAACTGGCCGGCAATTCAAGCCGAAAAAACAGCGACTTCCGCTAGTGTCCAGTTAAAAAAGGGAAAAGGGGCAGCGATAACTCTTCCGGTTTCCCCCCTTCCTCTCTGCTTCACAATCTCCAGCCGGTAAAGTCTCTGTAAGTTTTAATGGGGTGGGTGGACATTAGTAGACGCTTGCTCAGTTCCAAAACGACTACTGCACTAGCCTATCTTGTGAGAATCGTGTTTTATTTTACCTCGGTGACGAAATATAAAAAAAAACAAAACCGATATATCTCGTCAGCCTAAAATTAAGTATTTAAATTTTGATTTAAACACATAGCCCAATTTAAAGATCATGTCACAATATATATATATATATATATATATATATATATATATATATATATATATAACCCTGTTATATATATATATTAAAGGTTATGACGGTTTTTTGAAGCATGAAAAACGATGTTACTTTTTGTATTTAATATTTTTATTGTTATCTTTTTAATATTTCAAGCTGACCTCCCCTCTTGGTCACAAAAAAGTATCGAAATGAAAAAGAAAAACAAAATGAAAACCGTTATAAGAACTGGAAATTTGTAGCGTGGACAACATTCATTCCTAGCAATCATGTTCGAAAAAGTCCACGTGAATTATTTTAGCCGTTTGTGGAAGGAGATTGTATCTTTTATTTATTTTATTTACTTTTTTAGTGTTTGATTTTTTTTTAATGTTGCAACGCAAAAGCGTTTAATTAAAACGGCAAAAATGAGACGCAATTGATTTCAATATGTATAATAGAATTGAAATGAAATTGTTAAACGGTACAAATAATGTAATTAATAGTTATGAATAATAGTAATAATGAAAGTCCCGAAGAGGGCAGCGTTAGAGACAAAGTGGCTTTTTAATGGGGAGTAAAATCCGTCTCTCTCTCAATAAAGATGGCACACAGGATAGGGACGAAAAAAAAATAAAATAAAAAATAAATAAAATAAATAAAAATAAAATAAAATAAATTAATAATAAAATCAATAAAATTAATAATTAAATGAGAATAAAAATAGTCTCGGTCTTGAAGGAAAATTATCTCAGTCCTGAAGGAATTCTCATACATAGACCGAGGATAATATCAGAGCAGGTACTTAAATGTATGTGCTTTTTGGCTCGAAACTCACTCTGTGTGTATTGATAATAATGACAATATTTATAAAATATTGATAATAATAATAATAATAATAATAATAATAATAATGATACTAATACTACTACTACTACTACTAATAATAATAAAAGTTATAGTAATAATAATAGTTATAGTTATGATAGTATAAATAATAATATTTATATTTAAACCATAGACCAATAGTAGCTTTTACATAAAAAAACATGTGCATAAGGGCACAGATATATATGCATGCACAATTAAAATCCATATATATGCATCCATTACAATACATAGTTACATGCAACGACCATACATATATAATATATGCACCCCCATACATACAATGCATATATAGTCATATCCATAAACAGACATGCACGCAGGCACATACATACACGCATACATACCCATACACATGTATATAGATACATAGACAACTACAGATCCAGGCATGCATATGTACACCCATACGCATAGTAGATATTATATATATATATATTACACAGTGGTCACCACTTATCAAGGCCCGGAAGCCACTCAGGTATAAGGGTTATTGCAAGTACATTACGTTAGTGTGGAGATTTGATGAAGTGTTTAATTAAGGAGGTGGTTCATTAGAGATTTGTTAACGTTGGACTTGAACACATCCAAGTTGTAGTCAGGTGGGAAGCAGGCAGACGGAACAGAGTTCCACAGGCGTGCAGTTCTAAGAAAGAAGCTTTGTTCATGGAATCCACGTTTTGATTTAGGCACAGATAAAGAGTGGGGGAAAATTTTCACAGTGGATTCGGCTAGACGGGTGTTTTTCGTGAAAGATTGGCGAGAGGGGACCAGAGATTGGAGTTCAGACGAGCACCTGCCATAGAAATAACGATAAAACAAGGATAGTCTCGCAACGTCTCTTCTGTGGGAGAGAGGTTGCGAGGTAGAGAAAAGGGCATCCCCCACTAAGCCACGAAGTCTATTTTGTACTCTGTCAAGGAAGGATAGGCTGTTTTTAGCAGCTCCTGCCCAGATATGGCAGCAGTATTCCATCCTTGGACGTACTTGGCTTTTATATAGATAGAGAATTGCATCAGTAGTGAGATATCTTCTGGAGCGGTAGAAGGATCCCGCCATCTTTCCAGCGACCTTGGCAACAGACTTGATGTACGTGTTCCATTTCAGATCAGAAGTAAAGATAAAACCCAGAAGCTTGTCAAAACACGGGGCTCTCCCAGACAAGAGCCATCCATCCCAATTGATGCCAGATGGGGATCAGAGCGTTGATGGTGTAAAGATAGGAGTTTGGTTTTAGATGCATTAAAGGTAACCAGCCACGTCTTCCCCCACTGAACAACGCGCTCGAGATCAGAGGAGAGAGAATCAGAGAGAACTTTGTCATTTACAGCCTTTGATGTGTCGCCGTAGATGGTCGTGTCATCAGCATAGATGTCAATGAATGATTTAAGTATGTGTTTAGGGAGGTCATTGATGTAGATCAGAAAGAGAGTTGGGCCCAGGATTGAAAACTGAGGGACTCCAGCATTAATACTGCAGGCGTCTGATTTTTATCCATCGGCCACTACTTTTATGAGCCTATCGGAGAGAAATGATTTACTGATTGAGAAAACATTTCCAGTTATACCGTAGCTGGAAATCTTGTGAAGTAGACCCTTATGCCATACCTTGTCGAAGGCTTATGATATGTCAAGAGCAATTGCACTAAAAAGGAAGCCTTTGTCAAGAGATTCGCTAATCCTGTGAGATATAACCGTCAGCACATCTTAGGTAGATCTTGCAGAGCGGAAACCATATTGTGTGTCACTAAGAAGGTTGTTTCTGCTGAGGTGGTTGACTATCTCTCTATCTAATAGTGATTCCAGCAACTTACTTACATATATATACATACCCATACATACACACGTATACATATAAATATATATATATACATATATACATACATATACACATGCGCATATATATACGCAAACACACAGAATCGCACTTACACATCCATATACATATATACACATTATGACATATCCACATAACATACATATACATATATAAATAATATACTACCATATATATATACAGATATATGCATACATATCCCCACATGATGATTGATTGTAACGTCCTGTCAGACGAGTGCCACTCCCTCAGACACTTAAAATCCATGAGCCCAAAAACGACTTTTTTTTAGTCCTACAGGTGAATTCACGTGCTCAAGCAGGCATGACACTGAAGACGGTCATTGAGATCAATTATTACATGCTCCAAGCATTTCAAGCCTCCACTCGTCACAACTTTTCCATCGCCACAGGACCATTTTTATAGACAAATGTCTGAGGGAGTAGCTATACACAGATCATGTTACAGTGTCTTTGTTGGCCGTTGACCCCCCCTCCCCCCCAAAAAAGGGTTCACATCCACAAAAAGGGCTCATATCCCCATATAAGCACATGCATACGTAGGCGCATATGTACATAGTTATTTAATAAAATAAAGTGAGTGAATAAGTAGAGCTATGAGGCTAACGATGTAAACATAGATGCAAACATATATATAGGAAAATGGTGCAGGAAGAAGGTTAGGTATAACGAAATTAATAGTAGTAGTAGTGATAATAATAAAAATAATAATGAAGATAAATAAAGTAATAATAAGAATAACAAGAGAATAATGCATGTGTTAGCTATAAAACGAAAAGATATAATATACATAATGAAATCAATATAGAACAAGAACAGGTTAATACATACGTATATATGTATGAGTAGGTGATTGTGTTACTTAATTAGTTTTTGAAGTATTTGTAGAATTTTAGTTGGCCAAGTCTGTGTTAAGACCTGTCTTATGAGTGTTTAGTCGGATGATCCATGGTATTTCTTTTTGTTTTCGTATTTTTGTTGATGGGAAATTTGAGTCTATTAGAAGGCACCTAATATTGTCTATAGTGCGTACACGTAAATTGAAGTGGTTTGCCAGTGGGGTGGTGGATTTTTGTCTGATTGTCGCCTTATGATTGTTAAGGCGGATTCGAAAACGTGTTAGAGTTTCGCCAATATATCCTCCATTGTAACAAATGGAGCAATATATATATAATATTTGACATTAAAACTGTCACATGTCAGATGCGGTGGTTTTATGTGAATGTTACTTTCAGGTATATTGAATAGTGGTGTAGTATTGAGGTGTATGCATATAAGGCATCGCGGTTTATTGCATCTATAATTACCATTTTGTTGTGTGTCCTGTGTGGGTTTGCAGGTGAGTATGGTTGAGACATGGGGTGGTTGTTTGATCGCATTAATTGGTGGAAGGTGAAGTATAGACTTAATAGTGGGGTTATTTTTTTGTTGTAAGTTTTCGTTAGGTGCGTTGTAATTTTATGCGTGTGTTGGCCTTGGTAGAAACCCATTGAGATACGTTTGTTAATGTTGTTTGGTTTGTACTGGAGAAGACGGGATCTGTCAATTTTATTAGTGTTTTATGTCTTGTTTAATATACTTAATAGGATATTCATTATTGAATAATTTTTGCGTAAGCTTTGTGATGTGATGTTTGTAGTCTAGGGGTCGGAGACGATGCGTTTTATTCGTATGCATGAACTGTAAATGATAGATTTTTTTTAGGTTTAATGGATGGTTGCTATAGAAATTGAGGAATGTCTGATTGTGGGTTTAATACAGAGGGACGAAGATAGTCTATTGTTATGGGATATGATAGTGGCATATAAGAATGCAAACACACACACAGGACAACAAAAATACGAAAACAAAAAGAAATGCAATGGATCATCCGACTAAACACTCATACTAGCTTTTACTAGGAGTGGTGCACGTTCTCCAAGAGATGTTACCTCAAGTAATAGCACGAAGCTGGATGCTCCACCAGACTAGATAAATTCTTGTCCTGGAATCCAATAAGACCAAGAGACCAAAACGAAAGATATACTACAACATATGAAAATGTGGAGAGGAAAATTATGTTCTCAATTCCTTTACTAACTCAGTGTTTGAGAGATAAAGAATTTTAATGGAGCATTCGAATATCTATGTATCTCATATAGAGTTTAAGTGTAAGCCCCAGGTTGTGGGCCCCTTGACTACTGAGAATTTCAACTGAAGCAAAATAGAACAAAACAATGTATTATTATGTATGCAGATATATGTGTGTGTCCTGTATATATATATATATATATATATATATATATATATATATATATATATATATATATATATATATATATATATATATATACGAAGGTTGTTCCAAATGTAAAGCTCCTGTTTGTGTGTTTGTATGTGTGTGTGTGTGAGAGAGAGAGAGAGTCTAAAAAAGAACTGATGTATAAGGTATTCGTTAAATAAATGTTTCCGACAGCTGATAGATAAGTAGATACCTAGCATATATGTAAGCGTCAGTTTGCGGTGGAATATTACTTAATCATCTACGGAATAACTGTATATCAAAGTATGTGATTCATCTGATATTACAGCGAACCATGTGCTGAAACACCTGCACTGATTCATCAGTGATTCTTACTCTAGTGTAATAATAAAATGCTGATCTACTGAAATAAAAAAAATGATTTTATTTAATGCAGAAAGCATTAAATAGTGCTTATTCACATTAGCACTTATAGCAATAAACAAAAATGAAGAAAACCTTTTATATTGTATCTACTTGTCACGGAATGAAGATGCTTATATTCCAAAAGTCACAAAAATTAATCAAGTAGTTTTTTGCTGTTTTTTTTTTTCGTAAAACAAGTTTTCCATTTTTATGAAAAAGTAAAAAGTGAAAAGTGAAGGGCAAAGCCATTTTAATATTCTTTCAACTTTTGTTTTTTACTTTTACAAGATGACTCTTTTAATGTTTTCATAATTTTAAAATTTTATTCTTTGAAAAAAATACACGTTATGTTAATAAATTATTGTCTTGTTTTAAATTTTACATATCGTTTGTCTTTCCGACATTATAAAAAAAAAAAAAAAAATTGAAATGAAAATCGATAGTCTACCCTGGAGTTTACCATCGTCGCTAATTTTATCCTTTTATGGACACGGAGTGAAATTTGATTTTCTTAAACAATAAAAAAAAAAAAGCAGCTTCATCAAATTACTTGATTTTTGGAATATATCATCTTCGTTCCGTGACTGGTAGGTGCATCATACACATTTTTCAATATTTTTTCTTTACTTTTAATTGCTGTTATAAGTGCCATTCCGAATAAGCACCATTAAACGAGCAAATGTATCGTATGGTATGCATTTATTGATTGCAAAAGCAAATAGATGTTAGGTGCACCTCACCCCATCATCCTCCGAGAAATTGGTTCGTTTTTATTATCGGAAAATCTAACTACCCCAAATTAGCACCCTAATCTAGGTTAAAATTTTACTTGTTTCAGTTTAGGTTTTCTCTTTCACTGTCAAAGAACAGGCAAAAACGAAGTGCAGTATCGAACCAGATGCTACGCTTTGATCCTAAAGGGTAATCTTCAAATCTCATGTCCACAAATACTTACCGAGTAGTCTTCTTAAATAATCAAATTCTGCAAATTTCACCCAGCGTTCCTAATCTGTACATAATCCAAAACTGAAAATGTCATTCACTTTTATTCTTGACCGGTTTTCGCCTTGGTAAGTGCTGAACATTAGTATATAAAAAAAGTAGTTGCAATATTTTGGATACAATGAAAGAGTATGATTGAAGAAAATTGGAAGTTTTATTTAAAGACACTGGCGATACGAACTGACTAATCAAATAGAGCCATATTCTGCTAGCAACCAACCTGAAACCGGAATCGCTCCATAAAAATAAAATTCCTGTGCATAGGTTTCCGTATCCATACAAGAAAGACCTTTACTCTTCGTCTGCAAACTTTTACAGTTTATACAGATCAGCTACCCAACGAAAACCCTTTTTCATTTCCATGACTTATGCAGATTAGTTGCCCACCGAAAACACTTCTAAAATTAAATATGGCTTTCAATAAAAAAAAGTGGCAAATAAAATATGTATGTTACCTCCACACATTTTCAGATATCTATTGTCAAGCTGTTCTAACTAACGTTAACTTTTTTTCATTTGTGAACAGATAATATGACATTTTGTCAACAAAAATGTAAAACCTAAAGATAAGTTTTTTTGGGGGTCACAAGTTGAAGGTTATATTTCTAGATTACGTTCCCTGATTTTGCGATACTCATATTTTATTCTTACAGGCTCTTTATATCAAATGGCTTCATGCTGTGTCTAGAGCGATTTCTAAAAAATGTTGAATATGGATTCGTGTAAATAAAACTATTTTATTATTACAAATATTTCAATCAAATTTATATCTTCATTTGTATTAATAACGTGATTTTAATTCATTTTTAATCCAATCATTAATAAATCTGAATAAAATCTGAATTTGATCCTACAGACATTTTTAATTCAAGCAATAAGAAATGTTTGCGTAATAAAGGTTTATGCAGACCATCAGTTCAAAAACCATTTTAATATGCACGCATATATATATATATATATATATATATATATATATATATATATATATATATATATATATATATATATATATATCATTATCTGAGATGTACTTAGATTGTTCAGATATTCTATCACACAACGGGTTTCTAACCTGGTTTGCTCGTACTCTTTAGGGATGCGAAACGATATTCCATCGGGTGTGAGAAAAATTCATATAGAGTATAAAACAGAGTATTGGCTATATGTTACTCTTTTGTGACTTTTCGTTTGTTTCTTTCTTTTTTTTTCTTTTGCAATGTACTAAGTTCTTGCTTTAATTTTAGGGTTAAGTATTGTTAATAAGTGGCCATTTACATTCATGGCTGAATAAAGTTACGATGTTCTTTTGATAAAATTTAACTTGAAATTCACAAAACTTGTCCTTGAACATAAATAAGAATTTTAAGTGGAGTTCTTGGTGGTGCGGACCCCCCCTTCCTCAATAGAAAAGGTTGGAAATTACTTTTCTAGATATTTAAGTCATGAAATCTTCGAGAATCAAATAAATTTTCGCTCACTGAATAAAACGCGATGACCGCGTTGAGATGTAACAATATTTGATGTGGATGTGTAATAATGGTATTAAAAGCGGAAGAAACTCTATAATACATTTGGAATAAGTAAGAAACTGGAACGTTCTATTAGAGATCAATTTAAAAAGAAAACGTTAATATCTCTCAGAAGTTGTGACATGGAAGGTAGTAAATAAAAACGAGATATATTCAGCTTTTTGGAAGTTTAACGTCAAAACGATCGATCGGCTGATTTCGAGTATTTCGTCAGCTCTTCGGTGGTTACAAAAAGTGCTGCAGTTCATTTAGATGCAAATTGCTGCAAAATATAAACTAAATACCAGATCACATAATGGGGTTATTTATTGTTTTTATTGCTTCTCTTATTCGAAAAATGAATAAAAGTTCCATACAACTGCCGCTGAGAGATGTCACTATCTAAGGAGCCAACTATTTCTTAGCATTTTCTTTAGTTTAGACTTGGGTAACTACACAGGCTGTGCAAGATAAAATTTTGCTATAATAATAAGATGGTAATCATACTCAAATAATATGAATTGCAATCAGTCATCGAAATGCCTTAGACTAATTATTTATATACCAGCAGTTCAATATCACAACGAATAACGAATGGACAAGGAAATATCTGATGCATCCTCCCCCAGGATAACAGTGAGGACAGAAAACGATTTTTAATTTGTGAAAACATGATTAGCCGTTGGGCAAAATACAAACGGTGCAGTCGAATATATGTGCAACTATTGGAGATCACATAAAGGGTGGAATATCGCATTCTTCCTACCAGAGGGAGCCAAACAGGAACAATAACAAATTGATACTGTCTCTCCATCACTAAGATACGCGCGCTTAAATATCTACTACTTATTACCACGTCTGTCATATATCCAGGACATTCATTTAACTAGTTTCATTATATACGAATATGAAAAGAGGATACACGCCGACGACTGACGCGTCTTCAGCTAGACCCATGTCAAGGCTGGGGTGTCATCCTTCAGAGGCTGTCGTACAGAAACAGCCTCTCTTCTTATTCTTATTCTTCTTCTTCTTCTTCATATCATTATTGTTATTATTATTATTATTGTTATTATTATTATTATTATTATTATTATTATTATTATTATTATTATTATTATTATTATTATTATTGGTCTCCCCCGACAAAAGGAGGATGGATCTGTAAATTCACCCTTGTCCGTTCGTCTGTTCATCTGTCAGCATTTTTCTCAATAACTACACCTTGGCATTTTTTGAAATTTTGCACAAACATTAAACATGATATGAGTAAAAATAACAGAACTGATTTTCCGGGAAAACCCCGGTTGCTCCTCCCCTAGAGGTGCCTTTCAGGCTAAAATGGTTAAAATTGACACTTTTGTGATTATTAAAAAAATTTGATGCCTTCGATTCTTATAAAACTTTCTGAAAAGTTTTAACTTACTGATTTTTATATAATTTTGGTTGTCTATACTTCGCGATAACACTTGGGTGTACCCCAGGGGCTCTTTTAGGGCTAATAAAAATACTCAATTTCGAGGACTATTTTATCATATTTGTCCAAAATTTTCTGTGTATGTCTACTTAGCAGATTTACACGGTGCTAAACTCAAATTTAAATATATTAAGGCCCTGGGGACTTTTGGGGCTAAATGGGGGGGGGTGCAAATGATGGACTTAGTCATTTCTTTTTTTTTTTTTTTTGTATGGTGCAGAACTCAAATTTACATATGTTAAAGCCTAAAACTGCACCGTTTGTTCATTTCCACTAGGATTTGACGCCCCTTGTGGACGTTTGGGGCTAAATGGGGGGGGATGCTAAACTGATCATTTTTCATGCCTCGTTCACTGGGCCCTCACGGGGGATCATAGATGCTTCACTTGTTGTTATTATTATTAATATTAATATTATTTTATTATTATTTATAATAATGATTATTATTATTATAATTATTAATCTTACTATTTATAATTATAATTATTATTATTGTTGTTGTAATTATTATTATTATTTATAATTATAATTATTATTATTGTTGTTGTTGTTATTATTATTATTTATAATTATTGTTGTTGTTGTTGTTGTTGTTATTATTATTATTATTATTATTATTATTATTATTCGTTTCTTCTTTTTGTAGAATTAAAATGAATATGTGAAGAATAGATGCATCTTGTTTTTTTTTTAAGTTAAAAATTGATTTCGTCTACCAACAGACAACAGTTAACACAAATACATTCAGCTTCTGCTGACGGCAGGGTTTTCTCTCGTTCTCCTATCAGATCCATCCGAACATTAGAAAGAAAACTTAAACCTTTTCTATCACTCAAATGCTCTTTCTTCTACTCTTTCCCCCTATTTCCTTTTTTCTCTCCTCTGATTAAACCTAACGCAGTGTATGTACAATTTATACATTTTAAAAAGTTTAATACTCGATTTTGTATTTCATTCGACCAACAAGAGAAGTTCGACCACGAGGCAGAAGACGATCACCCATGCGAGAAGTCCAACCGACGACACTACAAATGATAAAAAATATTCCCGATATCATTTTACTGATGTGTCCCCTTTTAACAAGGCCAAACTCAACTCGAAGATAAGGGTTAATGGTATTGAATGATTGTCAATTGAGGGTAACTCTCGCCTCCCTTATTTTGTCCTTTAGTCCTCACATTCCATGAGCAATGTTTCTGACAAACAGGGAAAAATTGCTGTCTTCTTCCGCGTCAGAATCTATTTCTGCTAATACTTACCGTTGGCAAGTTTTTACCTTGTAGTATATATATATATATATATATATATATATATATATATATATATATATATATATATATAAGAGCTAGTATATATATATATATATATATATATATATATATATACTAGCTCTTTTCATCAAGTGATTGCATGTATTGTCTGAAGCGATTTCCATAAAGAAAAGATGAAGAATATTCTTAGAAGTTTTGGAAAGAGTGATGGAATAGACCAGGTTCAGATACTTGGGATAGACCAGGTTCAGATACTTGTGGGTGGGGGTCATAACAGAAAACTATTGGCATTTGGGTTTTGAGACGATAATGTTGTAATCTGTATGGAAACAATCCCGTGGTAATGCGTTTTACAGAAGGGAAGAATTGTAAAGAAGTTATGTTTGTGAAAATTCCTTCCGGCGCTATGGCCACAAACGAAATCATTTTTCGTGATGGAAAAAATAGTTCTTGCTGTGAATATTGTTATAAAGAAAAAGCAGAGATTTGAGCTCAGTCGAGCACCCTATATGAAAAACTGGCAAACTACGTATATTTACTTTGTTTATTTGCTGGTGCTGCTGTTGTTGTTGTTGTTGTTGTTGTTGTTGTTTTCATTTTTACTCTATTATCTGCGGGAGGGGACAGCTTTCAGCGATTGTGTTCTTCTTACTGATTATTATAACCTCCAGTCACCTTGATTATAGGATTTTATGATTTTCATCCTCGATTAGTTTAGTTTGTTTTTATATCGATTGTCTGCGTGTTCAATATACAGACGTTTGCATAGTTTCCATTTATATTATTTTGTCAGTGCATTCGTGTCTGTTTTTGTATCCCTTTGGAACTAAAAGGTTTCATTCTTTTTTTATCTTATTCAAACTTTTTGTCTCTTTTACTTCCTGGTCTATATTCACCAATTTCGTGGATTTTTTTTTTTTACATAGGCATAACCACATTATCAAGGCCAAGAGGCCACTCAAGGATAAGGGTTAAAGAGTGTACATTAGAAATTGGACAATATAGTAATCATTAGTAATGAAAATTTGGTAAATTTGATAACTTATATGGAACGGCTCATCAAGAACTTATTTACGTTAAACTTAAAGACAACCATATTGTAGTCAGCCGGAAAGCAGGAAAACAGAAGACAATTCGACAGGCGGCGTGCAGTTCTCAGAAAGAAGCTCTGTTCATGGAATCTACGTTTAGGTTTAGGCACAGATAAAGAGTGGGGGGAATTATTGATAGTGTTTACAGCTAGACGAGTGTTTCTTGTGAAAGTTTGGCGAGGGGGGGCCATAGATTGAAGCTCAGTCGAACACTTTCCATGAAAATAACGATACATCAGAGACAAACTCGCAACATCTCTTCTGTGAGATAGAGGTTGCAAGGAAGAGAAAAGGGCATCTCCTACGAGGCTACGAAGTCTATTTTGAACTCTATCAAGGCAGGCCAAGTCCTTTCTAGCAGCTCCTACCCAGATGTGTCAACAGTATTCCATCCTTGGACGTACCTGGCTCTTATATAGATAGAGAATAGCATCAGCAGTGAGATATCTACAGGATCGATAGAAAGATCCCACCATTTTTCCAGCGGCCTTGGCAACAGATTTGATGTACGTGTTCCATTTAAGATCAGGAGTAATGGTCAAGCCAAGAAGCTTGTCAAATCTTGAGGCCTCCTGAAGACGAGAGCCATTCATTTCAATTGATGCCAGATGTGGGTCAGAATGTTGATGATGTAAAGAGAGAAGCTTGGTTTTAGATGCATTAAAAGTAACCAGCCACTCCTTACCCCATTGTACTACGTGCTCAAGATCAGAGGAGAGAGAATTGGAGAGAACTTGGTCGTTTACTGTCTTAGATGTGCTACCATAAATGGTAGTGTCGTCAGCAAAGATGTCTACAAATGATGTAAGGATGTGATTTGGAAGATCATTAATATAGATCAGGAAAAGAGTTGGGCCCAGGATGGATCCCTGAGGGACACCGGCATTAATACTGTGAGCTTCTGATTTTTGTCCATCTGAACTTTTGCATAGTTCGCTCTGATTGCCTTGATTTGTTTAAATGTCATTAACAATCATGTTTCATTATGTAAGTGTCTTTTTCGTATATTATTATTATTATTATTATTATTATTATTATTATTATTATTATTATTATTATTATTATCGTTGACTTCACGGTGTTGTAATTCTTTACACCGGTTAATTTTTCACTCAAAAGCGAGCTTTTATACCTAAGCTAGTAAGCATGGTCAAAGGGTCAATTAGATGGAAAACACTAGGCGCAGGATGTTTGCAAAGTACAGTGATGTACTTGATTTCCAAGAGGTTCAACAATGTCTCAAGCTGATGATTGTCACGATGGAAGTTTTCTTGTTCCACAACCTAGCAATCTCAACTCTCGGTTTCTGATAGTTCCGTTTTTTTTTTCATCTTCAAGAGGATGATCAAAGAGGCAATCAGATGGAAAGCATCTGGCGTAGGATGTTTGTTGAGCCAAGCAGATCTGACTTCTGGAGTAGGGTGATATTGTATCTGATTCCCAGTGAGTTCAGCTATTTCATAATATTATCAGGAATTGAGCCAAGTGCACCACCCTCAGTTTCTAATAGTTCTGTAGTTTCTTATTCTTCTTGCCTGTTAAGCTGATGTCGTTTGGGCAAGCCACATCAATAATTTTGCATCTATTAGTCTTTTTGTTCGCAACTACAATATCCGGGTTCCTGTGAGTTATCTCTCGGTCACACTGGATCATAAAATCCCAGAGAATTTTAACGTCTGCATTTTTCACTACTTCTGTGTGATGTTGCTAAAATTTGTCCGTCACTCGGATTCCAAACTTTTGGCACAAACTCCAGTGCAGATTTGTACAAACTTTGTTATGGCGACGTTTGCACTCTTTTTGAGCAAGTATAGAACATGCACTACAATGTGTGACACTGTTTGAAGAGATATACCACATAACCTGGACTTATCAGAACAGCCCTTCCCATAGATGTTTTTATTTATCGCGTTTGTATTTAGTGCTTGTTCCTGAGCAGCAAATATAAGATTTTCTGTTTCTCTTTTTCAAGTCACCTTTAGACAGAAAATTACGTGTACTGACATGTTTTAGCTCAAACTGACAATGAAGTTTCGTTCTTACCAACTCAGTCAACTTTTTTGCTTCGATTCTTTTCTTGTGCTTCTGCTTATCTTCCAATGAATCTTTATTTAGCTCTTCCTCTTTCACCATTGTTCGCCAAGTAGTGGGTAACAATTCTAAGCTCTTCAATCGCAATTAGCCCTCTTCCTCCTTTCTTTCTTTGTGATATACAGCCTGGGCACATTATTATTATTATTATTATTATTATTATTATTATTATTATTATTATTATTATCATTATTATTGGCTCACAAGGGGCTTTCACACAGGTCATTAAGGACAGCCGCTTATCATTGATTTCTCGCTAGCAGCGGCCATTGGTCTCCACTGGAATTTGAATGGCAATAAACCTCCCCGAACCCCCAGTTCTCTTCGCACTTGTCCAGCTGATGTTTGGTCAGTGCTCTCTCCTCGATCTTTCCATCCTTCTTGATCCTTCTCGGCTATTTGGTATCATTCTTGGGGAGGGGCGGTGATTGGCTACTGGGGGGGGGGACGGGATAGAGAACTTATGAATATCCATCTTCAATGTTTTTGGTTTCATGTAACGCTTCTTCATATTTTGTCTCTGCAGTAGCTCGTCTAGCCGTGCATGTGTCTCACGTGTATTAGTCTCTGTATTTAAGTGGTTTCCTTAATATTTCAGCCGTTTTCATTAATTTTAATCGTTGTATCTTTACAGCAATTCCTCTGATTCCAATGTCTCCAATTCTTTTTTCAAAGATTTTCTGAATTGTTCGTAGTGCTCCTACTATTATAGGTACTATCTTGATTTTTTTATCATCCATATCACTTTCAGCTATATGGCTAGCTCTGTGTATTTGCTCTGTTTCTCCTTTTCTTTGATATTCACCCTGTGGTCAGCTGGAGCAGGATTTTTCTTTTTTGTTAATTATTACGACATCCGGTCTTCTTGCTTGGATTGCTTTATCCGTTTGTATGTTTATGCCCCGTAGGATTTTGTGATTTTCGTTTTCAATTATTGTTGCTGGCTTATGCTTGTACCATTTCTCCGTGCATTCGATGTGCATTTTTTTTGCACAATTCCCAGTTTACTACCCTTCCTACTTGGGCGTGCCTGTTCTTGTATTCCCTTTAAGCTAGTTTGCTACATTCACTTACTATATGGTTTATCGTGTCGTCTCTTTGTCCACAGAATCTGCATTTGCTGTTTTCTTGTGTTTTGTAGATATTTGCTTGGATGCGATTCGCTCTTATTGAGTTATCTTGTGCTGCCTTTATTAGGGATTCAGTTTCTCGGTTTGCGTGTTCTTTTCGCATCCATGTTCAGGTGTTTTCTTTACTCATCTTTCGTTATTCTTGCGAATCTTCCGTCTCTTTCCATCTTTATTTTCTTGTTTTATTCGTTGTCTCTCTGTTTTCTGTTTTGTTGATTTTTTCCGTGTCTCTCGCTGCCATAATTATACGTTCAGTGTTTTGCATGATGCATTTTTAAAATTCTTTTTTGATGTCATTTAAACAGTCTACTATACAAAGCAGTCACCTCTCGCTATCTTTCCGTTTCACGTAGAGTCGGTTAACATTGTCCTTCTGGTGTAGTGCGTTGTGCAGGGTCAAAAGTTTCCTGGTCTTCTGATCGAGCTGTCTCTGTTCTTCTTTAGTCCGCCCTATGAACGGTCCAGAGTATCTTACTAGTGATACTGCCCATGTATTTATACCTTTTATGAGGTTTCTCCTATATAATTTAGTTTCTAGAAGTTTTTTTGTTCTCCCGAGGTATTTCCTTTCAATTCTTTCTTTCATTTCTGTGGCTTTGATGCTGTTTGCTTCCAGAACTTCTAGGTATTTATAGCGCGTCTTGTTCCTCTAGTCCCCTCATCTCCGTTTGGTTGGGTAGTTCCATGCCTTCTGTCGTCTTCAGTTTTCCCTTTCTTATAACTAGTAGTAACTTTTCCAGCCTAATTCTATTTGGAAATCCTGGCTGATGATCCTGGTAGTATTTATTAGTGTCTATAGTTCATTTTCGGTCCTTGTGATAAGTTACAGATCGTCCATGTACATCAAGTGGTTCATTTTTTCCTCTGTATTGGAGAACTTGTATCCGGCTTGGCACTTTCTCTATATATTGTTCAGGGGCATCATGGCTATGATGAACAGCAATGGTGATAATGAATCTCCTTGGAAGATGCCTCTTTGTATATTAATTTCTGTTATGTGTTGTCTATCAGCTGTCAGTTCCAAACTCCATGCTTTCATTGCATTTTCTATCACGTCGATGATCTTACTTGGTATTTTATACAATTTTAAGCATTCTGTTAACCATGTTTTGGGGATCCTGTCGTATGCTTTTTTGTAATCGATCCACGCCATGGCGAGATTTTTTTCTCCTTTTTATCTCCTTTAGAATCTTTTGGTCTATATATATATATACATATCTATCAGATCATGTGTTCCTCTTTTTCTTTTTTGGAGTCCTTTCTGTTTTTCGGGAAGAAGTCCACGATTATTCAGGGAGTGGTAGATTTGGTTTCTCAATTGTGTTGTTAACATTTTCCACGTAGTGGGTAAGCACGTGATCAGCCTATAACTGCTGGGGGTTGTTCCTTTCTCCGTGGCTTTCTGTATCAGTGTGGTATTATCTTTTGCCATTCAATCTGGCACGTTTGTTTCCTGTATACATCTTTTCAGGTTTTAAGCTAGCCTTTCGTGTAATGTTGCGAATTTCTTCAACCAGTATGCATGTATCCTGTCGTGCCTCGGTGCCCTCCAGTTCGCCATTTTTCCTGTGGTCTTCTTCATGGTTCCCTTGCTAATTTCATTCACTGTTCCTGCTTCGATATCTTGTAATTCTTCTTTCATATTTTCCAATCATTCGGCATTTCTATTGTGACCCCGTCGTTCCTCCCATATCTTACTAAAATAACGTTTTGTTTCTATCGGATTTAATTGTTCTTTTTGTTTTTGCTCCGTTCACATTGTGGTAGAACTGTATTTCATTGTTTTCAAATGTCTGTTTTGCTTGCAGTCTTCAGATTTGTATCTATATCGTTTCAGTATCCCTTCTTTGGCTGCTATTTTTGGTTCAGTTCTTCATGTTTCTTATTTAGCCTGTCTCGGTTAGTTATATTTCCATTTTTCCATCTTAACCACGTCGCTTTCTTCCTGTTTATCGTTTTGGCTTCATTTTTATGTTTGTTTATTTGGTTTTCCGATTCTTCTTCTTCTTCTTCTTCTTCTTCTTCTTCTTCTTCTTCTTATTATTATTATTATTATTATTATTATTATTATTATTATTATTCAGATTTCACAGAGGCCATCATCTAAGAATTCTCTTTGAAAGCAACCTGTGGTGTTCTTTGGGGTCTGAGTGACAAGTTTCCCTAGATTTCCAATACTCTTCATCTCTTTTGATAATCTTTACAAATTAATTTACGCAAAGCCATCTATCATTCATTTTTCCTTGGTAGCTATCATTAATTTTCAGTGAGATTTGGATAGTCATAAGCCTCCATAAGGTCCCAGTACTTTTTGTACTCATCCAGCGGAGGTCTGAATTATTTTTATTATTATTATTATTATTATTATTATTATTATTATTATTATTATTATTATTAGCATCAGCATCAGCATCAGCATCAGCATTAACATTTCTATGCTAAAAGATAATTAAATAAATTTCACCAAACTTTACGTAGATGCTTATTGGAATGTCGGATTTAATAAAACCAAATATACTAAATACAGCACCGAGAGAAGCACTCCCTCGAAGACTAAACGACACCAATTAAACGACATTTTGTCTCGTATTTCCAATCTATAACACAGCATAAACGAGTACTTCAGCTAGTATAACATGAATCATTTTTCACATTGTGGCAAGAAAACAAAAAAAACAAACCAAAGTTTTTTAAAGCGATTTTCTTCATCGTCGGATTAGGAATTGATTTCATTGTTTCTTGGATTAGATTTCAAAACAATCCTGGATTTAAACAACAAAAAATTGTCTGAAAGAAGCAACTGACAGCCTGCACTAAAATGATATGAACACCATTTGACATAACTGTGTGGAACCGGATTGATTCCACTGATCAGGAAAATCGGATTATTCTAAACTGATTTTTCGTAAGAAAAATGAATGGAATATTTTTTTTGTTTGTTTGTTTTGTTACGCCAATGAAAATTATTTTCACTCATTTTTTATAAAATCTGCCGTTTATTAGTTGTCAAATTATCTTCTTTACTTTTTATGATAGATCTCATTAATTGTGTGATTCAAACCTTGCAGATCGACGTAATAAAAGTTTACTGAAAAGATCTGTTTTGGACGGTTTTTATACGGAATTATATTATTAAGTCTCGATATTTTTTAACAGTATATAAAATATATACATCATGTAGTTAAGCGATATTTATGACATCAAAGCACAGTTCTTTGTGAAAGATCAATATTCTGATGATAACAATAACCTAATTAAATCTTATATTGATAATTCTTTAACCATCCTAATCCGTAGACGTACATGTCACATATACTATAAAACTACGCATTCGTTATATAAAAAAAACAACTATATTAAAGTATTCCTAGTGAACATTTGATAAAATGGTTATTAAACTTTTAGTCTAATTTTAATAAAGTTTTTAGAACTAAAAATGATTTACAAGGTAAACAGTAGCAGATTATCTTTATATATATATATATATATATGTTTGTGTGTGTGTATCTTAGATAATGATATATATCTATATATGTTAGTTAAATATATATATATATATATATATATATATATATATATATATCCTCACTGTAATCTCTGAACGTATATACCATTCACTGGACAAAGCGGGGGAGGGCAGAGCGGTAGCTCTAGATATATCTAAGGCTTTTGACAGGGTATGGCATGAGGGTCTCCTCAGGTAAATTAAATCATACGGTATCACTGGTAGAATACTTAACATAATTAAATCCTTCTTAGATAAGAGAAAAAACCCAGGTTGTCCTTGACGGTCGTACATCTAAACAGCGTGATGTCTATCCTTGAACCTTTATTATTCCTGGTATTCATAAATGACCTCCCTGATAAAATTGTTTCGGAGGTGGGTATATTTTCTGATGGTAAATTAAACAGGCAACGAAGTTGGCTGACGAAAACACGCTTTCTTCGAAACGTTGAAAATGGTTCAAAATTCAAACTAAAAAACAAAATCGTGATAGAAATCCACTCAGTAAGTGTCATTGTGACACTTCCTGGCACATATTGGGCGGATTTCTATCAGTATTTTATGTATTTCTGGAATTTCGAACCGTTTCTGCGCCAGTCAATTTGATTGCCTGTTTAACTTACCAGCTCGACACTAGTTCTTTTTCGAACCGAGCAAACGTTTAAAATATCGTTAAACCCACACAACGTTTTTAGGTAAATATATTTTTTAGGTAAATATATATTTGCTATATATTTGTGTTTCTTAACTATTTTTCGTTTCTTGGTTTCCCTGCTAAATACCCACAGAATCCATTAAATATTTCTGCTCTCTGTCTCTCTTCCCCTGTCTCCTTCGTCTGTTCTGTTACGCGACATTGCTCGGAGAATGTTAACTGCAAACATGATAGAAGAGCGATGTTATGTTATACGTTTGCCTGTCACAGCGTATGACAGCTCGTACGAAACCTTACACCTTGTTCTGTTAGCATGGAAGAATAATGCACATAAAAATAGAGGACTCGCACGCAAACACTACACACATACATATATTTAACTAATTAATGGTATATATATATATATATATATATATATGCGTGTGTGTGTGTGAGCGCACGTGTGTGTGTATACGTGTATACTTTGGAGTTTATATATATATATATATATATATATATATATATATATATGTATGTATATATAAGCGAGATAAGCCACTGATAGTATTCAGATGAAAAATCCTGATAGATATTACTTGAAGTAATACTTTCAAGGAGATCCTAGCCTAAAAGAAAAGCTTAATATTTAAGAATAGAGCAATATATAAGTGTCGTGGTTCAATTTGAAATTCTGAAAAAAAACTAACTTTTTCTATATATTCCTTTATCAAGCAATAAATTCTTAAATCGAATATATGTCTCTATATGTTGTTTTTTCAGAATTTAAAATTGAACCGCGAAACTATATCGGGTTTCGATCCTGGCTTGAGGTAGTTGCTTGTCTAGCCGCACTGATGAGTTGTGAAACAGCGAAGCAGCACTGTATGTAGATGACTATAATGCTCCATATCTTAGGTTGAGCATCTGGGAAGCGATATACAAATTGCCATTACTGTATGAAGCAATGCTTTTTAAATAAAGTTAGCTTAAGTACTTTGGACAATGTCAAAACATTGTAAATTCACTGTCCGAATAGCAGCAGCCATATAGTTAGAAGCTCCGACTGTCGTTTGGGTGATCGGCTTGAGATAATTGCTTTTCTTGCCGCACTGATGAGCTGTAAAACAGCGAAACAGTACTGTATGTGAATGACTATTGCGTAGGCAATTATTATATTATCTGCAATTATAATTTTTAGACTGTAAGTTGGCTACGATACGATGTACTTTAGTATCTATTAGAATTTCTACTTTTTTATGAGCTAAGTATCTCGTTAGAGGATCATCATTTTTCCATATTTTCTGTTAGCTATTCTACATATTCAATCTTAATTTGATACGCTCCCACTAACTACACTATCTTTTCTAGGGACTCTTGCTTTACTATTCAAAGTACATTATTTCACATTCTCGATTTACCTGCTCACCCACACTGAGACGTCTTTTTCATGGGATAGCTATTTACGTAAAGTTACGCGTTTGACCCCATCTTCTGAAGCCATTCTTTTACTTGGATCCGATAAAAAATACAGATGGGAATATAATTTTTTGAAACTGCTTCAAAGACTCTTGAGAGTTTTCACAAATCTTGGTTGCTTCGATGAAGCGAATTCGTCGACCTCGACCTTTGCGTGGTCTTGTATAACATCAATGTTTTGTCTAGTCCTAGTGCTTATCCTCGACCAGATGACGTATCCCTCAAAGTTTAGAATTAAGGCTTCGTACAGACGTAAATGCTATACGTTTCGGAATCCAATCTAAAGTTATTTTGCTTGTAAAGCTCTATGTAGATAAGTAAGATTTGTTGAAGAATTAGATCTATACACAAGCTATTTAACGAACACATATTAAATTTCATTAACGTGCCAATGTTTTAATAACAAATTTTATATTCGCTGAAAAAGATCAATGAAGAATAACAGTTTCTCTTTTTAATTTTTGAGTTTTTATTTCTGGATTGGGGACTACCAATTACATGTTAAATAGTAATGGGTCGATTTTAATCTTTTCCCGATTCCAATACAGTTACTGATTCCGTACTAAATTCCCGATTCCGATACAATTACCGATTCCGATTTCGATTCTTCATAGATCTCTTAATATATAACGATAAATTTGTTATTTTTCCCAAGTACTGTAAAAACTCATATTAAATGTGCGGATATCTTCTTAAATGTAAAAAAAAATACACTTGTGGATGATGATCTCTAGATTTTAGTTTTACACGTAATTTAAAATCAATACATATTTACTATTTTATGTTTACTACTAGCAGTGGAAGATTTTCCTTTAAACAAAATCAAATAAAAAAACAATTTAAAAAATCGTTATTGGTATCGGAAAATAAGCACAAACTTTTCAGATTCCGATGCCCCTAAAAGTTCTGATTTTTTAATTTTCGATTTCGATTAATCGACTCAACACTAATTTTAAATGGGTATTTTAATACTTCCAGATATCTCAGCAGTCTGTAATTGAAAACACATATAAATACATGATTTCTCTTATATTCCTAATGATGATCTACAGGTGTGATTGCTGACTACTCTCAAAGCGATCTGGTTTCGAATTTCAACTTAAAATACTTACCATGTCTAACCAAACTGAAGAATCATGACACAGCGAAATAGCTGTCTGTAGTTGCCGATATATGTATTATACAATTAGGTCATAATCTTGTCTGCAACGAGTATTTATACAAAATATAGACATTTTGGTTTTCCCAATAAAGAGGACATTTGGCTCACAAACAGTATTTGTCTTTTTATTTATTTTTTTTATGTTTGTTACACTCTTGAATATTTTTCAAAATATTACTCGGAACGTTTTTTTTTTGCTTGCAGACTATATACATTTATGTTTGTGGGTGTATATGACTGTCTTTATATTTGTATATGTGTGTATGTGTGTGTGTGTGTGCGTACGTTTAGCTTAATCCCATTTCTCTCATGCCCGGATGTAAATGGCACCAACTTAATGTTTCTTCCGGGTTCCTTTGTCCACCTCTCCCCCTTCGTTATTTTGTCTGGAAATTATGCTTGATTTCAGCAATTTCTGTTAATGACATGTTGAATTCATTTCCAACCGAGAGGAAAACATTAAATTGAAAATCCCAAAGTCAGTATCATGTGAACCACTAATATCAAAAGTGATGTTTGAGTGCTCAATACTTTTACATATAATAATATTAATAATAATAATAATAATAATAATAAAAAAATAAAAATAATAATAATAATAATAATAATAAAAATGATGATGATGATGATGATAATAATAATAATAATAATAATAATAACAATAATAATAACAATAATAATAACAACAATAATAACAACAATAATAATAATAATAACAATAATAATAACAATAATAATAACAATAATAATAATAATAATAATAATAATAATAATAATAATAGTAATAATAATAATAATAATAATAATAATAATAATAATAATAATAATAATAATAATACACATGAGCTTCAGGTGCAAGCCGGAAACTGCTACAGATGTAAAACACGAAGAAACACTATATGGAATCATGAAAACTGAAATGGTTTTATTGTAAGTTGACTTCTCCCCCCCACACACACACACATTTTTAGTGTCACCGTAAACAGGCGCTACTCCAAATAAATGAGAAAGGTGAATGAGGATAGATAGACCAAGGAGAGAAAGCATTATACAGACTCCACTGGACGGCTGCGAAGAGGAACCTGACCATAGGGAGGCTTCTTGCAACCAAATTCCAGTGGACATCAATTGCAAGCGGATCTTGCAATAACACAAATTCAGTTGCAAAGTATCGTTTCAAGTAGAGTTAATTTTATAGGCTAGGCTTTTTGCTTAATTCTCAAATGCACTTGAGATGATAGGTTGTAGAAATGTGTCAAAATCGGACTTATTTCTTCAATCGGATTATCGATTGTCGATTTTCGATACTCATCGGACGCATTCCAATGCAGAACCTACTAAGACAACCTCAAAATACATCAAGTATCTTAGTGTAAATTTTTTAAATCGGCCCAGCCGTTTCCGAGTGCATAGGGAAGGTACTCTCACACACACTGTATATATATATATATATATATATATATATATATATATATATATATATATATATATATATATATATATATATATATATATATATATATAGTGATGATCATATTTATTGGCACGGTAAAATAAAAGTTAAATTTTGTCTAATAAATTCTAAAAAAGGGATTAAATTAAAGAAAATAACAAAGTATATTATGTATTTTTAACTGGCCTTTCCGATGCAGCAATCGGATTTTAGAAAAAATAAATAACAAAGGAACAACAAACATAATTGCAAAAAACCCTTGTTCAAAATTATTGGCACGGCTTTAGTTTTCTTTTAGTATCAGTATAATATCAATCAATTTCCGGTTTACGTGCTTTCTGAACTTTTTATAGCCATATTATGCTTGTTTAACGCTAATTCAGTGAATAATTTTTTTCAGATAATTTTTAGATAGCGATTTATTTAAACTATTATAAGTGACTAAATTATAATTTTCAATCGCCATGGTTAAAACTAAGGAACACAGCGAAGACGTCAGGAAGCTTGTTGTAGCATGCCATACCAATGGGGAGGGCTATGATAAGATTTCAAAGAAGCTAAACCTTCCCAAATCCACTGTTAGAGCCATAATAAACAAGTTCAAATCGCAAGGCCACGTTATGAGTTTAGAGGGTAGAGGGAGAAAAAGGATTCTTTCCCCAAGAGATGAACGGAAAATTGTTCGACAAGTAAAACAAAACCCAAGGATCTCTGTTGGGGAGATTGTTGATGAACAGAGCACCTCTGGAGTGAATGTATCTCGACATACAATTGGTAGAGTTTTGAAGAGAGCTGGTTTAAAAGCATGTCGTCCGAGAAAGACTCCCTTATTGAAGCCTATGCACCTGAAAGCAAGGCTAGCCTTTGCAAAACGTCATATTGATAAAGATGTTGCATTCTGGAAACGTGTTCTATGGACTGACGAAACGAAAATAGAGTTATTTGGCCATAATAAAGTGTCTTATATTTACAGAAAATCTGGCGAAGCTTTCCTGCCTAAGAACACCATACCCACAGTGAAGCACGGTGGAGGCAGTTTGATGTTTTGGGGATCCTTTGCTGCCAGGGCGACTTGTTAAGGTCACAGGTAGCATAAAAAAGGAAGATTATGTTAAAATATTGGATGAAAACCTGAAAGACTCTGCTAAAGAGCTCTCACTTGGTCGTCGTTGGTGGTTCATGCAAGATAATGACCCAAAGCATTCGGCTAAACTGACTAAGAAATGGCTTGAGGACAATCATATTAATGTTTTGGAGTGGCCATCACAAAGCCCAGACCTTAATCCAATTGAAAATTTGTGGAGAACATTAAAATTGAGGGTAATGCAAAGGAAGCCTAAGAATCTTATTCAATTGGAGGATTATTGTCAGGAAGAGTGGGCTAAAATTACTACTGAAGAGTGCAACAACTTGGTTGTAAACTATGAAAAGCGACTGAGGAAGGTAATCAAGGCCAAAGGCTATACAATTGATTATTAAATAAATCGTGCCAATAATTTTGAACAAGGGTTTTTTTGCAATTATGTTTGTTGTTCTTTTGTTATTTATTTTTTCTAAAATCCGATTGCTGCATCGGAAAGGCCAGTTAAAAATACATAATATACTTTGTTATTTTCTTTAATTTAATCCCTTTTTTAGAATTTATTAGACAAAATTTAACTTTTTTTTTACCGCGCCAATAAATATGATCATCACTGTATATATATATATATATATATATATATATATATATATATATATATATACTAGCAGGGAGATTCGATGTTGCCCATGATTCAATGATGATGAACGAATATTTCATACTCCCATATTTTTATTGTCAGCGAAATCTGTGAAATCGTCTATTATTAAATCAAATCAATTAATTGCCTGCTCTAGTTGTGACACCCCGCGGTGCTCCGGGTGAAAGCATTACGTGCCTCTCCGCAGTGAGTTAGTTCACAATTATAGTTACATTGCACTGTAGAGAACCTGCGTTTAATTTTATAAAAATATTTTTATAATGGTTTAATACTTGACTTTTGTATTTTAAACTTTAATTAGTTTAAACTACAAAGTCAAGTATCATGCGTCAATTGTGCTCTAAACAGAATCATTAATTAGAAAACGCTCTTATATCAAAGAATATACTATTGCCTTTTTGTTCCAACAAGGAGTACGGATAAACTAGAACGACTTTATTCCGCGGAGTTTCGAAAAATGCTATTCTTGTTATCAAAGGAAAGAGGTTTGCAAAATATATAATAAATTTTGCAGATTAGTGCATTAAAAGAAACTACTAAGATAAATTGAATCATATTTTCATAAAAGAGTTTTTAACATTTTGTGAAAGTTTATAACGTTTAATAATGATTATGAAAGCAGCAACACGAAAAAAAGTTATAATTAAAAATACATATGGTGAAAATACATTGAATAAGAAGGTAAAATCCAGGAAGGATACGTTAAATCCAATACTTTGTCTGTGTATGTGTGTGTATGTGTGTGTGTGTGTGTGTGTTTGTGAGTGTTTATACATTGTCGTAGACTCTTGAAAATTCAGTATGATATTGGTATACATCTGATGAGATGACTGCCCAATGTTTTATGATTTCTTGTTCAAATTTACAACTTAAAATATTGCAGTATTAAGAATTTAAAAAATTCAATTTCACATTATATAATCAATTCTTAACGCTGCAATATTTTAAGTTATCAATTTATTATATTTTTTGCTAGAATACCTTGTCTTTTTCTTTTCAAGATTTAACAACTAGTCCTTTTATTTTTCTAAGTTTAATCTAAACCATCTTACTTTCCATGCTCGCATTTTTCTATATAATCCATGTTTTTTCTAGGCTTTGCTTTGTCAACAATACATTAAAAAAAAATAGTACCAACTTCTTAAATTGACTAAATAAAAAAATCAAATAAAAAACGTATTTAAGTAAATAAATAGTCAGCAGTCAGTTTTGGCAGGTGAACAGGTGAAACGTCGGTTAGCGATTGAACACAGCGACGGTGAATTATTAGTGACAATATAGCTGAGCAACAGATCGGGACAGCGGTGAATTATTAGCGACAGTAGTGGTTGAATCGACGTAATATATATATATATATATATATATATATATATATATATATATATATATATATATATATATATTATTGTTGTCTTTGAGAATTGGATATCCCTATTTTTCCCTACGTTAGCACTTTTCTACAAACCCGGGACAATTTTCTTTTTTTTTATATCTTCTTAGGTCATCATCTTCGCCGTTTCCAACCGATTTGAGGTAGCGTAACAGATTTGGTTGTTATGGTAACAAACAGCCAATCAGAAAAAGAAACAACTTTCCGCTTCTTACAGATTCTGAGAACATTTGAACACCAGTCATTTTATTTTAACTTTTGGTTTATTGAACAAAAATCGAATTTTCAAAATATAGCTGAGAAGGTGACCTATGAACTGTAAAAAATGTTTTAAATTTGGTTGCAAAATGAAAAAGCGGTGAAGCTTTAAAGCAGTTCTAAATGAGTAAAACTCACATTTAACCATGTACTCGAACACTACTGTGTTTGAATTATATATATATATATATATATATATATACTAGCCTGGGTTCCCAGCGTTGCCCAGGTGTTTGGAGGTGTGTGTTGAGCAAAAAAAAAAAAAAGGCTCGACACCCGTTATGCGAAGGTGGAAAAGAAAGTGAAAGAAAATCTACGTCTTACTTCTACTCCATGACGCGACCGGAAGTTCGGAACGTTAAAATTATGCAAAGACAATCAAACTGATACGATGCCTTGCAAAAATGGCAAAAAGAAAAAAAAAAAAAAAAAACCCTCCTTGTAGAAAACTGACTAGTTGAGAGTGAAGGAATTAATGTATTTGGCCAATTTTTCGATATTTGTCGTCCAAGACGCCGTCTTTCAACATGATAAAGAATCTCATGAAAATCTGTTCTCTCTGTCGAAATTTTTATGCAGACATACAAACATACATACATTTAAACAGACAATTGATATATATATATATATATATATATATATATTTATATATATATATTTATATGTAAAAAATATTTTTATAAAATAAACATATATATATATCCATTTGACGTAAGGAGCTACTATTTGAGCTACTATTTAGGAGAGATGAGAGGTATATCAATGTACATTTAAACTTCTGCATGTTGGTACAGACAGGGAAGAAAATTTCAGTGTCAAGCAGTCAAAACGAAGAATCTTTTAGAGTAGAAGGAACTCAAGCATGAATGGTTTTGATTTTGTTGCTAAGCAGGTTTATCATGAGTATACACGTCAAGAAGATGCAAGTGCGATGGGTTCATTGAAATACTTGTAAAACAGGCACAGGAATGCAACATTGGGGAAGGGGTTGCAGTTTAATTTACGGAACCTATTAGACAGGATACTCTTCTTTGAACCCTGTCCAAAAGGATGCACCGGCCCAGATGTGGCAAAAATATTCCATGCATGAGCGAATAATGGCTTCGTAGAGGTACAGGATACTTTAAATTACTAGTGACATGGCAACAAGGACAGACAGAGACAGAAAAATTTCCGACATCTCAGACTACTGTTCACCAAGTACTACCGACCTTTAAGCAGCTTTTTCTTCACCCTTTGTCAGAAAAATCACTCATTGAATGAGGACTGAGGGACAAAATAGGAGAAGCGAGAGTTACTGGAGCTGCCGATAACACATCCACTGTATTATCTACTCTCCATAGAAAAAATTGGAGGAGGGGAATGGGTACTTTCAGGGTTGAGTAATTTTTTAGCCGACTATGGAACGGACTATCCTTGTAGCAGCCTTTGTAATGTCCTCAATGTTTTGGTTCAAGTTCATATTTCATGCGACTATTAAGCCAAAGAGTTTGAATGAATAACTCTCAGGTAGGATGTAATTAGTCATAGCTATTAATGGCTCGGACGGATTCTTGTATTTATTAAAGGAAAGCAGCTAAATCTTAGTAGCACTAAATGTTACCATTCATTTACGGTCCCATTCCATTACGGACTGGAGGTCGTTTTCTAAGGATTTTGCCATTCTCTTTTATATGTGTACACCCGTTTTCTATTGTGTTTATTATAGAACGGATTGACATTTAAGTAAGTTCTTTGATATGACAAGGGCGCGTTCAAAATGATTTTTTCTGTTTAAAGCACAATCGCACAAATATACTGTAAGTTTTCATTTTAAACTTAAATTCAAGCCATTATCACCGCACAATCAGTAATGTCAGGCATATAAAACCAACGGTTGGTTTTTTGATATGACAAGGGCGCGCTCGAAATGAATGTTTCTCAATTAGAGCTCAATTGAAACATATGTGATTTTTGCATTTTAAACTTTAATTTAAGCAATTATATGTAAAAAATATTTTTATAAAATAAACATTAGGTTCTCTACAGTGCAATGTAGACTACAATGTCATATGGACTAAGTCACTGCGGTGCATCGCAATGCGTCTCAAACTAGAGCAGGCAATCAATCGATTCAACAATAAAACATGGGAGGTTAATCAATCGTTTTTCAAATCCCGAGTGACGTAGAATTTTCTGTGTGAGTATACACACACACACACACGCACGCACATACACACACAATATATATATATATATATATATATATATATATATATATATATATATATATATACTAGCTGTACCCTGCCACGCGTTACTGTGACTCAAATTGGTGCAATGGAAAAAGTTCCCGAATGAGAAAATGCATGCTTCTTATAGATTTAATTTCCCATTTCGTATGGGTACACAGTTTTTGTTGTTCCATTTTTCTCAGTTGATATAGACATTTTCTAGATTGATGATTCTTGAACACGTAACATAAATTGTCCATGTGAAAAACAGTCAGTGTGTAATTGTAAGCCACACAATTGTAAAGATTGTTCCCTGAGCTTTGTTGATAGTTATGGCAAACGACAATAAAATTGGAAAGTGCAATTTCCTAAAGTGTAATGGTGTATCTGGTGGAATCATAGGAATGCGTGGAATGGAAATATATTCAGCTGTGAAAGGTCCTGTTAAGATTGTTGTTTCTATGATATTGTTTGCTAATTTTTTACTGCAAGCCATGTGCGATTGCAAAGCTCGGATTGGTTTATATTTCACAACATGATAATTAGTATGCCAATTTTCAGTTGCAGTACATGCGGTGGCATCCCTGGCAAATATAGCTGTTGAATAAGTAACCACTTAATCTGCTTCCACAACAGTCTCGATGGATTTGTATTTGACTACCTCATTTGGAATTTTACGTTGAATAATAATGTTAAGTTCATGAACGTCTTTGTATTGACCTGCAAGAATAGCTCGTTCACTCAGTCAAGTGGAATTCGTATAATTAATTTCAATATCTGCAAAAACCTTTTAAACCAATTCTTCTTTTGATGTAATAAAATTACAGAAGTTAAGAGTTAAAGAATTTCGTCCGCCCTTAACTTGGATCAGCCGGCACTTTTCCGTACCTAATTTCCCACAAGTGATGCAAAAATTTCTGTCCGGATCAAACAGTCTGCAACTGGACACGCATATTTTGAGTTAAGTTTAATGTCTTCACATAGCACCAAAAAGCAGAATATTTGAAGTAAGCATTTATTTCATCTGCTGGTGTTAATTGAGGAATTACAGGTTACATTTGTCTAAAATCTCCTGCAAGCAATATTGCTGCATTCCCAAATGGTCCGACATTGCCACGCAAATCTTGCAAGGATCGACCAAGAGCCTCAAGTGATTTTTTGTGTACCAGTGTGCATTCACTCCAAACAATAAGTTTGCATTTCTACAATATTTTCCCCATACTGGATGTTTTTGAGATGTCGAACATGAGATTTTTGAAAAATTGAATGTTTCAAAGTAGAATAAATAATTCTTCTACTTGGTAGCAAGGTCGCAGGCATTCCGCATGCAGCAAGGGCTAATGTGATTTCATTATGTCATCGAATAGCTGCCAAAATCAATTTAATTAGAAAGGTTTTATCAGTTACTCCTGGCGCTGTTAAAGGGAGCAGTAATTTTCATATAACTTCTATTCTCACAGTAAGTAAATTAGGTGACTAAAATAGGATTTATCCATGTTTTTACAATGCCTTATTCACTGTAATTAATTTAGGAGACTAAATTATGATGAGGCATTAGAGATGGATAGATAAAGAGGAGGATATGTAGATAGAAAAGAGAAAGTGAGAGAGAAATAGAGAAAGAGAAGGAGATAGAGAGAGATAGAGGGATTGAAAAATAGACAGAGAGAGGGAGAGAGTTAGAAACAGAGGGAGCGAGACAGAGGAAAGGAGAGAACGGGAGAGAGATAGAGGGAATTAGAGAGAGAAAGAGACTGAAAGAGAGATGGAGAGGGTGATATAGAGAGAAAGATAGATTGAGAGAGAGAGGGGGGAGAGGGAGAGGGAGAGAAACAGAAGGTGAACTACACTTCATCGTTTTTTCCCTCGATCAGTAGAGGATAAATCCTTCGAGACTGAAGCAGTTTTTATTTTTGTTACTATCCAGAGTACCCTTTATTTCGGGAGCTAGATTTTCCACACATTAGAAACCGACCGTGTTATCTGTACTTTCACCTAACAATTTAATAAACAAAAAGATATTGTAAAACTTGAATTTAACGTGAAAATACTATTTTTAAAAAATAAAAATTTTAAATATTTATTTTCTAAAGGACTGCTTGAATAAATCCACAATGAATAAAAATTTAAGTGTTGTGTAATTATTTTTTCAGCGCTCGGCTCGGCTTAACACTAGGAAAAGTAAAGTAAAATTCTAAATGCAGAAGCATCAACATAAAAAAATAGAGAAAAACAACAAAAAAAAACCTACCGTGCATTTGTATTTTTTATTTAACGTTTGTAAAAAATGTTATTTTTTTGTCAAATAAATAAATTTTAAGTAATTTTTACAATAAATAATAGCAACTATGTTAATTTTTACGACTTGGCCCAGCGTATTATAAACACCTCAACCTCACCATGTTAAAAACGGCTTTCGGAACACCTCCCCCCCCCCACTAACCTCCCAACAATCAAGATATCAAAGAATGGATTGATAGCAACAAATAGTGTATTTCATCGTTCATTACAATTGTTTCAAGACCATTCGGACAAATTCAAACCCTATATCGTTCGAAAATTTTCCCAAGAACAGCCTCTCATCAGACGTTTTGAAAAAAAAAAACAACACTTTTACAATGAACAATATGGAATCCATTTCCCTTTTAAGGAAAACTATGAGAAAATATTTTTCTTACATCTTTTCTTTAAAGGTTTTTTTTAATAAAGGTACCTATTTACAATGCCTCGCCACGGGGCAGAGTTAGACACCAGGGTCGTTTTTTAAGGTGGAGAAAATGTACAAAAATAAAAATTGTCTCAGTCGTGAAAGCTGTGTCCTTCACTGACAGAGAACAAGAAATTGAAGTGCAGCATCTGAAGAACAGATACTAAGAGTATAACATATCTGTCATGGTGGGTGTAATAGGTGTACAATATGTGTGATGAAAGTCTCGGGGAGAATATAGGATAAGTGAATTGAATGAAGATTCTTATTTAATCGTGTGTATTAATAGGCTATAGCTATGGACGTGGTTTACTTGAAATAGGGGATTTATGCTATGTCGGTATATTTTAAAAGAGATATCTGAAATTATGAATTTATTTAAATGAAATATAAATGAATAGGAAAAAATACTATAGTAAGATAATAAATGTGATGGGATAAATTATAAGGGATGCGATATAGAAACATTTTTAAGTAAATAAGGTAGAGGATGAACAGTTGATAGAATAAGGGGATAAAAGGTACAAATGAGTATCGGATAAGTATTCTCCTAAAGAGTTTAATCACACATATTGTACATACATATTAAACTCGCCATGGCAGATATACTATGCCTACCTTCGTTATATAATAAAATATATATCACAGAGATCCCTATTATGTTACTTAGCATGTTATATCCTATACCACCGTATAAAAGCAACGAGAAGAGTTCTTACTTACCCTACACCCCTAATTGATGCATCAACTTTATTGAATACATGAATAAATCCATATATATTAATATGTATTTTATATTGTCATTTTCTTACTTTATTGATATCTATATAAGCTCCAAAACAATTGCTGAGCTTTGCATCATCCTGATAAGTCTCCTCTTAAAGAATCGATATTATTCTTTTTTAACTGCCCATATATATATATATATATATATATATATATATATATATATATATGCATATATATATGTATATATATGTATATATATACATATATATACATATATATATGTATATATATGTGTATATATCTTCTCGTTGCTTTTATACGGTGGTATAGGATATAACATGCTAAGTAACATAATAGGGATCTCTGTGACGGTTCTAGGTTCGATCCTCGGCTTGGGAGAGGTGTTAGTCTAGCGGCACTGATGAGTTGTGAAACAACGAAACAGGTCTGTATGTCGATGACTAAAATATATTTTATAAAGCTCCCCTCTTCGGTAGAGCACTCTCGTAAATTATCTTACTCGCTACTTAATTTAGCTGAAATAATGCGAAGCTCGCAATTTGTTTACAAACAAAACGTTTGAGCCCTCTACGAGTAGCGGACGGATGTTTATTTAAATACGCATTCGGATAGTTTAATTTCGGCCACCGATTCCGTAGTCAGGGGGTAGGACTGCCGACTGTCATCACGACGGTTCTAGGTTCGATCCTCGGCTTGGGAGAGGTGTTAGTCTAGCGGCACTGATGAGTTGTGAAACAACGAAACAGGTCTGTATGTCGATGACTAAAATATATTATATATATATATATATATATATATATATATATATATATATATATACATGGTGTTAAGCGTGACACCCCGCACTGAAGATTCTCGAAAGGATGAAACACTAGTGACTGGTGTCTGTGGGCATTTAATTATTATTGTAAATAATCATGTCAGCCCCTTTAAGGAACTCGTTTCTTATCATTGAGCACTTTCAGTTGAATAAGGTCAGTCAATTTAGCTCTTATGCATAGATCATCATATAATGATTAGATCACTCTGACTGACGTAAAAAAAAAATTAAAAATAAAATGTTTAAATTCAACGTTATTTCACGCGGTTAACGGTAGCCGAATGGTTACCATCTTTGCTAATCAAGCCAGAGATGACTTGTGTCGCTGGGCTCGAATCTATCGACTGGTGCACTAAAGATTCCCGAGAGGGTGAAACACTAGTGTCTGTAGGTATTCAATTATTATAGTAAATAATTATATATATATATATATATATATATATATATATATATATATATATATATATATATATATATATACACGGTTTTTAATCTGAAATTAAAAACAATATACCTATAAGGATTGCGTATTGTTTCATTTTTTTCAAATACACGTGAATATTTACAGACACATGGTGAACTCGAATCAGTTTAAGTATGATTGTGAAGGGAAGCTAAAGCTTTGAACCATGCAAGAGCAACTTATGAGGAGCGTATTGTATTGTAGCCGCTGGCAAAATTGCTGTCAAAGGCTTCACTCAGACATCTGCAAACGGAGAAATCAATTTAGGTGCCAACGCAAATTGCTGTTCAAATTGAAAATTCGATTGTGAAACTTCATAGTGTATTATGGACACCTGGATTTTCTTTTCTTTTTTTTTTTCAAAAGCCATTCGCAAAATTCCTGAGTAAAATAATTAAAAACAATAAAAAAGGTTAACAGCATATATGCATTCAATCTATGCGGAAGCGTGACATATCAACAAAGATGCTATTTCTGACTCGGATGTAAAAGAGGAAAAGGATTTATTATTTCAAACTTTGCTGTGACAGATCAAGAGGATATGATGTTTTAAACTCAAGTGTGACAGAGCAAAAAGATTTGGTTTGACATATAGAAGACGATATGCTATTTTGAACTCTAAACAATAGCATGTGCTATTTCAAATATGTTAGAGCAAGAGGATAATGCTATTTTTAAATTTAGGTGCAACAGAGAAAAAGGGTGTGCTGTTTTAGATTCTGGTATGGCCGAACAATAGGATATGCTATTTTAAAACTCAGGCGTAGCAAAGCAGGAAATCTGTCTTATCACTTGCAAGCATAAGAGAGTAACTAAAACGCTATTTTAAGCATCATGATTAGATACCAACGATAATACTATTTGAAACATGCTAGATAAAAGAAAATCCTTTTAACATATACGGATCGAGAGACATCACTTCTTATAGAGATTCGTGTACACAAATTAAATTAAAATCTATGCGTCAATAATCGAAAATTCTATTTGAAATTGAAATGTGTCCCAACAATTCACAAAGACTGTTGTTGATAGTAATTGTCTGTATTTTTGAGATGAGGTGTTTTCATTGATTGAGATTGTCGGACTGACTTCCTCATCTTGGTTGTTATTGTCACAACGTTTCGGCCGTTTTGCCCTCCAGCCTTCATCAGGTGTTTTGTATCGAACTGGGAAACCGTTTGTTAGTAGTCTCGAACCCTGTTCCGTCTGCCTGCTTCCCACCGGACTACAACTTGGATGTCTTCAAGTCCAACGTTAACAATTTCCTAATGAACCGCCCCCTTAAGTAAACACTTCATCAAATCTCCACACTAACGTAATGTACTTGCAATAACCCTTATCCCTGAGTGGCTTCTGGGCCTTGATAAGTGGTGATCACTGTGTAAAAAAAACCCCAACCCTTTATTATTATTACGAGGGTACCGTGTTCCGACTCCAGCTAGGCTCTGGGACATAGTTGCTGATTCTCTGTTTTGAATGTTACTTTTTCACTGCCTTCGTTCAAGGTTGAACTCAGCACCTTTGGGTAACTGTAAACTTTGATACAACGCCTAGGACCACTCGACCATATGTCACTAGGACAGAGAATCAGCAACTATGTCCCAGAGCCTAGCTGGAGTCCGAACACGGTACCCCCGTAATAATAATTGTTGTGACAATAACAACCAAGATGAGGAAGTCAGCCCGACAATCTCAATCGACTGTTGTTGAGTTGCGACAACACATCCGTAAATTATAAAGAAATAATTGAGGTCTTATAAGATAGAGGTAATTAGCAGATAAGGGGAGTTAGTATTTATGTGAGGCCAGTGGCATTATTTATGTGGTAAATAACATTATATATAGCTTTTATGATATAATGAAGGTTGGTGTATAACATATCTGCCATGGTGGCTTTAATATGCTAAATTAAACTCTCAAGGAAAATACTTATCTCATACTCATTTGTACCTTTTATCCCGTATTCTATCATCTGTTCATCCTCTACCTTAGTCACTTAAAAAATCTTTCTTTATTGTATCCGTTATAATTTATCCCCTCACATTTATCTTACTATTATTTCGATTAATTTATATTTCATTTAAGTATGTTTATAATTTCAAATACCCCTTTTAAAATATACCGACATAGCATAAAATTGGCCGTTTGTTTAGATATGTTTGTGGCTAACTTATTGCGCAGTCGCGATTGCAAGTGCTACACAGAATTTCGCTGATAATAAAAGAAGAACACGGCTAGTCATGCAAAACTAAATGAAATGAATTCTAGAAAAATGTATAATTCAAGTAAACTATTGCTAAAAGTTTCAAGTCTTCATTTTAATTTTCATCTAAAATAAACCAACTATTTTCGTTGGTTTCGTTGCCCCTCGTCTATTTGCAGGAATGGCAGAAATTTTGCGCCTTTTTAATCCACTGTATAACAAGTGAAGTATGCAGGCCCCCCGTGAGTGCACAGTGGACGAGGCATGACAAAAATGACTAAGTTCAGCATTACCCCCTCCTCCCACTTAACCATAAAGTCCCCAGGGGACATCAAGTCCAGGTAAAAATGAAGAAACGGTGCAGTTGTAGTCGTTAACATGTGTAAATTTGAGTTCTGCAATATGCGAAAAAAAAAAAAAAAAAAGAAATGACGAAGTTAATCATTTCCCCCATTAAGTCCCAAAAGTCTACAAGGTCTTAAAATATTTACATTTGACTTCAGCACAAAGCAAAAACTGCTAAATAGACATATACAGAAAAGTTTGGACAAGTATGGTAAAATAGTCCCAAAGATGGAGTGTTTTAATTAGCCATAAAAGAGCCCCTGAGGCACGAGTAAGAGTTATATCGAAGTATAAACAAAATATATAGAAATCAGTTAATTACAACTTTTCAGAAAGTTTTATAAAAATCGAAGGCATCAATTTTTTTTTAATAAGCACAAAAGTGGTTATTTTAGCCATTTTAACCAGAACGGCAACCCTGAGGTGGGGAGGGGGTAACCAGAGTTTTCGCGGAAAATCCGTTCTGTTACTTTTTACTAATATCATGGTTAATGTTTGTGCAAAATTTAAAAAAATTCCAAGGCATAGTTATTGAGAACAGTGCGGACAGACGGACGGACGAACAGACAAAGGTGAATTTACAGGTCCACTCTCCTTTTGTCTGGGGACCAAAAATAAATTTAAACTATCAAAACAAAAATTTCATCGAAATAAAGAAAATGATAATCGCAAGTTTTTATACTTAATCAATATCATCTTCAATATTTTGTTTAATTCGATAATAAATGAACATCCATGAGTGGATTCGCTATCGTACATGTCCGCCATTTTGTATCTAATAGGAAACAGATAAATAGAAATCACAAATCAACTATCTTTCACACTTTACACTTTTCCAAACATACACATGTTAATTGAAGAAAAAAAATAAAATAACCAACAAGCAAAAGGTAAACACGGATTTTTATATAAATAAACTACAATGAATGGGTATTTCTTTAGTATTATTTCTTTTGGTTTGACATTTTGTCAAGAGCATTTTTAACGTACTTTGTTACACTATGTTAAAATGCAGTTGACAATTTTTAATCCATTATTCGTGGCCATATTTTTACGTAAATTTATTACCAAACATTTTGTAAGTACAATATTATTTGACACTAAATATGTACTTTCGAAGTTGACTCTATAGGATAGTTAATGCATTTACTTATTATAATAGAAAAATGCGAGCATGTAAAGTAATATAGTTAAGCTTAAATATTGAAAAGTAAAGGACAAGTTGTTAAAACTGGAAAAGAAAAGGACAAGATATTCTAGTAAAAAATATAATAAATTTACAGCTTGTAGCATTAAAAATTTATTATATAATGTTATGAATTGAATTAAGACAAAATTCTTTCTTGCTCGCATTTTTCTATTGTAATCCATGATTTTTCCAGGCTTCCAATAAATTCACTTTTCCTTTGTTTAATTTCAATCTTTTCCCCCAATAAACACATATGTGCAAACAATGTACGGCACTCGTCTACTTTCAATAAAATCCCCCAATTATCTCCCTTTCATGCTTATATTCTCTTAGTTTCCTTTTGATACAAGAGTGAATTATTAACAACAGTAGTCGTTGAAGCGACGTGGTTGCTATGGAAACCAGTCATAAAAAGCGTCGCTCACTTCCTTACATATTTTTACGATTTTGAACACCAAAAAATTCATCATAACTTTTGTTTTACTGAACGAAAATTGAATTTTTTTCACAAAAGGTGATCCATAAACTGTAATAATTGTTTGAAATTTGGTTGAAAAATGAGTGAGTTATGAAGCTTTAAAGCAATTCTAAATGACTAAAACTGCCACTTTACCATAAATCCAAACACTACGGTGTTTGAATGGTACTACGTATGTCTATAAGAACTATTAATGGATATTTTTTTATTGAATAATAGATAAAACTGTATATGCTCACCCACTCTAGGCTTTCACAGTATATTGCAAACTGAGATGACAGTGTTCCCAAAATACATCAAACAGCATGTGTAATTTTGGAACGGTACTTCTGATTAATTATAGATATCTCTGAAAATGCAGATGTTTCTAAAATATGGTTAATTATTCTACTGGCCTTTTAATGGAACATGGATGCTAATAGGTTAGATAAAATTTAAGCCATTATATATATATATATATATATATATATATATATATATATATATGTGTATAATTGTATATGTATGCGTGTATATATGTATATATATATATATGTATAATTATATATATATATATATCTTTATAATATAAAGCTGAATGTGTGTGTGTTATGTATCTGGTCACGAATAGGCTCCTATATTGTGGAGTATTTAAAAAAACTGATTACATATAATGATACAAGATGTATCGAGACACAAGAATGGAAATGTTTGATCTGGCAGAACGGTGGTTCATTAAAATTGTGGGGTCTGCGTTCGCGCCTGGTCCACAAAGTATGGAAATAAAAAATTTAAGAATTAAAAAAAAACGTTTACAAGTGTTTTTGATATAGATGTACATAAGAATCCTTTGATAAGTATGTTTTAACTTAAATAAGGATGGTAAAATAAAATTGTGGGGTCTGCGTTCGCGCCTGGCCTCCATAGAATGGAAATAGGCACAAAATTTAATAAAGACTTTTCATATCTATCTGCGTAAGTATACTTTGATGATTATGCTTCAGTTTGAAGAAATATAGTATAATAAAATTATGGGGTGTTCGTTCGCACCTGACCTCCATAGAATGGAAATATGTCACAAAGTTTAACAAGTTTTTTTTTTAATATAGATCCACAGAATATTGCGATAAGTGTTTCAGTGTGAACAGGTATGGTATAATAAATTATGGGATTTATCTATTTTATTTTTACTTTCATCATATTTTGCTTTGGTTTTCATACCCCCAAATGCAACCCAAATTTACAACCCTTCCTTTTCATAACGTATCATACTTTTAACCCACTCACTGTGAACTCGCATCTAGGATTATTTTTGCACATGAATTGATAATGCGGTCTCCAAATGGTTTATGTCTCCTATACTTTCTTGATACATCATAGCTTTCAAATGACTCCAAAAATAGAAATCAAGAGGGGTTAAATCGAGGGATCTTGGAGGCCACTCAGCCGACAAACGTCTACCAATCCAGGCGTCTGGAATTATTTGATTCAAGTATTGTCTCACTTAAATATCATAATGGGTGGGGCACCATCTTGTTGGAAATATGTTGGAAGGTTACCATTTTCGCTTAGCAATGATGAAAATTGTTTTCTTGTAACATGTTCAAATACTTATTGGCAATAAGATGTGCATCAATTAAAATTGTTTCAATGACTATGTCGCCCCAAATTGCATCCCACACCATCATTTTACCAGCACCTTGTATTTTTTTTTGAACGTTTCCAATGAGGGTTAGGTTTACTTCAATAACGCATATTTTGGCGATAATCTCACCATTGACATAAACGTTAGCTTCGTTGGTAAGCATGATCTTTTTGAAAAGTTTAATGATCACTAAATTTGCCAACTTCCCATTCACAAAATTGCAGTCGTCCATCTGGATCAGATTCACTTATGCGGTGCATCATTTGTAATTTGTAAGGATGCCACTTACTTGTTTTTAAAATGTGAGTGATACTTGGTTGACTAATTCTAATTTCAACATACAGCCTTAGTTTACTTTTGGGGCTTTGTGTTAATGCTTCTAAAACTCTAGCTGTTGTGTTTTCATCCGTTGCTGTACGTGGTCTACCACTTCTTCTTTGATCTTCAACAGATCCAATTTTTTAAACTTCACAAAAAGTTTTGCTACAGTATCGTGTATTATGCTGATTCCACGTTTTCTGGTAAATTCTTCAGCAATTTTGCAGCTATTTCCAGATATCAATATGAGTTCAATTCTTTATTGTTTGGTCAATAACATCTTTGGGATACCTAAAAACAAAATATAATAGAAATAAAAAATATAACTAAACAATAAATAATTTATTTATTTGTATGGAGACCAGAAATCAGCATTTTGTTTGTATCGAGCCTTTTGAATCACCCTGTATATATATATATATATATATATATATATATATATATATATATATATATATATATATATATATATATATACACATACATATACATATACATATATATATATAAACACATATATACATATAAAGATATATATATATATATATGTTTATATGTATATATGTGTTTATATGTATATATATGTTTATATGCATATAAATATGTTTATATACATATATGTTTATATATCTCTCTCTCTCTTTATATATATATATATGTATCTATATATCTATCAGAAGAAGTCTCGAATAAAGACGAAACATTGATGAACACATAACTTGATTTTATCCTTTTTATTTCTCTATTTTGTCTGAATACTATTTCCATTATTCTCATCATATCTATAGATATAATCTAAAGAAGCTTTGATTATTTTACAAGAAATACTAAAGTAAAATATAAAAAAAAGTCATTCGAATTCTTACGAACATCAATTAAATTCAAGATATGGCAGACGTAGCTTTTGCATAAACCAATTTTTCGTAAGAAAATCTAGAATAAATAAATTCAATTATATAATAATCGAATAAAATTTAAATTGTTAAATAAATGTAAGAACTAATAGAAAAACAAGATAAAATAAAACGTTATATTTCACATGTTTTTATTTATTTGATGATCAAATGAATTTTATTGAACTTTGAATTGTTACCAATTGTTTGTCAGAAGTAATTTGAGTTTGGGGTGTGTACTCTTCATATAAACATGTTAAATAGGATTTTATTTGATGGATCAGGCTTCAAGGATTAAATTAAATGAGTTTCAAATTCAACGCATCTAAAATAAAACACTTGATCGCCAAACCAGACGATTAGTATTTTCACCTGAAAAATTTATATTCGATAAAACTGGAGTTTGTATTTCGAATACATGTATATTAGATGTTAAATGTTCAGTAAAGTTTACGACTATTTTGCCGGTTTTAATGTTTAATAAATTTTACAACAGCAGTTTAATGCTTTAAATTTAACCACTAGATTTGTTAACTTTTACCATTGTGTTGGCTGTTTTAATGTTTTGTAAATTTTTCTACTATTTTCTCTCAATTTAATGTGTGTACGAACCGATAAGTGAAAAAGAACCAAATGTTTCACGGCTATTTGTTTAAACGGAAGTGCTGGACATAGATGTCCACACAAATTACGGGATTTTGAACATTTTGTTTAGGAAATTCTGATCACTATTTCAAAATTTTCAGAATTTTTATGTGAGACTAAAACTCTTTTAAACGCAATGAAAAATGTATCATTACGTTTAATAAGCTTTTAGAATTGTAATATAATCAACTAAATGAATTGGGTAGTTAAGAATCAGAACCGTGAGAACGGAAGTAGACATACGAGAATGGGGAAAGTGACATCGCAGAGTTAAAAATAGACCGTAGCTTCCCTGCAACCTCTTCCACACAGAAGAGACGTTGTGAGCCTGTCTCTGCTTTATTATTTCCATAACAGGTGCTCGTCCTAGCCTCCATCTATGGTCCCCCCCGCCAAACTTTCACGAAATACACTCTTCTAGCCAAAACCACTACCAATAGTTTCCCACACTCTTTATTCTTGCCTAAATCTAAACGTAGATTCCATGAGCGGAGCTTCTTTCTTAGAACTGTACGCCTATGGAACTCTCTTCCGTTGGCCTGCTTTCCAGCTGACTACAATCTGATTGTCTTCAAGACCAATGTAAACAAGTTCTTGATGAACCGTCTCCCCATGTACTCCAACTTACAAAAATTCCGCTACTTATGTTTACTACGCTATAATCACATTGACTAATGTATACCCATTAATCCTTATCTTCTAGGTTTCTCCGGGCCTTGATAAGTGGTGATTCCTGTGTAAAAAAAGGAATAGAAGTCAGTCAGTTAACAAATATATAACTTAAAAACTTAAAATCTATCTCACTCGTCTCTTTATCTCGTTGCTTACCATTTTTATCCACGGTGTAATTACAATGGTGATATTAACCAACACTAAAGCAATTTACTAGCAACGATCGATCAAATGAAACTGTCTGAGTCGTAAAATAGAACACTGATTATCTGCTCGACATGGTGATTATCTGAATTATTTATGTTTGTCTTTAAGAAAATATGTCCAGTGTGAGTGTAATTTTAATTGTCCGTCGATACACAACATCTGTCAACAGATAGAGTCGGTCCATAAACTGAGTGCCGCTAAGGAGAAAAGAACAAGGTACCAATTTTGTTAAGTAATACAATCGTATCTTGATTCGACACACTCGACTTAAGCGTGAAATATAATTCAAGAAAAATGAATATACAACTCGTAAGACATGCATGGTCCCCCGTGAGTGCATAACAAACGAGGCATAAAAAATTGACTAAGTACAGCCTTTGCCCCCCCCCTTTTAGCCCCACAAGTACCCTGATGACGTCAAATGCTGGTGAAAATGAACAAACAGTGGAGTTTAGGCTTTAACATATGTAAATTTGAGTTCTGCACCATGCAAAAAAAGAAATAACTAAGTCCATCATTTTCACCCCCTAATTTAGCTCCAAAATCCCTAAGGCTTTAACATATTTTAAATTGAGTCCAGCACCATGCAAAACTGCTAAATAGACATACACAGAAAAATTTGGAATATGGTAAAATAGCCCCAAAAATGGAGTGTTTTTATTAGCCCTAAAAAAACCCGGGGGCAAACCCAAGAGTTATCGCGAAGTATAGACAAACAAAATTATAGAGAAGTCTGTTAGTTACAACTTTTCAGAAAATTTTTAAAAAATCCAAAGCATCAATTTTTAACTAAGCACCAATGTGCCAATTTTAGCCATTTCGACCCGAAAGACACAACCGGAGTTTTCCCGGAAAATCCGTTCTGTTACTTTTTTATTCATATTATGTTTAATGTTTCTGCAAAATTTAAAAAAATTCCAATGCGTAGTTATTAAGAAAAGTGCGGACAGTCGAACGAACAAACGGACAAAGGTGAATTTACAGGTCCACCCTCCTTTTATTGAGGAGGGGGGGCAACAAAATCATTATGCTCGCTACTAGGGCAATTCCAATATTTTTTCTGATTCCAATAAACTAACCGATTCCGTATTATATCCCCGATTCCGATACAATTACCGATTCCAATTCCAATTCTGATTCTTTATAAATCTTTAAATATTTAACAATAGTTTTTATTTACTTCAGCTTACCGTAAAAGTACATGTTTAATGTGGAGACATTTTCTCAAGCGTAAAAATAAACTTGTGCCGATGATCTGTAGATTTTAGGTTTTCTCTTAGTTTAAAGCTAATAAATATTTATGATTTTATTATGACTACCAGCAGTGGAATATTTTCCTTTAAAAATGAAAAAAATAATAACAAGAATCGGTACATTTTTTTCTGATTCCGATACCGATTATATGTGTAGATTTACGACCATGTAGTGAGGTATCGTATTGACTAATTCTTTTTCATACGAAAAGTTAATGAATATTTCCAATGTGTTTTTATGACCTTTTCTAGCTTTGTATTTTAGGAAACTGAGTATGTTTGTTAGAAGTATTCAATGAGGGACAGTTTTAAAATAAAATACAGAAATACAGGTGTTAGGAATCGGTTGAGTCGGTTTCATATTGATACGCCGATTGTTTTCTTGTAGTCTGTCTCCTTAGATCTATCCAGGGGAGGGAGTATCCAGACGCACATACAAACCGACGAACCTCTTTTATTTGTATAGATGAATCGCAACAAGTTGCAAAAACAGTTCTAATCCTAGCAAGTCACGCGTCATCTAGTATGTTTGGATTTCTTAACTTGCGTAGACATTTCCATATGTCTTCCCTCTTTACACAAAAATACCTACGAAATGAAAATAGTCATTTATTTGTTTGTTAACAAAAGGTGAAATCACTGTTATGAAATATTATCCCAGATGACAAGAAGAATGCCTACACTCAGACGCAAATATGCCTATTGTTTTAAAAGTAAACGAAACAAGAGAGAGAGCCGAAAGCGAAAACTTTCTGGTAAAGCAGCCAAGCAAAATATCATGTGTATTAACAAATGTAACTTGAGTAGAGACATTTGGTCGTCTCCAATGACTTGTCAACGAATAACAGAATGCTTACCGCGTGTGTTTTTTTATTCACACAAATCATCACTCATCAAGGCACGGACGCTACTCAAGGATAAGGGTTAATAGGTACCGTAATTGAAATTTGATAATTTATTTCAGCGGACGGCTCTTTAAGAACGTGGTCATGTGGATTTGAAAACGCCCATGTCATAGCCAGCTGATAAGCAATTCCGTGGTATTGTGCGTCCACAAGAAGCAGCTCTGCTTATGGAATGTTTTGGTTTAGATTTAGGCACAGATAGAGAGCAAGAACTTTTCTAATATTACTTTGAAATTTTGATTATGCGTAAATTAATCGGTCGCATCATAATCATTGGTCGGTCTTCTGGTCCACACGTGATCAGGAGTAGCTGTTTGCATCATACCGGTCATTGTAACTCTCGATCATACGTATAGAAGTATATCCGATGATGACAATTTAGTCTTATTGATTTATTTAATCATGAATATATCTTCCTTCACTACGATTTTTTCCTGGCTAATATAGATATGGATGTAAACGTGCTTTCTTTTTTACAACAGTATAATCTGTTTCCAGTTCCTTTTTTCATGAGATTTCATATATAACAAGGTCAATAGCCATTAGTCGCCTGCTCTCGTGTAATAAATGAAAGCGTGAATGTAGGATTGACATAAAATTCTTAAAGATAAACTAAAATGACCGAAAAATGGGCTGAAATGACTTAAATAAATAAAAAGTAAATGACTTAGAATGACTTTAATGAACTTAAGGATGAATCGAATGACCTTAAAAATGACTTGAATGCTTAAAAAATAACTGGAATCCTTAAAAAACAGCTTGAATGATCTGGAGAATGACTTGAATGGCTTTGAGACTTACTGGTCGTAAAGTGGGTGATCATTTTACATTAAATTAATACAGAAAAGTGATCCCCCACTTTATATCACAAAGTAAAAACATAAGTACAGCATGTAGTAAGAACAGATGTTACTCTTTGATTTTGGCCAAAACGCCAAGAAAAGGGTATTTATTTGCTCCCCCATCGAGCAAATTAGGTAGAAGGCCGATTTTTAATGTGAGGAGTGAAGGGGAAATGAGGACCAGCTCCCCGGGGAGTGGGGGAGATGGATAGTGACAATTGGTATGAAGGGTTGCCCCTACATTGACCAAGGTCTTATATGTAGGGTTGGTATTTATTTGCTCCCCCACCGAGCAAATTAGGCACAAGGCCGATTTTTAATGTGAGGAGTGAAGGGGAAATGGAGATAAACTCCCCGGGGAGTAGGGGAGATGGATAGTGACAATTGGTATGAAGGATTGCCCCTACATTGACCAAGCTATTATATGTGGTGTTTTCCCCACATATGGTCTTTGCTTGCAGTATCTGTTCTGGCAGATACTACACTTTGAACTTTATATATAATTTATTTCGTGAAAATGAAAATTACAATAAAAATAATTCAATGTAAAATTAAAATAAATTAAAAGCAAAATTCAAATTTACAAAACAAATTTAGGCACAAGGCCCTTTAAGATCTGGGTGGGGGTGTTATAGGGTCTTTGTTACAGTGAAAATGGAGTCTTTGGCGACTTTACTCTTGACTGGCAACATTTACCACAATACCCCATTCACTCTGTGGACTCTAAACTTACTAATGAAAACCCCAGCGTTTTGGCAAAAAAGAATATATTTACAATTACTTTGTGTGTGTGTGTGTGTAATTTTTTTTTTTTTTTTTTTTGTAATTAAAATGTGTGTGTGAAAAAAGTTCAATTCATTGGCAAATAAAAATTCTTGAATTTTGGAAGAAAAACAGTTCGTGTTGGGGAATAGGGAATCTAGAAGAATATGCAAAAATAAAATTGCCTAGTTCATTGTTAGTAAGGTCTCTCCCTGAGCTAATCTAGAAGGTTAGATCACCAACTGTTTTCCGGGGCACCGAAAACAAGCGGGAAGATCCCTGGTGGGGATTGGGAAAGATTCTTATTAGGTGTAGGGAGGAAAAATAAATAATTGTCAAAAAAGGGGGGAAGATGGGGGGTAGGCAGCAACCTTCAAGTAGGGGTTTACCCGGGGGTGATAAAACAAAAAGATAGGGGGTAGTGGTAGGGTAGCCTCGGAAGGTTCTGTAGTGCCAAAAAACAAACAATTGGGGGACAGGATCTCATTTGTACCACCAGTCAAGAGTCTCTTTACTTTTAATTTGTATAACTTAGTGGGATAGGCTCTGTAGGACCAAGTACCGTATGTGCCATGCTTATGGTGCTAACACGAATTCAACCTTGCGCCTCGTCGGATGCACAAGCTAGCGTCATGCACCCACCTCTTGTCAAAGGCCACTCGAGGCAACCTCTTCCAATCGCATCTGATCTTTACTTTAAGCAGATGTTTAAACTAGACGATCAGATCCCGATCCGGAACAGATATCCCTTCGCGGACTCGCTTGAGGCGTGTGATCCATATGACCATTCTCGCTACTGCTAGTATTGCTAGAAAAACCATTCTTTTCTCCCTAGGCAGCGGTGGATCAATGTTCTCCACAAAATATGATTCGTCGAGTTACACTTTCATCTTAGCCAAAAGGCTAAGAAAAACTTTAAAAGCTAAAAACAGCATCTATTAACAACAGACCTTTGATCTTAACCAAAACGGCCAAGTACAAAAGTGTTACGGACAGACGGACAGACGGACAGACCGACCGACGGACCGACAGACTTACTTATAGAGTCGCTTGCATTCGACTAAAAATGAGTTCCGAATATTTTAATAGCTCTCTCAATTTAAATACTGTTGAGACGTAGCTCGAACACGTGCCTACGAATCATGTATATTTAAGTAGAGGAAAACTTGTTGGAGTCGAATCGCGAGTTGGAATGCGAACATTAGTAGTTTATTTGCCATTTGTTGCTACGCGACACGGACTTCTATTATTGTACCGAACAAAAGAAATATATTCTATATTTAATATCTCTGTATTGATTACCACTAAACAGTACGTATAATAAATACCAATAATCTTTACCAATTTAGGACATTTATAAGCTAGCATCAGATCTTGTACGCTTGTGATGTTAACATAGATATTCCTCTTGGTCCTGCACTTATATCCCATTGCTCTTGCTTCCACTGAAATGTTCTAATCGTCAAATTCAAAATTTAAGACAGTTGAATAAAAGTCCCATTGGATTCTGTTTAAAGTTTAAAAAATCCTTTTCTTCCCTTTCTTTTCCTCTTCCTATTTCTTTTTTTTTCTCATCTACTTTCCTTTTTTAGAATCACCTCAATAATCACGTCTGTTTGTTTGTAAAATTATCGCTGATGGGTAAGCATCTCGTTTCTCTTGTCTAAAGAAGATACTAGGTGCTTTCAATAACTTTCCAGACTTTCCAGTCAAACATTTAAAATTGTCGGAGACACTTGAAAATTCAGTATGTTATTGCTATTCATCTTATGAGATGACTGACCAATTTCGTTGATTTCAGGTCTAAATACACAGCTACATCAGGAATTGGAATACACCTTACTAAAGCCTTATTGTCGCAGCCTGTGAATTTCAAAAATGCAATCTGGACGTGCGCACGCTATAGAAGAACGATATGTAATAAAATTCTGTTTTAAATTTGGAAAAATGACACAGAAACGTATGGAATGCATCAGACTGCTTTTGGAGCACCTTGCATAGATCGAGCATCAGTTCTTGAGTGGCATAAGAAAGTCAAGGGAAGCAGAGAGTCTGTGAGGGATGATGAGAGGTGTGGAAGGAAGTTAGAACACCAAAGTTGATTGACCAAATAAAGAATTTCATAGATAAGAACCGTTGTGTGTCTATAGAGACAATAAGTGCACAGCTTGATGTCAGTGTGGGAACTGTACAGACAATTATTCGCAAGGAACTTAAGATGCGGATAATTTGCGCGAAGTTTATCTCAAGGGTGTTCAGATAAGATCAGAAAGAAAGACGTTGTCATGACAACAAGGAGATGGTCGAGCTGATTAGATCAGATCCTGCAGTTCTTGGTGCTCTGATGACCTGCGCTGAAAGCTGGATCTACTGCTATGACCAAAAGACCAAGAGGCAGAGTTACCAGTGGAAGCATGTTGGTTCTCGCAGAATCAAGAAATCAAACAGAACAAATCTCAATTTTATGATGATCCGTTGTTTAAAGCACGGGCATGATCTAAATGCACTGGGGTCCCACTGGACAGACAGTCAACAGGGAATACTATGTTAAGGTTTTAAGAGAGTTCAGGAAGAAATTATGTCGGAAAAGATCAGCACTTTTCAAATCGAATCAGTGGCATTTCAACCAGGACAATGCACCAGTCTACAACTCCATCCTCGTCATAGACTATTTGACTAAGATTCTTTCACACCTTGCTCCCTGTGACTTTTCGTTATTCCCTAAGCTCAAGGGAAACCTTAGAAGCTGTCGTTGTGAGAAAATATAAGAGATGAAAAGCCTGTGACGAGGGTTATTGATACGCCTGCACAAAAGGAATTCTATGAGGCCTTTCAGAAAGTGTTGGAACGGTACAAGAAGTGCATTGCAACCGAAGGAGATTACTTCGAAAGGGGCTAACGTTTTCTTTGTGTACTATTAAAAAGTGCCCATATGAAAAAGTCTAAAAACTAATTGAAAACATTTCATATGAATTATACAGAAACGTCATATTATAATATTATGACGAACGCCATTATAAGGTAATATAAGGCGTATTAATAATTGAAACATAATAAAAAAAACAATATTTAAAATGCAAAGTAAGCATTCTGAAGACTTCGGTTAGTTTAGTACTTGAAAATTTTACCATCAAATTTTATCAAAATCAGAGGTAAGTAATAACTGACTGAAGCTTTCTAAACTGCTAACACACAAGATAAGTAGATCTCATCTGGTGGTTGTTTCGTAGAAATAATAATTTAAAATGGCAAATGTACTCTGTGGTTTGGGTTAACTCTAACTAGAAATAAGTATCATAATGTTAGAAAAGAATTTTGATCTTAAGAGAATGAATTAAACAATAAAAATGTCCACCTGATTTCGTGGCTGGTAATAAAGGAGAAATAGTTGTCGAATGGAACAATATCGGACAGTGAAGGACTTTGATGAAAAATATTCTTTTTATTTTAAATAATTTAAAAAACGCCGTAACGTCTAGTCCGATGCCAGTTTTCTCTACTTGGCTTATATGGATAAGCCAAAGATTCTCGCATATTGATAGCCCTGAGAAGTCATCAGAAACTTATGACCAGTACCAATTCGTCACACCTAGAACTAACACTTTGCCAAAAGAATCTACTTAAAGTTTCAGTAACAAATTAAGTAGGGTATTGGAAATGCATTTTTTTTTTTACAATTGAGGTTGAGTTTATAAAAGTAATCGATTATTATTTCTGTACAGTTGTGCTTACTCTTTACTTGCTTGTACAAGGTGAACAATTCGAACAAACTACTGTTCAATAACTTACAATCTTCCGTAGGTGGGGGATGGTTGAACTGGGTATATCGCCAAGCAAACGCCAAGAGGCTCCAGGAACAAAAAACTGAACCATAGTTTAATGGTTTGGATAAATAAAAAAAAATGTTTTTTTACATAAAAGGATTGTCTAGTAATTATTTAAACTGTATTATTGGATACTGTTCATATACCACACATACACTGCGTTTGTTGTGTCATTAATAGAAATAACGAAATCAGTTAATTCAACTGATTCGGAATGTAAACTTTTAACAGTTCATGTTAATTATCAAAAACCTTTTCTCAGAATGTATTAATTTCAGTGAAGTATTCTAAACTTAAAAGACGATATATAAAACCGAGTGAGTTAAGTTAATTGTATTGTTCAGTATACCTGCTTTTTCCATTAATTTCTACTAATGTCGAATAAAATCCACTAATCTTTATCCATATATTTAAATCTATATTTTGGAGGAGAGGTCTCTGGGAGTGACGCTTGGTAAAACGCTTTTTGCAAAAATTTAATAAAAAAAAAACAAAACAAAAAAACACGGTCACGAATTTGCTTGGAATTTTAACTGAAAATCAGCTTATGTAATTAAAAACAAACATTTTAATTGCGTTTCAAGTATATCTGCATAGAAGGATAATAAGCGTTTTATAATTTAAATCACCAAATTATTATTTTTATTAAAGTGATTACTTCTTTTAATAAAAGGATTTATTTTATTTTTGATGGGCATTAGAAAAAACTATTCATTTAGATTTTAAAAAAATATGCATACATTTTGGCAGCGGAAAATAATTATGTTCTTTTAATGGATGTAACCGAGAAATGTTGACTATCTTCGGTTTTAAGATAAAAATCAAACAAAATACTCGACTTCAATTCAAGGCACTAACGACTTTCGAATTGGCAAGACAAATACTTCTAGATCGAATTGTAGGCTGCAACGGGTTACAAACCACATTCTTCTTTCGTCCTTTTCGGAAAAATATCGATATATATATATATATATATATATATATATAAGGTAAAATTAAAAGCCAAGAACAATGCGAGATTTTTTTTTATATAGAGTAAAATTAAATGCAAACAAAAGAAATAAAGTTCTTTTTTTTGTTGTTTGTTTTTTCTTTTTCACACAAATTTTAACTCTAAACAACAGTAATTTTTTTTTCTGTTGTATTCAATGGTGATATAAATCTCAATATATTTCAGACTTATTCGTCCATTTTCAAGAGAAGACAGCGGAAGAGTGTTCAAAATTGGAAAAGTAGCCGCAGAGTTTGCCACGTGATACCGCGAAATATAGAACAAAAAATGACGTTAGGAGAACGTTAAAATAAATCAGTTGATGTTTGAAA